>NW_025335954.1:8910919-8927426 GCF_004798865.1 Varanus komodoensis
ACTAGATCTCTCTCTATTATGAGCCTTTCCATTGTTTTTCCTACAATGGACATAAGGCTGTAATTCCCCATGTCCCTTCTACCAGCCTTTTTGAATATTGGGACCACTGATGCCACCCTCCAGTCCTCTGGAACTTCACCCGTTCTTCATGAGGCCTCAAAAATGGAGGTCAGCAGGCGTGAGAGGACCCCTGCGAACTCTCTAAGTACTCTCGGGTGTAACCCATCAGGACCTGGCACTTTTGTAATGTCCAATGCCCTGAGAAGCCCCTCGACTTCAAGGGGGGGTGACTCTAATCTGTGCCCCTAAGTCCCCGGCCTCATCTGATCTCCTATGCTGATCTCCCCCATCCTGCTTTGGGGAAAACACAGAGGCAAAATAGTCGTTTAGCATCTGTGCCTGTTTCCTCGTATCAGTCACTGGATCTCCTTCCTGAGTCTCTGGAAGAAGTGACACAGGCCAAGTACGGCACAGAGAAAGCTTCCTATGGCCTGGATCGGGATGTGGCAAGGAGACATTTTTCTGCTGCTTTTGACTCAGTACAGCACTGTTCTGGATGGGGAACACAACCTGGCTCTTGTCTAGACGTAAAAATGGCCTTCCCCAGGCTGGTGCTCTTTAGATACCTTGGACTGCAACTCCCATTATTCCTAATTAGCATGGCCAATAGTCAGAAATGCACCAAAAAGGCCTTCATAATTTAATTTGGAACAGAACATACATGTGTATACATATGCAGAAAATATAGTACGGGATAGATATCACAACCTAGTTCTACTGAAAATAGCTGGACTTAAACTTGGTGGCAATTTGCTTGTTTTGGTGAGGGAAAGAACTTTGGTAGAATGGTAGGGCTCGAGTGTCACCTGCAGAAAGGGATGGACATAGCTGTGCACCTGTCTGGGGAAGTGCAGGTGAGTTAGGGACAGACTGTTATAGGAGGCCTGGAATGGAAAGAGGAAAAACTTGGGTCAAGGGAAGAGTCTGGCTCATGCCGTGATTCACAAAGCAGGCTGGTCGTTCATGAAGTATTTCTCTTGGCCTGGACTCCTGGATTCTGAAATTAAGGGAAGAGACAGCAATGGTTGCTATGGTGACCAGACCTTGGCCAAGTGATGAGACAATGGACCACTATTAGGAAGGTACAAAACTGGATGCCCACGGCTCTGTGCCCAGAGCGTACCCTGATAAGACCCAGGATCATATCAGTTGCTGTTTCTGGGAAGTAAAGAAAGTTGTGTAATGAGCACCCCCATCATCTGTCATGTACCAACAGAATCCTATTTTTAGTTATTGGGGTGGGGGAAGGACAGGAAGAACCAACTAGAGAGCAAGAAGAGTTTGGGGGAAACAGAGGGGCCTTACTTTCTCACTGGATCCCATCTTTGCTTCAGCTCTCAATTTCACACATGCATGAACTCCCACTCCCCTCCTCACCCTGGCAATGACTCGCGTGTGCTGAAATTTATATCTCATTTTTAGACACAGTGAGACAGCAGCTTTACTTTTAGATGTGATTATCTTTGCTTGCAGTAATTTTACAGCGGGCTTGGTTTTTCTGTGGTGCGTTTTCCCCACAAACCTTTTGCACACCTCTGACTAACCTTGTTACTTCTTTTGGCAGTTTTTGTTCCTTTCTCATCAGAACTTTTCCTTGTGTTGCTTACACAAAACTAGCTTTCTCCTAGGCTTGACTTTTCTGCAAGCCAAAAGCTTTCCTAGGTTTTCATGGTTTAGTTTTCTTTCTAATTCACTTTCTTTTTTTGGCCCTTTAAAAAATCCACATTATTTTTGCTTGTATCTATCTGGTCTGATTTTTTTATTTTTATTTTTTTATTCCATCTTGAACATTGGAATCCCTATCTTGGAAACCAGGGAACCTAGCCTGGCCTCCACTGCTTGGGATAGGAGTGTATAGGACTTCCTTCCTCAACTGTTCAGCCAAACAGTTGCACAATTGGGAATGTAGCAAACTAAAGTAGGAGGTTGGTGGACCTAATTCTTCATGTAGGCATTTACAATGGAATAACTTTAGCTACTTTTGCATGCTTAAGCCATGTGTGTCAGAGTCACCTTAAACTTTAATCCAAGTTGTTCCACTGTATAGGCAGTCCCTGAGTTATAAACATCTGAGTCATGAAGACCCCATACTTATGAATGAACTGCCATAAAACCTATTAATTTAAAAAGATACTGAAAAAAGCCAGGTTGCTTACCTGTAACTGTCATTCTTCGAGTGGCCATCTGTGCAGTCACACGTAATGGGTACTGCGCCTGCACAGTACCTGTTGCCGGGTAGAATACCAAAGCTTCAATGGATTTTGGCGGGAACTCCGCATCCCTCCCCCATGGTGCTATATAGGGCGGAGCGCCCGCCATTTTCCCCAGTCTATGGAGACCGGCAGATCACTCCCTAGCGAGGCGTGTGGTCAACTCAAGGAGTCACTAGAGGCAGGCTACTTCCCCGTCCCCCGACACTGAGTGGGGCCGGTGGGTGGGTTGTGTGACTGCACAGATGACCACTCGAAGAACGACAGTTACAGGTAAGCAACCTGGCTTTCTTCTTTGTGGTCTCTGTGCATCACACATAATGGACAATTAGCAAGCTAACTGACCGGAGGTGGGTCGGTGTCGTCAGAGGAGGATGGATGAGAGGATGGCCCGTCCAAAGGAGCAGTCCTGTCTGGCTCGAACGTCGAGTCTGTAATGCCTGGTAAAGGTGCAAGGAGTCGTCCATGTGGCAGCTTTGCAAATGCCTGGTAGCGGGATGCCTGCTGAAAAAGCCGAGGAGGAAGTCACAGCCCTGGTAGAGTGCTTCTTGGGGGCGATGGGGAGGTCCAGCTTGGCTAGCTGGTATGCCATTTCAATGGTTTGAACGATCCATTTCGAAAGCCTCTGGGTGGAGATGGCAGTGCCCTTGTTGGGATCGGAGTATTTAACAAAGAGGCACTTAGTCTTTCGAAAACTCTCTGTGCGTGATCGATAAAAGACGAGGCATCGGCACACATTGAGAGAGTGAAGGGATTTCTCTATCGGGGTGGAAGGAGTAGGGAAGAATGCCTGAAGAATGATGTCCTGGTTGACATGAAAGGCTGTAGCGACTTTAGGGAGGAATGCTGGGTTGGTTCGCAGGATGACCTTCTCCTTATGGAAATTGAGGTAAGGTGGGTCTACGCGCCGGGCAGAGAGCTTGCTCGCTCTCCTCACTGAGGTAATGGTGCCTAGGAAGGCCACCTTCCACTATAGCAACCTCAAATCATTTGTAGCTAGAGGTTCAAAGGGGGCTCTGGTAAGTGCCTGGAGAACCACCGACAGGCTTCAGGTCGGTACCGATGGCCGGGTTGGTGGGTGGAGATTCTGAGTCCTGTGAGGAAGCAACAGATAAGTGCGTGGGAGAACACAGAGGATCCGGATAGGGAACCACGAAATAGCTGCTATGTGCACGCTAATCGAAGTGGGTTTAAGTCCATCTTGGTGTAGGGAGAGCAGGAAGGAAAGGATGTTATCGATGGAAGCAGAGTCAGGGGTGAAGTGGGTGGTTTCCGCAAAGGCAGCAAAGCATTTCCATTTTGCCTTGTACGACTGGCGGGTAGACGGTCGTAGGGCGGATTGCAGGATGAAGGTGATCTCCTGTTGCAGTGAAGTCGGGCCAGAGAGGGTCGGGTAGGGTTGCTCGGTACTGACCGTGGCTCCGATGCTGATGGATAAGGGGCAGACATCAGGACCGAAGGGCTTCCCAGAACCTGGAGTAAGCAATCGGGAGCAGTCAGTGAAGGAGCCATGCAGTGAGGTTGAGGGTATTGAGGTCGGGGTGGAGGATCGCCCCCCTTTCCTGCATGATCAGGTGAGGGATCCACGGTAGACAGAAGAACGTACAATGGGAGAGGTTGAGGACGGTAGGGAACCAGGTTTGTCGGGGCCACCATGGTGTGGTAAGAATGCCCCATGCCCTGTCGCGGGCGGCCTTTTCCAGGGTACGGGTGATCAGTGGGATCAGGGAGAACGCATAGAGGAAGGAGCCCGACCAACTCACCATCATGGTGTCACCCCGTGAGTTCGGGCCCGACCCCGCCCTGGAGCAGTAAGTCCCGCACTTTGAATTGGAGGCCATTGCAAACAGGTCCAAGGACAGAGTACCCCAATGGGAAAACAAGTCCCTGCAAATCTGGTCGCCCAGTTCCCATTCGTGGGTTGATGACATGTTCCAGCTGAGAGTATCCGCCTCCCTGTTGTCCACCCCTGCTAGATGGATCGCAAGTAGGGAAATCCCCCTGGGGATACACCAGTCCCAAATCTGCAAGGCCAGATGGGCCAGTGGTACCGATTTTGTTCCACCTTGTTTATGTGAAGACGGTGACTATGTTGTTGGAGGCTACCTGTACCGACCAGTTCCGAAGGATAGGTTCAAAGGAACGTAGCGCCTTGAACATCACCAGTAGTTCAAGAAAATTGATATGCTCGGACTTTTCGTGAGCCTGCCAGGTGCCTTGGGTACGTAGGTTGGAGCAATGTGCTCCCCAACCTGTGAGGGAAGTGTTGGTATGGAGCAAAATCAAGGGTTGCTGCTGGTGGAACGGAACGCCCACTGTAAGGTTGTCGGTATTCATCCACCAAGACAGAGTCTGGCGAACTGAGGCGAGAGGTAGGAGTGGTCGTCTCGGGGAGTCGCAAAAAGGATGAAACACGCTGTTGAACCACAGCTGAAGTGGTCGCATCCTCAGTCTGGCGTTCGGGACGACTGTGATTGTCAAAGCCATGTGTCTTAGGAGCCTTTGGATGGCTAATGCCAGGGTCCGCCCTCCCTCCTGAACCTGTCTGACTGAGGAGCAGAGTCTTTCCATTCGGGCCCATGGAAGGAACGCTCGTGCCTGAACTGAATCAAGTTGTGCCCCAATGAACTTGATCTGTGAGGGAGTGAGACAGGATTTCTCAGCATTAATGCACAGTCCAAGGCCCTCCAGGAGGGTGCATGTAGTTTCAATGGCTGCAATAAGGTGATCCTGGGAGGAGGAGACAATAAGCCAATCGTCTAAGTAGGGGTAAATTTGTACACCTTGTAGGCGAAGGTGGGTGCAGACCGGAGCCAGGCACTTAGTAAATACCCCAGGAGCTGTGGAGAGTCTGAAGGGGAGGACATTATATTCAAAAATATTGGATCCAACAGTAAAGTGGAGAAGCCTCCTGTCGTCTGGGTGGATGCCAATGTGGAAGTAGGCATCCTTTAAATCTATGGAAGCGAACTAATCTTCTGTCTCTAGCAAGGGGAGGATATTTTGCAGGGTGGTCATGCGAAATTTCTTAGTTGTAATAAAGGCATTGACGCCCCTTAAATCGAGTATGGGGCGTAGACCACCCCCCGTTTTGGTACCGTAAAGTATCTGGAATAGAAGCCGTGAAGTCCCTCAGAACGGGAGATTCGGCAAATCGCTCCTTTATGGAGTAGCTGGAGTACCTCCTCTCTGAGGACCTCCGACGGAGCGGTGTAGTGTACTGGTCCCGAAGGGGGCACGGTATCAAACTTGATTTTATATCCATTCTCAATGATGGAAAGTACCCATTTATCAGAAGTGATGGCCTCCCAAAAGGGGAGCCGGCTTTGTAGCCAGTCCCCAAAGGGAGGGGGGGAAGGGTAGAAGAGAGAGATTAGCTTGCGCAGCCCGTCAACATTGCTGCTTGTCAGCGGGTTGGCGGTGACGGCCCTGTTGGTATTGCGTGGCCGGTTGTCCGCGGTTGCATCGTTGGCGCGGTTGGTAGTGATGGCAGGGCTGGTGTCTTGGGTAATGAGACTGAGGCCACTTGAAGACAGCTTGAGTTCAGAATTTCCATCTTCCGGGCAGTAGTTCGAGCACTGTATATGTGCTCGAGCTTATGGTCTGTGTGGTCATGGAAGAGACCAGAACCGTCGAAGGGCATTCCCTCAATCCGGCACTTGGTCTTGTTGGGGAAGTTGCAGGAGTGTAGCCAGGCGTGTCGACAGAGGGCAATGGAACCGACGAGTACGTGGGAGTCACAGTCTACATGGTGTCAGGCTGTGGTAAGTTGTTGTATGGAGAGCTGCATAGCTTCCCAAATGAAGGTATTGGCCAAGTCATGCTGTTGTTCCGGAACAGACGAGGTGATGGATTCCAGCTATTGCATCAGGAAGTACTGATATCTGGCCATCGTTGCCTCATAATCTGAGATCCAGAGACCCAGTCCATGGATGCGTCATGCCATCAGGTCTATCTTCCTGCCTTCGTCTCTGGGGTTGAGTGTTCCCTGTTGTCTCACCCCTGGGAAGACTCAACCACAATTGAATTAGGTTTCAGGTGTCTCAAGAGGAACGGAATATCCTATTCCTGAACCTTATACATGGACTTGTACCTCCTGGATGTCGGGTGGGGTCGGCTAGGAAAAGCCCAAGTGTCCTCCATGGCCATCCAAAGGGTGGTGATAAGCGGGATAGATATGGCGGAGGACTGTTCTTTATGAACGATGTCATAAAAATTGTCTTTGTTGGTGCTGGGTCGATGCTCGACCTTGATTTCCAAGGATAAGGCAGTTCATGAATTTGCCGAACGTGGCGTAAGATTCTTCAGGGGACCCGGGACCCTGGGTAGAAATGACTGTGCTGGAAGATGTAAAGCATCGATCCGAGTCTTCCGAATCCAAATCGTAAAGGTAAGGCAGGCTGGAGGAAGACTGGGCTGGAGACTATGGAGGACGAGAAGTCGCCAGTACTGAGGTGGAGGGCGCTTTGGTCCTGGTTGGCCGGGGTCGGTGCCTATACTCCAGTGGCATGGGATAATAGCCATACGGAGGCGGATATCCCCAGTAGTAGGGCCAAGGAGGTTTGGGACCTTCGTATGGCATCAGAACCCAACTCCTGGTAGGCTGGCCCAAAGAACGGTGGTAGCAGTGGGGCTCGGCCAGTGCAGGAGGCCTTGGAGACGACTTGGGCAATGAAGGCATCACTGTCGGAGAATGGGCCGGCTGGTGGCTTGGCAGCGACCGCAGAGGAGAGTCTCGGATTTCCTCATCGGACATCGATCCATGAATGATGGGTTCGGGGGGATCCAGTGCCGCAGGAACTGCAGACTTGACCCTCTGGGGAAATCCGGGCAGTGTAACTTGCATCAGCGCCTGCACTGTCAGTGTCGAAAGCATCGGGACTGACAAAGCCGTCTGGACCAATGAAGCAGTTGAACCCGAGTCTCGGTGTGGTTTCAGGGCAGGTCTATGATGTTTGCGGCTGGCCTTGTCGGTCTTGTCCTTCTTAGGCTTTTTCAGGACCGACAGATCCCCTTGGCCAGTGTGCTTCCTCTTCTCCTTTGTTTGAGTGAGGAGGAATGGGAGGAGCAAGAGGTCTCCCTAGAAGCAGCTCCCTCAGATGGCGGATGAGGGGAGGTCATCATAGAGGGACCAGACAGCATAGCCTGGGCGGCAAGTTCGTCGGAGGCTATCAGGGCCTGAGCCCAAAGGATCTTCCTCAGCCGGTTTTCCCAATTTTTTGGGGCTTGTTTTGTGAAAGCCTGGCAGTGTCTGCATTTATCAGTGCAGTGCCCCTCTCCCAGGCAAAGAAGACAGAGCTCATGCGGGTCTGTTGGGGACATTTTGGCCCTGCATTTGGAGCACTTTTGAAAAGCTGTGCACTGAGCCATTGGGTAAAGGGATAGCAAAGAAGGATAGTACGAAGGTAAGAAGGTTTAATTTTTTTTTTTAGTAAGAAAAAAAGGGTTGTTTAACTAGAGAAGGTAATAAAACTTGGATTATTTCAACTGGGAAGGAGAGAAGAAAACAGCAATCAAGTAGAGAAAGAGAGATAAACGAATGACTCGAGGCAGTGCGATCAGCGGTCAAAAGAAGACTGGGGAAAATGGCGGGCACTCCATCCTATATACACCACGGGAGAGGGGTGCAGAGTTCCTGCCAAAATCCATTGAAGCTTTGGTATTCTACCCGGCAACAAGCACTGCACAGGCGCAGTACCCATTAAGTGTGATGCACAGAGACCATGAAGAAGAATCATTATTACCATAGAGAGAGAGGAAACAAAGTGGGAGAGGGGGACAGCTTCCAAAGCATCACAACAGAGAGAGAGGAAGTGGAATGCAAGAGAGGAAGATTTCCAAAGCATGCCTCCCTACCCTGCCCATCCAGAGACAGAAATCTCTCCAACATTTCCTTGCTGCTAAGAGGAGGCACTGGTGAGTATGGGAAGCGGGAAGGTCAATCTCGTTTTTTCCATTTTCACATGGAGCCTGTGCCCCTAATCCCCACAAATGTGGAGGGCTGACTATATGTGATCCAACCTACATAAAAATTCGACTTAAAGATGCATTTCTGTTTTCTTAAGAATAGAACTCATTTGTAACCCAGGGACTGCCTTTATTTCTATTCTTAATCACTGCACAAGGTTTCCCTAAACTCACTATTTTCCTTTAATTCCTTAAGGATTGTACCTGTGTTTCATACACAAATCTTTCTCCAATATGATTTCAACAAGCTTTGCACCTGCAAGAGGAATGAATAAAGAACCTCCTTTTCATCAGGTTCAGTTCCTGACATCTGCACTTAAGGCTGGCAAAAAGCCTCTTTTCTGAGACTGGACAGCTGCTGCCACATTTTGAGCCAGAAGGACCAATGTTCTGATTCAGTATATGGGAACGTCCTACATTTAGTGCAACTTAATCACACTTTGAATGGTATGGGGCATGGTATGGATATTATTGGCATCCTGTGAAACAGCTCCTTGGGTACAGACAACAGGACAAACCAAACACAAGGTCTGGGTATGAACTGAGTGTGGCTTGTCATTGAACCATGAGCTATTCATGTCTTATCCCTGCTGAGATAACAAACAAGGATGGTCCATTAACAGTTCTCAGCCCAACAATAAAACATGGGTTCTCTTCACAGGTTGTTTGTTGTTAACAAGTCACGGCTTGTGAGCACAACTGGATTCACACAATAATCCAAGGTTCATTGATAATCCACAGTTGTCATGTTGTCCAAACCCAATCACTGATTATAAAACAGAAGAATGTTGGCACAGTCTTATGTATGTTTAAACTGAAAAAAGGCCTACGTTTCCCAGCATGGCATAGCTAGCCACAGTTAGGCTTTTCTTTTGGCCAAAATGTGCATAGCACTGTGCCTTTACAGAAAGTTGTTGTTGTTTAGTCGCAAAGTCATGTCTGACTCTTTGCAACCCCATGGACAACATTCTTCCAGGCTCTCCTGTCCTCCACCATCTCCTGGAGTCCACCAAAGTCCACACCCACTGCCCCAGTGACCCCATCTGCCACCCCCTTCTCCCTTTGTCTTCAATTGTTCCCAGCATCAGAGTCTTTTCCAATAAGTCCTTCCTTCTCATTAGGTGGCCAAAGTACAGAAGGTGGGACAAAAATAATTCATAGATTGGGGTTTGTGAGGATTGGTAGTGGCAGAGGCTGAAAGGCTAGGAAAAACATTGTAAATTCTTCCAGCCATGTTGCATATGGTATTTTATAATTTGTTTTATAAATCTCTATGCTTAAATAAAATACATAAGTTGGAATTATTTCACTACAATAGTTTTGCCAAGTGTCTGTCATGACAGCATTTTACATTAACTTAGCAAGAGCACTGGAAGGTATGGAGCCGGGTTTCTTTCCTTCTAAGCATTTCGGTGGAATATGGCCTTTGCATTCCGCTGCTTCCCAAATACACTTCATGGGGGCTAGAAACTTGCTTTCCTTTTAAATAACAATGGCTGAACATTTAAGAAAGAGACAGCAAGGGTCCAAAGAAGAGTAGTAACATCACCCCCACCATCTGCTTTGGTCCTAGCTCTGAAATTTAGCACATACTGGAAATCCTGTAAGGAAAGGGTAAATCAGCAAGAGATGCACGTAATGCACCACTCTCTCTCTTTAAATTGAAGACATTATTTCTTTTGCCACAAATGCAGCGAAAGGAAGATGAAGATAAGTGGCACAGCCTGCCATGTCAGTGACCCCATCCAGTTTGTTTGTCATGTTAGCTTTTCTTTTGCTCCTGCCTTGCTACATTGACTAATGCTGCTATAGCCGTTGTTCATTCCTAGCATTTACATGGGTCATCTTAGGGAAAAAAGTTATCTCTGACAGCGGTGCATAAAACCACTGGTTTTTAGTGGCCTGATTAATGAGATACGCTCATCTAACTCCTGTTAAAGCAGCCGCTTTTTGATGCACCCAGTAAATATGTTTACCACTCTGAGAAACCCTTTCCATTGTGCCCTTTGCCCTTTCATTCTCAAGATATTGCATAGCCCTGAAATATGATCTCCCCTACTATTCCAGACCCAAGGAAGGGGCTGCCAGAGATTTTGCAACAGTTGGGTGTCCTCATTCTTGAAGTGTGATCACTCCCTGTGTGAACTGCATTTGGTTCCCTACAGGGCACAAACAAGCACCCTATATTTAGGGGTGCACACATTCAGATAAAATTAGCAATAAATATGCACCCAAAGGCTTACATCCATGACCTGTGTTTTGGTAGCTTTGCACCCATTCACTTAGCTTGCAAAAAAGGAAGGGTGAAGTGTTCTTTATTCTCAGGGCAATAAAATCCTTTTAAAGGTAATCCACTCAGCTGGGCTTCCTCCTTGTTCAGCGAGAGAAACAGCCTATGCATTGCTATTGTGATTATCCACTGGTTGCTAATTTCCTGTTTCTGGGCTCAGGTGGGTAATGACCCTGCAACACCAGCTACGCTTAGGCAACCCTGACAGTCTGTGTATATGTCAGTTTGCTTCCTGTCCTGGAAATTGCCTTGGTCATCATGACAGATGACCTATGTCAGATGCAGGACAGGAGAAAAGTGACCCTTCCCAATTCTCCAGGAAGGCTCAGATGCTTTCATAATAATTGCAGTGTTGGACTGGTCCACTGCACAGCATTAGAGCAGGGGGTCCCAGGTTCAGGGTCTGACACCTTCAGACAGGGTTGGGAAAGATCCCTGCCTGAAACCCTGGAGAGCTGCTGCCAGTCAGTGCAGGCTATACTGGCTGAGATGGATCCATGATCCGACTCAGTGTAAGGACACTTCCTCTATCCCATTAAGCTTGGGCTTTGCAGTGTTATATTTCTGTCTCTCACGGAGTCCAACATGAAACCCGAGCAACATCAGCTCAGGATTTTCAGGTACGCATAATCAGTGCTTGCACGCTCTATTCTTTTTCAGTTTCTTCATCTGATTCAGGTGAGGCAGCAGATCTGCTGGATCAATAACAGACTGGGCAAGGGCCAATACTCTGAGACTCTGACCAGGCAAGATGCTTTCCCTAGTTTGGCAAGTGGTGTTCAGAGTGTTTTTAAACTCCTTACAAAGTTGGGGAGAGTTATTAGATCCAGCCCAGCCTTCCAACATTCCAGTGAATCAGTTGCACAGAGCATTTTTCAACAGCTACAGCTGGCCTGCAGCTACAACCCTCCTGGACTTACAGAGCTTCCAGAAGATGCATTTATGGCATCCTCTTCTTCCTTTGTTCAATGAATTTCATGGGACATCCAGACTGTGTCATCTTCAAACAGGATCCTGCCTGTGTTTCCTCACTGCTTATTCTGACTTGCTTTTTCTCACCAAAGAAAATCTGTTGAGGGTGAAAGGCTGGAATAGTTACATGATCCCTTTCCTCCACCTGGGAGTCTCCTGAGATAGCCCAGCCACTGTCAGAACAGTCCAGGTAACCTCCAGAATAGACTACTGCCAACATATTGTATGTGGGGCTGCCTTTAAGGACTGCTGGAAAACTTCAATTGGCCCAGATAGTTGCCAGATGGTTGACAGAACTAGTTCTCAAAAAAAAAAAAAAAAACCTTTTCTGGCTACCTACCAGTGCTTTTCCAAGCATAATTCAAAGGTTTTGTTCTAACCGTTAAAGCTCAGGATATAACCATTTAAAGGACTATCTACTTCCACAAAAGGGGGGCTGAGTATTGAGATCAAGTTCAGAAGCACTTCTCCATTGCTCTTCACTTTCTGAGGGGACTTGATGGTGATGACAGAGAAGGGCTGCTCAGGGAACTCACCCCGGAGTGCTGAGTCTTCCCTTTCTGGTCTGTGTTTTATCTTCAGCTAAATCACGGCTCTTGTGATCAATTCTCCCTCATTCTCATTATGTACTGAAAAGTCATGTTTCCATTTTGTACTTGACATGTCCTGTTTGAATTTTGCAAGCCACCCCCAGAGAGCTACCTGAACTAAAGAATGAGATAAAATTTTAATTAATCATTAATTAAGTAGGGGCTGACTAGCAGATGATTCACAAATTATATTTGGACTACTTGAAGCCAATGTTATAAGTGTGGTTGCGTGTGTGTGTGAAGAAAAGGGGTTGGCCACATGTGGCCTGCCAGATGTTTTGGTCTCCAATGTCCATCATCCCTTGTGATAGGCTATTCTGTCTATGGATAATGGGAGTTATAAGACTACACATCTGGAGAGGGATGAATTGCCCATCCCTGGTATAAAGATCCTGTTTAATCAAGCGGTGCATCAGATGAGACAGTAGCAAACTCCAGGAGCTTATGCAAACTCCAAATCTCCACACAACTCAGTTGGTATAGTTATGTGAACCAGTATCCGTGAGAGCAGCCAATATAAAGCAAGACCTTCAAATATTTTAACCCGGCATCAGGTAATGATCTATGTTGAACTGCTGAGGAATACTTTCCTGACATTTTGAACTAACAGGTTTTGCCAAATGTGTGTAACATTCCATTAAAGGTCCAGCTCGGATACTATTTGGAAAGCAATCTGCATACTCTCACAAAACTATATTTCCTACACTATGAAAGTTCAGTGCACTTGGTGATAAGCTATGGCAGTTAAAACTTGCTAGAAATTACATTACATTGATTGTGTATACGCTCAGCAATTCCTGGTAGCATGCTTCGAATCAAGGCCACATATGGTTCTCCATTAAACATACAAGCAAGAAACAATGAGGAAAAACTCATGGTCCAACTGGAGTCCACCAGGAGAAGAGCCTTCAATGGGGTGGCCCCATTTCTATGGAATTCCCTGCCTCAGATGAGCCAGCAGACACCAACACTGCTGTTTTTGGCACCTGCTAAGGACAATCTTATTCTGGGAAGCCACTTCATCTTGCCCAGCCACAGTCTTAAAGCTATTTTGTTTTTAAATGTTTTTAATTTTTACTGTGTTTTAACAACATACTGTTCACTGCTCTGGAATCTGTTTGGATGTGGAACTGTACAGAAATACAATGAATAAACAAATAGATGAGGAACAGCAGCTCGATTCCAGGAAGAAAGGAAAAGGAAAAAATCCCTCATAATACAACAAACATTGTGCCACGTGGCCACCAGATCAATAATGAGCAGACAGAAATAGAGATTTGCCCCATCATTGGGATCTTGATAACCAGCGTTTGAGTTATAGGAGAAGGGAGTCTGGGTAATGGAATCTAAAAGCCAATTCATTGACTGTCCAAGTTCAGCCAAATCAGGATTATAAGAAGGCCAGTACCAAAATGTAAGCTGACTGGGTTCCCTTTCCCCATGACCCAGATCCTGTCCCTCCCTTATGCATGATCCTTTAACCTGATGCTGAAACATCTGGGCTCCTCTCACCACTTCTCATTTTACCCTATTTTCCCATTTTACTACATCTAGGATCTTCAGCTATCTAAGTCATGTTAAAATGCTATGTGTATTTCATTCCCTGGGCCTTCTACTTGAACCACAAGACCTTTACATGGAAAAAACCTGTGCCTTTAATTACTTGGGACAGGTGGAATATAAGAAAACACAAATGCACCCATTAATTTTGGCAATACTTGAACACTTTATAAATGCCAATAAAGTTACTTTTGAATTCAACTCAGCTAGCTGCAACAGCCACAACTACCATCATATAAATTAAATCCATAGGAGCCTGTTCACACATGCATTGCATTGGCCAGCCTGTGATGAATGCAAGCTCCAGTATCAGAGAAGCATCACCGATCACTCACCATTTTGATCGCGTCAGTGCACACACTTACATGTGAGTCACCAAGCAATGAGTAATCAAGCAGAGAGAAAGAACATAATGCATGCGCTGAGGTAGGAACTGGACCTATGTTTCCAGAAAATGCTTCCACCAGGAATGTCGCTGAAAGCTAAAACAGTCCAAAGTGGACTATCCATCAGTACAGAAATCTCCTTATCCTTCCAGTGAGGTAACTTCGAGGCAGCTACTCTGTCTAAGCTACTTACAGGGTTGTTGTGAGGACTAAATGGAAAAGAGGAAGATCATGCACAATGCCTTGGGCTCCTTGGAAGAAAAGCAGGGTGCAACTGTGACAAATAAATAAATAAACTGGGCAACAGAAGGTCAAGTGTATAAAAGGAGCCCTGCTGGATCAGAGCAAGGTCCATTCAGTCCAGCATTCAACACACTTAGTGGCCAGCCAGCTGCCCCTCAAGCAGGAGATGAATGCAAAGCTTTCTCCAACCTACATTCCACAGAACCTGACATACATGCACAACCCACCTCCAATGTTGGGGCTAGCACAGACCCATTGGTAGCCCCTGACAGCCTTCTCCAAGAATCTCTCCAAATGCCCTTTAAAGCTGTCCAATCTGGCATGGAAGTTTGAGGAGCTGTCATGACCTGAAGTCAGAGACTGAGGTAAGCCATTGTGCAAAGCCAGGCAGAGTGGTGGCTATCAAAGGTCCAATTATCAGGCGTCCACAGGACAATCAGTGTGGAAAGAAAGTAAACCAGTTGAAGGGCACCAAGCTCTGCATACAGCAAGGTCAAACGAAGTTGTCTTTGACCAAGGCTCATCCATCTTCAAACCACCTACACTAAGAGAGGGGGGCATATGGTCCTTCAGATGTTGTTGGATTCTACCTCCCATCAGCCCCAGTGACCACAGGGCGACAGCTTTCCCATGCCTACTGACTGCAGTTCTGTTGTCCTTCCAGACTGACTTTTCCCAGCCTTGCACTCAAGAGGCCAGGAATGGGGCCAAGGATCTTCTATATGTAAAACAAGTTCAGCCAATGTGCAATGGGCGTCACCCACAGGAGGCCTGGTGGCTTCGAGAGGCAGCCATCAGTACAAGAATGGCATGCAGAACAGACTCTGCATGAGTGGTTTTGCTTCTAGAAATATAATAAATTGTGCTAAGGGTCAAGGTTTTGCATCCACTGGCTTCCCTCCTTCATCCAGCTTTCCTGGTGCCTCCACCTCCAGTTGCTGTGGACAAGCCCCATCATGCCTGACCAGTGCCCATGTTGGCTGGGGTAGATAGGAGTTGAAGTCCCACAAATCTGGAAGGCACAAGGTTGGGGAAGAAGGACTTAGCAGCAGTTGGAGGAAAAGAGACAAAAATAAAGGTCAACCAGCTCTGCTTGCAGAGGTGGGGAAACCTCCTGAGACTAACCATCACTTTGGATACAGCATCACAATACAGATACATGGAAAAGAAAACACTTTGTTCCCATGGCATATTGCAGCTGTTTTCCAGCATGGCTGTTGCTACACCTGAATTGACTGGGCCCCAGCCCCTGGATTGCCAACAGCCTTGAGTGGGCAATGGAACTAATATTTTCTAAGCTCAATTGTCACGCATGAGGCAATTCTCAAGGGGCACTACAGCTGAGCAAGGAAAAACCTCCTCCCCTATGATACATCCCCCACCTTCTCCTGCTTGCTAATTAAGCATAGGAAAAGACAGACAGACAGACTTTGTTCCCATTGGTTTAGGGTGATCTGGGACAGGGTGCAAATTAACTGATTTAGAAACATAGAAACAGAGCGAGTCAGAAGGGGCTTCCCGGGCCATCTAGTCTGACCCTGGCTCCAGTCGGCTCCGCTCACAACAAGCCCACCATGTCCATGTCCAGCCTATCTTTGAACACCCTCACCATTGGGGCTTCAACCACCTCCCATGGAAGCCCATTCCACACCCTCAGGGTCCTAACTGTCTGGAAGTGCTTCCTGGAATCTAAATGAAACCTTGGTTCCCTGAGCTTTGCTCCATTGGAGCATGTGCTCCCTTCCTCTGCAGGGGAGAACAGATTCTACCCATCTCCATGTGACATCCCCTCACATACCTGTATATTGCCAACATATCCCCTCTGAGTCTCCTCTTCTCCAGGCTGAAGAGACCCAGTTCCCTCAGTCTCGCCTCATACCCCATCCCCTGCAAACCAGCCACCAACATTGGGGCCCTACGCTACACTGACTCTAACCTGGCTATATCCTTCCTGTAATGAGAGGCCCAAAACTGAGCACAATACTCCAGTTGCGGGCGCACCAGAGTCATATAGAGTGGTAGTAATACCTCTCTCGATCTAGAAGCCACGCTTCTGGCTATGCAACCAAGGGTGGCATTCGCCCTCTTGACCACCGCATCACACTGCTGACTCAGGTTTAGCCTGCAGTCAACCAGCACCCCGAGGTCCCTTTCACAAGTGCTGCTCTCCAGCTGCTTGTCTCCTAACCTGTACTTACAACACCTATTCCTATGGCCCAAGTGCAAGAC
>NW_025335954.1:8927526-8927966 GCF_004798865.1 Varanus komodoensis
TCTGCGAATTTGATCAGCAGACTGTTCACCCCTTCTTCCATGTCATTAATGAAAAGATTAAACAGGATCGGCCCCAGGACAGAGGCCACCATCCTGATGATTCCCCACTAATGGTTACCTTCTGCTTTCGGTCAGACAAGCATGACCTAATCCATCGGACAGGGCTTTGGTGTATCCCAAAACTCCTCAGTTTCTCCACCAGGATATCATGGGGCACTTTGTCAAAGGCCTTGCTGAAATCCAGGTAAACCACATCCACTGCATCCCCTCCATCTAACCATCTCTAAACCTTGTCATAGAATTCCACAAGGTTTGTCTGGCGGGACCTGTTTTTGCAGAAGCCATGTTGTGTGGCTGCCAGCCTCCCTTCCCTATCTAGCATCACTAGATCTCTCTCATAATAGAGAGAGATCTAGTGATGCTAGATAGGGAAGGGAGGC
>NW_025335954.1:8928066-8985037 GCF_004798865.1 Varanus komodoensis
CTAGATCTCTCTCTATTATGAGCCTTTCCATTGTTTTTCCTACAATGGACGTAAGGCTGTAATTCCCCATGTCCCTTCTACCAGCCTTTTTGAATATTGGGACCACTGATGCCACCCTCCAGTCCTCTGGAATTTCACCCGTTCTTCATGAGGCCTCAAAAATGGAGGCCAGCGAGCATGAGAGAACCCCTGCCAACTCTCTAAGTACTCTCGGGTGTAACCCATCAGGGCCTGGCACCTTTGTAATGTTCAATGTCCTGAGGAGCCCCTCGACTTCTAAGGGGGTGACTCTAATCTGTGCCCCTAAGCCCCCAGCCTCATCCAATCTCCTATGCTGATCTCCCCCATCCTGCTTTGGGAAAATAGTCATTTAGCATCTGTGTCTGTTCCCTCGTATCAGTCACTGGATCTCCTTCCTCCTTATTTAGATTTCAGATTTTTTGGGTGAGAAATTAATTGACTGCCTTTGCCTTGTGTGAAATTTGAATAAATCCTACCATTTGCTTGTAAATTTGAATTTACAGAGATAAATGGGCATGGAGAGAATTTATGCAGATTTGGGTCCTATAGGCCTTATCAAAAGCACCAGCAGAATCCCTTTTTTATGTCCTTAGGCAAATATGCTCTGCTGTCTTCTTCTTGTACGCAGCAATGGAGTTGTCCAAGTGGATCATCTTCCCAAAAGTGTTCCCAGTGGTGTCTTCCATCCCTTGAGTCCCACAAGTGAAAGGGTCCAAGTGAACAGATTCATCTAATGTTTGGAAGTAACTCTGTATAAGTGGAAGGACGTGGTAAAAGAACAGGGTTGCAGTTGGGAAAACCCAACCCATCTCAGATCATATTGTCCCAAGGAAAGATTGTGTCCTACCCAGGCCTTAGTTTGTACAGGTTTTCTCCTCAATTATCTTGGACTTCTGTGGTCGTAGGTAGCCCCCTGTAGCACTTATTAAACCAGCTGTTCATTAATTTCCCCCGTAGAATGATTACACTCCTAAAAACCACAGATCCGTCAATTTTGGAATTCCTAGCTAGCCAAACACAACTCCATGATACAGCTTGCATTCTTGCAGTCCCTCACATCCTTAACACTGAGTACCAACAGGGTGCTAGGTGCTGTACAACACCCTTCTCTGCAGGTATGCCAGAGGAATCCACAATGAATTCAAGTGAGTTAGAACTTCTGTGAAGCCCACCCATGGATTTTGCAGTGGACTGCTTTTTCTACAACTTGCACAGACTCCACAAACTTTCAGACTACTTGTTCTCTTTCTGCATTTTGCACAAGTTGAGTCACAGAAAACTACAAAATTGCTTTTTTTTAATGACTGAAAATCCACATCACCCCCATAGGCTAAAGTGTGACAATAAACATCTTGGGCACATCTTTGTATTTTCAGAAGTGAAAATCTGGGCCAGTGCAAATTCACACAAGTACACACAAGCACAAGTTTTGCAAATTAAGAAGGGTCCAGTTCCATGGTTGAGCAGATGATGGAACAAAAGGTGCCCGAAAATCCATGTAATACAGACAAAACAAAATCCATACGTCCCCACCTACACAACCTGCTGCCCTCCAGTTATTTTGAGCAACAATTCCCAGCACCCTTAACCAGCCAATAGCCATGCTGACTTGAGATAATGGAAGCTGCTGACTAACCCAGGTTAGGGAAGGCTGCTGAGAAGAATGAAGACTGTGCACTGAAGGCATATTAAATTTGCAGATGACACAAAATCGGGTGAGATAGCCAGCACTCTGGGAGAAAGAAACAAAGTACAAAGTGATCTTGAGAAGTTGGTGCAGTGGGCTGGAAACAACAGAATTAAATTTAATAGGGACAAAGGCCAAACTCTGCACTTAGAAAAAAGAAACCAAATGCATAGTTACAAGATGGGAGGTATTTGACTCAATACTCCCACAAGCAAGAAGGATCTTGGAATTGTTGTAGATCACAAGCTGAATATGAGCTGACAATGTGATGTGGGTGCATTAATAGAAGCACCATCTCCAAATTATATGAAGTACTCATTCCCCTCTACTCAGCACTGCTATGCTCATCTTGAGTATAGCAACGAGTTTTGAGCATTACATTTTAAGAGAGATGCAGACAAATTGGAAAGGTTCAGAGAAGGGCACAAAGATCACCAAGAGTCTGGAAACAAAGCCCTATGAGGAGTTATTAAAGAATTGGGCATGATTAGCCTTGAAAAGAGAAGATGAAGGGAGATGGTATTTGGAAGATAGTCACACAGAGGAGGGGCAAGACCTCTCTCCATCATCCCAGCATGCAGGATGCAGAAGAACGGGTTCAAGTTACACGAAGGCAGGTTGCATGAGGAAAGACTTCCTGAAAATCACAGCAATGAAACCAATTACCTAGGAAGGTTGTGGGCTCTCCTACAAGATGCAGCTGGACAGCCATCTGTCAGGGATGCTTTAACTTGGAGTCCAGCATTGAGCAGGGGGTTGTACCCAACGGCCTCCTTGGCCCCTCCCAACTTGACTATTCTTTGATTCCGTGAAATGCCATCAAGGCAAAAAGCTTCCAGCAGGAGCCAGGGTTGCTAACTGATCGGGGAAAAAGCATTGTGGGTCTTCAACAGCAGCTGCATTTGCAGCTGTCAGCAGGTGAAGCTTTCCATGGAAGGGAAACAAGCACAACCACTTCCTATGTTTTTATAGAAAATTCCTATGAATGGCACAGGAGCAAAGGAACAGGCTGCAACCCTTAAGCAAGATGGTGCAGGGGACCAGGACCCTGAACATTTCTCATGACAGTGCAAATGAGGAAATTCTAGCGGTGATTAAAGTCACACAAGCCCTGCCCTCCTTTGCCCACGACAGTGTTTGCAGCCGTTCTGAACACTTTCTATGGCACAATTTCCTCCGAAGCAAAACTCAACAGATCTCAGACCTACACACTGCATGTCCGCACTCCCCCAACGGGATCGGAACAGCCTGCCCCATTTTTCAGCACCCATCCACTAAAATGGCATGCTGGTCATCAGCTGACATCCATGCTACAAGGGGAACCCACCTATGGCTCACAAACTACCCTCTAACTATGGAAGTCTTATGTCCTAAGAAAACACTGCCTGCTGCTAAAGAACCCTAAGAGGCAATGGCAGTGCAGCTTCCCCAGAGAGCCCAGTCTCCTCGCAATACACACGGACCCTCAATTCCACAGCACATGTCTTAGGAACAATAGGGTGCCCCAAACAAATTGCAATACCTCCTTGCAAAGCGCCCCAAACTGCCCCTCCCCCGACCATTCCACGTTTCACCGATGACCTATATGTTACTGACATGCAAAACAACACACCCCATGCACCCCATGAGTACTTTCCCAACAGTACACAACCATGCAGAGTCCAAGAGGAGCCCAAGTCATGCATGACTTGTGCACGAATCTCATTCATGAGACACAGAATGGCCAAGCATGACCGTAAACCCGATTCATGACCGCCTGCAAGGAGAGGCACACTTTGGAGGGCGGGGGATCCCTTGGGCAAAGTAGGTCTCATCCAGAAGGTGATGGGTGCCCAGATCCAAGAGGAAATACGCCCCCTCTGCATTCCCCCTCCCGCCAAGTCATGAGAAAGACAGCTGGACAAGTGGCGGAGTAGCGATTTCCAAAGCAAGAGGCGCCGGGCTGAACGCCGCCTGGGGTCACACACGCTCAGAAAGGAGGAAAGCCCCTTCACACATCTTCGACGTGCAGCGGTGATTCCACGGAAGAAGGTATTCTACATATGCTGAGGCATGTACGCTTTTCTGGCAGTCAACCCCACTAGAGTCAGGGGAGGGGGGCGGCGCAGCAGAAAGACAACTTGCTCCGGAGCAAGGCGCTTCGGATCAGGGAGCTGCCGGGCGACGACGAGCATGTTCAAAATGCCCAGAGAAACCTCGACAAGAGGTCCCGGGGCTAAGCCCTGCTCGGGCCCGATCGCCTCTCCAACTCCGCTGGGGACGGGAGGAAGCGAGAACATCCCCTAACGCCGAACAAAGCTAAGCGGGCGCCCGCCGCCACCCACCTGCTCCGCCGCCTCCGGGTCGAGATGTGGCTCCAGCAGCGGCACCGTGAACTGGATCTTGCGGGGACTGTTGGGCTCCATGTCCCGGAGCGTCCACGAAGCGGGCAGGCTCCGGCCGTTGGCGCCTCGTGGTCTGGACGGCTCGATCCACGTCGGGCTCCTTCTCTCCCGTCGCGTAGGTCGCTCCGTCCAGTCTGCGTCCCCAGAGTCACTCGCCTTCCCTCCCACCCAACGCGCTCGCTCGCTCGCTCGCTCGCGCTCGTCCCTCCCCTCCCAGGCGCTCTCCGCTCCAGAGGCGCAGCGATTGGCTGCGCGGCTCTGCCCGCTCTCCTCCCACTCCCTCCGACGCACACGCGCGGCGCCGAGAGAGCCGCACGCGAGCGCGCGAGATCTGCCGGGGGCTCGCGCGTGGGCTGCTCTGAGTTCGTGGCTCCGGACTCGGGACATCGCGGCTCGGCGCGGAAGCTCCCTGCCTGGGCAACCCCGCGCTAGCCACGGACTTTCAACCTGACCCGCCTCACAGGGTTGTTGTGAGGATAAAATGGAGAGGAGGAGGAGGAGGAGGAGGAGGGCACGTGAGCCGCCTTAGGTTCCTTCTTTAGAGGGGAAAGGCAAGGCTTCAATATAATAAATTATGACATCCAGTGAGATGTTCGGGAAGGGAAACCGACGCTTAGAGTTTGTGTCTTTTTCATTTTTACTTGGCCGCAAGATGCTTTTCTGGGGGGCTTTGGGATGCAAGGAGGTGTCCTATGAAGCAAGTCTGTAATTGTATACCCACTTGCTCGGTGGAAGCCTCATGAGAATCAGTGGTGCTACTTTTCAGCATGCATGTATAAGATTGTGGTATCTACCGGGTATTCTGCACCAGTTTCTATTTATTTATTTAAACACATGATTTGTTTATTTACTACATCTATAGAACACCTTTTCCTCCAAAAAAGCCCATGACACCAGAAATGACTTTTTCTTAATTTGATTCTCACAACAACCCTGTGAGGTAGGGTGGGTTGAGAGTCAGTGACAAACCCAGGGAGCAGTGGCCTGAGTGCCAAGTCATGAAACCAAACTGGCCCACACACGGGCCCCTTTTTGATTTGACATGCCTGCATGCCGCTCTCTCAGTGCCATATGTATGCATCAGAGGGAGTGGTCAGAAGAGTGGGCAGGGCTCTGAAACATACACAATTTGCAACACAGAGATAAAGTGAAGAATCATCTGCATAAACATCAAACAAACTTACAGCAGATTCACACATCCTGAAATGGGCACAGGCTAGCAGAGATAGGGACTGGATTTTCTCTCTCTCTCTCTCTCTCTCATTCTCTCTCTCTCTCTCTCTCTCTCACACACACACACACACACACACACACACCCAGCATAGCAGCTGCACCCAAAGATTAGCACACAGAAGATAAAAGCTGAATGAGACTAGTCAGGGGGTCAATATTTTTTAGACATGTACAATGAATTCATGGGGGTTTCTTACACATAATTACCAACTACCAGAGGCAGGCAGAAGGTAGACCTCCAGATGTTTTGTTCCTCAACTCCCAGAAGCACCTGCTTCCATGGCCGGTGGTCAGGAATGCTGGGAATTGGAGCCCAAAACATCTGGCAAGCTACTTTCTGCCCACCTTTGCTTGTACGCTTAACAAGCCATTACTGATGTGTGAACCATCCCCACTGCACTTGAGATGCTGGGGGGTGACAGGAACATTCTGCTGGTGCTGCTGGGTTTTCCAGGTCAAGGTCACATGCGAAGCTGCAGTCACTGAGCTAAGAGCTTACCTCTGGGAGCCAGCCCACTGAGAACTCATCTTCCAGAGTAAAATAGTGGAGGTTGCAGGCTGGTGTGACTGAACTCAAAGGTGTGTTAGGTACATTGCCATGCAAGTGTTTGTTGCATGTTGCAGCAGGTAATTAGCATGTGCAGTGTAGCACAGCCTTCCCTGATCTGGTGCCCTCCAAACATTTTGGGCCACAACCCCTAGCATTCCCAACCACTGGCCATGCATGCTGGGGCTGATGTGAACTGAAGACCAGAACATTTGAAGGGCGCTTGGTTGGGAAGGCCAAGAACACTGAGCATCTGATCTCTTCTCAGTCATGAAGGTTGCAATTCTTGACCTGTCTTGCCCTGGGTAACCCCCCCCCCCCCCCCGCATACTCAGTCGCCATAAGTCGAATCTCACCATAAGTTGCCTTAGGCAAACTGTTCCTTCTCAGTCTCTCCAACAATGCTCTCTTGCCTTAATGGGTGATTGTAAAGGGTATGAAGACTGTGGGCACTTCCAGAGGCTTTTATTGTGCAACCACCACCCTGCTTCATTCACATAATTTTAAGAGTAGGGGATGGTGTTTCTAGGTGACACCATCTTCCATTTGTAACCTCTCAGTCAAACAGTCACATTGCTAGCATCACTTCCCATGGACCCTTGATTGGACTCAGACAGCAGGAAAATCCTTGCTCAAAGGCTGAGCCATTAAGCCATGGGTTATTGTTGAAATATGGATTAGCATGCTGTCTGAACCTAACTGAAATTACCAACTATGGTGAACAACCCACAGTTCATAACCCAAGAAGAAACCTGGGTTTTCCCATGGCTTGTTAGCATAGCTGGGTCCAGACAACCAGATAACCTATGTTTCAACAACAACCCATAATTCAGTGACAACCCACATTCAGTCCTTGAATGTAACTTATTGTGTTGTCTGAACCCAGTTAGTGTCTCTTAATGGCTTTCATCCTGGTCGCTTCTGGAAATAGGCAGGTATGTGGGTGGGATATTCGCTTCAAGCCGTTAACAGCATAGACTGGTGATGGCTCATTTCTAGCTGTTTGTTTTCACACATTCAGCTGACTGAGTTCATCAGAAGACAGCTGCCTCTGGCAGTTATTTAAAGAAGTTTTTGTGCGCATGTGAACCCAGAGAGATTTGAAAATAGAACACACATACACACACTTCAGAGGGCTACACAGGTGACCCCTTTCCGGAACAGTAACAACAGCCCAGGCAGTTCCAAATTTGCCTCAATAAATGCTGAATGGCATGACCTGCGCAAGTCATGCAAATAGGACAGATATGCATTTTCCTTTATTTTGCATAATTTATACTGGTTCGCTAAATCAAGGGGAGGGACAAGTGAGTAATAGGCCTTGGAGCCTTCTTCCCAGCCACTTAACCTTCTGAGATTTTAACCAGGCATTGCTTACAGACTTTTAAGTATATCAGCGTAATGCCATAGCCTAAAAGCTTGCTTCTTTAAAGGAAGGATAAGATAAAATTTCTGTGAAGTTAAATGCTATGCCCAATGCCACATCCTGCACTTTTCTTTCTGCTCCCTGTAAATTGCAACACACACACACAAAACAGTTCTGCTTATAATCGACAAGAAAAGGGATAGGCATTCAGTAATAAGCTTTTGAAAGCAAGCAAGCAACTACAAGGTCCCAGATTCAGTTGTCAACATCTCCCCAAATTCAGGGTGATATGTGCAAACACACTTGGAATGCTGTGTAGAGTTCTAGCTACCAAACCTAGAAAAGCCTATTGCAAAATATTGTGTGCAGTGTAGTATTTGGGGTTGTAATTTTCATGTCTGTTGCCCACTTTGGGCGCCAGAGGTTGGAGATGACTGGGAAAGATTTGCTTGCATTGAAATGTGGAGAGGGAAGGTGGAGAAGGACCTTCACCTTCCTCCCTTTCCCGTAATCCTCAAACCAAAAGGGGTCATCCCAGGAAGCTGATTGGTGGGAGATTCAGGAAAGATAAAAGAAAGTCCTGCATGCAGCATGTACTTAAACTTTGGAATACATAACGTGCTGCTCATCAATTTAGATGGCTTTAAAGGGGGTCTGGGCAAACACATGGAGGAGAAGGCTATTGATGGCTACTAGTCCTAATGTCAAAATGTTTCCCTCACTGCCTCTATGCACCCCTTATTGTGGGGCTTGGGCAGGTGGAGCCATGGTTCTTGTGTCCTGCTTGAGGCATCCTGACCACTGGTTTAATCCAGCAGGGCTCTTCATCTGAAAGAATTCATAGGAGCATCGCAGAAAAGATGCACCGTAGACGGTGGAAATAATGTGTAACATGCAAGGAATAATTTTTGTTTTTCAGATTTAGAAAAAACAGGAGAAAGAGCTGCTCGTGCCCCATGCGTTGTCTTTTCAGCTGCAAACATCAAAATGGTATCCATTTAGCTTGTTATGAGAGTCTATGCAACAATCAGACAAAGCACCATTGGTGTATAATTGCTAGTGGGAAACCATCACCTACCCCTCCATTTCTACTAGCAGCAACATTTGCTGTACTGTACTGCTTCATGTGAAGTCCATTTTTGCTCCATGTGAACAGCTGGTGCATGAAACTTGCACAGTAATGCATGGAAATATTACTGTATTTTCCTTAGCTGGCAGCATTAAAGAAAATGTGTATACAAGATGAAAATAAAATTAATATGCTGAATGTTTAGCAGGGCAGGTATCAATGCTTTTTCAATCTCAATGAATTGTCCAGGGAAATACTATCTTTGCAATAGATACAATACAATACAATACAATTGTACACAAATACAATCTTTGCAACTGTATACATTTTAGCTCATGTTTAACTTCATGTTTCAAAATCACAACATCCTAATCAAAACAGGTTTGATCTGCTGTATCTTAAACCTGAAACTGCAAGGTTAAAGGACTTTTTCTTATTGCTCTCAGAGGATGGCAAACACTTTTGCCTTCTAAATAGGTGCAGATTTGCCACTGCAGGGTTGAAGAAACTGTGGCCCTTCAGATGTTGTAGAACTATAACTCCCATTATCCCTAACCATTGGCCATGCTGGCTGGGGCTGATAAGAGCAGAAATCTAGTAACATCTGGAGGGCCATAGATTCCTCCCCCTGCCCTGTTGGATCACAACTGCACCTATGTTTTTTTGCAACAAACCCATGCAAAAAAAAGTATGACCTTCAATGCCTGTCTGGGATGAAAGTGGGTTTGAAACGCCTTAATGCCAACAATGCCCAACAGGTGAAGGAACATTCTTCCTATGAAACAGAGGCTGCTTCATCAAAGAAACGTGATAGTTTGCTCTTGTGGTTCTGCTGCAACTTTCACACTCTGGAGCCATGTTCCAATCCAAAAATGAGGACAGTGCCATGCAGACCATCCTGTGGGGCATGATCAGCTCTGTAGAAAACACACAAGGTGGGTTGATTCTTTTAGTGTGGATCCTTTCCCAAGATCAGTGAAAGCATCAAGAAACCTTTCTTCTTCACACGCCATGATGTTTTTCTTTCCTTGAATGACATCATTTCAGCATCAGGAACCCAAAAAGAGGAGAGCATAGCTGGCATCCCCAAGCACTGCAGCAACATTTTGCAAGCTGGCAGCCGGCACAGCTGGTTGAGTCCCACTGAAAAAAATATAAGTTGATTGGCACTTGTGACCTGAGACCTGCTTACTGGTGGAATCCAAGTTCATCCTTCCAAGCAGAACACAAGAAGTTCTGAAGAGTGATCCTTACTCTTTCTATCACATTCCACTCTCCCATGGGTAGAGAGGGTTTGTTTGTTTGTTCCTTCCAAATATTTTTATAGCTTGTGAACCATGTGCTATGCAGGTCAGCCATTCCACATTCTTTATCTTCACATCAGGATACTGATCTGTACCAATGTGTGTGTGGGCGGGGGGCATTTGTACTTTTGTTGTAGTGTTAACCATGTGTGATCACATTTGCAAGATCACCAAATACTGAAGGAACAACACAGAATTCCTTGATGACAACTACTCCATCAACAGACTGACCAAGGTCAAGATCAGCTGGCTTGCTGGTTTGTGTTAGAATAACACCAATGCTAGAAAGAAAGTAGGACATTTAAGAGCATCCATCCCCAACCTGGGGCCCTCCAGATGTATTGGATTGTAACTTTCCAGCATGCATTGCCAGTATTCAGGAATTTAGGGAGCTATGGTCCAAAATATCTGGAGGACACCAGGTTGGGGTTGGGCTCCTTAAGGTTTTTCTCAGATCAGTTTTCTGACTTTGGCCAGTTACTAAAACTGGGTTTTGTTTTGTTTTTTGCCTGCACTATTTTCATATGATTACTGAACACCTCACAAGACTTTTTAGTAATAGGCATAGCAAATTATATGAACACAGATTGACAAGGTGCTCCAACTCTGAAGAGAAAAAAAAGGAGGATGTCAGTGAAATTGACAAGAATTTCTCCAACCAGATCAATTTCATTGAAGGCTTTATGTGTGGTGGGTGGGCAAGAAGGAAATGTATTGTTCATTTATTTGATTTTTAAAACTGCAGTAGTCCCGAAGGGAACTATCACCATCAATCACCATCATCATGCATTTATATCCCTCCTTTTTTCTTTGCTAAGAGTGGCTTATATCATCCTCCACTCGATTTTCCTTGCAACAACAATCCCATGAGGTGGGTTAGGCCGAGAGTGAGTGACTGGCCCAGAATCACCCAGTGAACTTCATCATGTGTGGGGACTGAACCTGGATCTCCCAGGTCTCCAGTCCAACACTGGAAAATAGGAAATGGGCAATATCTATTAGTGACCAAACAGACACCCTGATACAGTCAAGAGAAGCAAAAATGTGGGCAAACAGGCACTCCTCAAGCATTATGTCAACAACTGATGTCTGGAGAGCTAAAAACTAAAACAAGCATCAGATAGAATCTATCAGCAGCACTTGTGCATTGCACGTGTGTGTGTGTGTGTGTGTGTCCTCACACACACTCTCTGCAACCAATACAGGAAGCCTGAGATGTGATTGTAGAAACAACCTTCCTGCATAGTTGATTAAAAGACTCGATACAAAGGCCTTTCTTTCTTTATTTCATTTCTGTACTGCCCCAGAGCTGAAGCGCTCTCCTTTAAACTACAGTTCCATCTTGCAAGTATGCCAGTAGTTGTAAAGAGATGGAAACAGTACTTTTAAGGCAACAGTCTAATGCACAAGGATATGGGAGCAAGCCTCACTGAATTCAGAGGGCTTTCTCATTAAAAGTGCTGAGAACCAATGACCTAGGGAGGTTGTGGGCTCACTGACACTGGAGGCATTCAAGAAGCTGCCATCGGCCAGGGATGTTTTAACTTGAATGTCTGCATTGAGCAGGGGATTGGACACAATGGCCTTCTCAGCCCCTTCATGATCCCGTGGAGAAGGCTGCTCCAGCAAATACTGGCCATTATGCTGCCCATTCAATTCTTTGGAAAAAAGTTATATGGTGCTCTCTAAATGAGGCTGTTGACAGAAGAGAACAAGCTTCTTTTCCTGTCATTCAGGCACAGGGAATCTACCCAGGGTCAGGTGTGGGTCAGCAGTGGACAGGTCAAAAAGGGAATGCATTGCCTCTTTTCTCCTTCTGTCCCCACAGATGCAACCACCCTTTTCTCTCTGTATCCCTCTTCCTTCCCACCCAGCAGACTGCCAGGGAAAGATGCTCTTGCGTAGGTCTAAATGGATCACAATACAGAGGACTCTTGAAATTAGACTGACATGTGCTAATGTTGCAGGTCACTGGTTTCCCTCACCTCTGTACTGTGAAGAAGGCTACGGCCCATTTGATGGGAGTCAGAGATGTGCCATAGTCTTCCCCCTCCATCGGCACACCCCTATTCTGGGTTTTGTCTCTTGGTCCTGCTATATCCGTCTTTGCCCTGCTTTATTCATAAGCAGTGAATGTAAGGCAACAGCCCTGGGCACATATTCCTGGGAGTGAGCCCTCCAGTATAGAATAGGATGCTCATCTGAGCTGATGTGCATAGGATTGCCCTGCAAACATCTAAAAAGCAACTCACCTGCCCAGAGAAGTGAGAATCCCAAGAGACACAGGACGCCACATGGCCTGGGTGCTTTTCCGGTGCCATTTTCCAGTGTTCCCTGTCCTTCTCCCACTTGCTGTTCCAAAGCTCCTTTGATTCTGTTGGAAGTGCTGCATTTTAGTGTTGCAGAAAGCCTGAACAAACACGCTCTGACCCCAGGCAATGCACATGCCCCCTAAGAGGCAAAGTGATTCCTTGGGAGGGATCACACAGGCCAGCCAGGCTGTGCCAGTGAATCAGCTGGGAAGCCGACAAGTGTCCCTGAGGTCCCAGCCCACAGCCATTACTAATCCTGCCTCCCCCACCTGCCTCCCGGTTTCACAGCTTTGTTATGCAGTGTCTTCCTCAGGCAGCAAACATATGGTTTGGCAATATGCCAGGTTCTCCCTGGGAAAGCTTTCTTTGCCCCACCCCCACCCCTGTTCTGCCTTGGCTGCTTTCACCCCACAGATTGGAGCTGATGGCTCCCCTGGCAACTGCTGGCTGGTTTGGCTATATCACAGGTGCTCTGGTGCAAATCCAATGGGTAATGAGCAGCTTCTGGGCCACTGGGAGCCCATCCTGGCTGCGGTCTTGCTTTGATCCTAGTGAGGCACCAGGGATTAGCACCCAGGGCTACCTCTCCATCTGGAGGGTCTGCAGAGCTCAGGAATGGTCACTCCATGACCACTGCTTTAATGCATGTGTTGTTTTCCTACACAATGTGCCCAAAGTGTCTCACAAGGAAGAAGAGCAGAGGAAAACAGAGGAATGCCTATCAGCAATAAGAGGTCACTTGCAATAACAGATCATTACATTAATGATCTGTTAATGATCCCAAACTGGGTTATGAGCCCCCTTCTAGTATTGGCTTCTCCTAATGGATTCTTTGGGCCCTCCAGCTTGAGATCAATGGAAGAACCCAGTCTTAGTCTCCTTTGAGCGTGAGATGCTGCCAGTTGGGATAGAGCAGCAGTAACCAACCTGGTGTCTCCGGATATTTTGAACTACAGCTCCCATAATATCTCACCATTGGCCATGCTGAGTGGGGTTTGCATGACTCCAAAGGATTTGAGCGGCATTAGGTTGCCTACCTCTGATGTAAATTATACTGAACAAGAAGAACCCACAGTCAGATGGGGTAGAAGGCAATTTCTTGTGCTCCTAAGAAACCACACTGTATCATCACCATCACCATGGCTATACCACCCAACAGCCAACACTCTCTGGGGAATTCACAACAACTGGAAGTGGCACACATACATTCTGCCTGAACATCAACCCACAATATTTAGCTCTGTGTGCACTAGGGAAAATCACTAATCTAAACAGTCATGAAGGTGGAAGAAGGACACATGGATGGGTATATTCATAAATAAGCACATGTTTCCATGGTTTCATTTCACTCTGCCCTGGAAGTATTCATGTATGCCATTGGTCTGCAGCCCCTATCATCCCCAGCCAGTATGCCCTATGGGTTGGGTGTTGGGAATTTGGGTGTTGAGAGTTTGGGTGTTGGGAAGGCTGGAAGCACTACCTGAGTGGGTACCCAAGAGTGGGAGCCATTTCCTAGCAGGACCAAGAAACAAAACCGGAATGGGGTGTGCCGATGGAGAGGCTATGGATCTCTCTGACTCCCATCAAACAGGCAGTAGCCTTCTTCACAGCAGAGAGGTGAGGGAAACCAGTGACCTGTCTGAAACTCTGGTGTGCCTGGAGGCAAGATTAGCACATGTCAGTCTAACTTCAAGAGCCCTCTGCACTGTGATCCATTTAGACCCACCAAGAGCAGCCTGCTGGGTGGGAAGGAAGAGGGATACAGAGAGAGAGAAGGGCAGTTGCATCTGTGGGGACAGAAAAAGAGGCAATGCACCCTTCTTTTGACCTGTCCACTGCTGGCCTTGGCACCAACCACATCTGACCCTGGGTAGATTCCCTGTGTCAGAACGACAGGAAAAGAAGCTTGTTCTCTTCTGCCAAAAGTCTCATTTAGAGGGCACCATATAACTTTTTTCCATAGAATTGAAAGGGCAGCATAATGACCAATATTTGCTGGGGTAGCCTTCTCCACCCTAGCAGTGCCCTCCAGATGTTTTGGACTGCACCCATCAGTCCTAGCCACCATGGCCAATCCCCAGCACTGCTGGGTGTTGCAGTCCAAAGTATTGGGAGGGCACCTGTATGGGGGAGGCTGTGCTAAGACATGCTGCAAGTGCTCAAGTATTGCTGATTAGACATTTCTTTCCTGGAGGAGGCCATGAATTTTTGTGTTAGCTGCAGGCAGAGAAACATAGAAACAGAGAGAGTCAGAAGGGGTCTCCCGGGCCATCTAGTCTGACCTCCGGCACCAGCTGGCTCCGCTCATGACATGCCCACCACGTGCATGTCCAGCCTATCTTTGAACACCCTCACTGATGGGGCCTCAACGACCCTCACCGATGGGGCCTCAAGAAATAAGGAGTCCAGAAACCATTCTAATTAGATGGCAAGCTATAAATTTCAAGATGTCTAAGAAGGACAGAGGTCAGCCAGATAGCCAGCTGAAAGTCATTAGTATCTCTACAGTAGACTCTATGGAACAGCACCCATTTTTATTTCCAAAAAAGTTTAGAAAGATTAAAGATTGCACTCAAAGGTTGCATTCAGACCAGATTTGCAACCATAGTCTTATTTGCGATGGCTTGGCATGCCAGGGCTAAGTCTGGGAACTTCCCTAAATATCAGCTGAATAGGATGTTACCTGAAGGATTGTCTCTTCTCCTGTATACCTGCCTGGACCCTAAGATCATCCTCAGTGGACCTTCTATGGGATGCCCTGCCAAAGAAAGTGAGGGGATAGTTACTAAGAGGAGGGACTTTTCTGCTGTGGAACCCCGCTTGTGAAATGGGCTTTGCAGAGCAGCTAACCTGGCACCAACACTGTGCTCTTTCTGGTACCACCAAAGGCCTTCCTCTCTTCCCAGGGATGTTAATCATTCTGTTATTTTAACCCTGTGAGGGCATGATCCAATCTTTCCCAAGTTCAACGTATGTCAAGCTCCACATGGAGGCTTATGTACAACCAGTGCTGGGCACATGATCCCTGCAGCTCTTCAGCTCAGACTCTGCATTGCATCCAGATGGCCATTTTCCACAGTCTTGGTGAAGCACCATGAAGGAGATGGGAAGGAACTCAGGGTGCTGTTTGGTTACTGCCTAAGTTGTCAATCCCACCCTCCTTTGCACTGCTGCTAGGTTTCACTTTGGGTTTTACTTCTATTTTATGCTGTAGCTTTAAATGTCTATGATGCATTTTATGTTGTGTTTTATGGTTTTAATTGCTGTGAACCACCCAGAGAACTTTGGCTATTGGGCAGTGTAGAAATGTAATGAATGGATGGATGAATGAATGAATATTCAACATAGAGCTAGGAGATGTGATTCTGAGCTCACTGGCTCATTTGAGAGGATCAATCAAAGCTCAAGAACAATCCCTTCCTTTTATTTCCTGGGTGCCTCTAATCAAGCTCTGATCAAGGGTTCTGTTTCATGAAACTGGAGTCAGAAACCATTGCCTTTTGCTAGTCTGAGCTCCACCACAATCAATGGCTAATTCTAAACAGGAAATGAAGAGGGAGGCAACATGGAAAGAAAAAGGAAGGAGCATACAAGGAAATCCACAGCTTATTTTAGATCATAGGAATTAAGGCACTGGAACAGCAGGAACGTTTGATTCTCTTTACCTATAAAATGAGAGCATGAATCATACCCCAGCGAAGGGTTATTGTGAGGACGAATGCAATAAAGTCTGCATGGTGTTATGCATTGGAAGACGGGGATGGGTAGAAGGAGGCTGGTGGTCTTGTGCAAGATCAAGTAATTCTAGTTGATAGACACCAAAAGTTCTCCCTCTTGCTCTTGCACGCACACACACACACACACACACACCAGTCTGGAACTTGTAAAGCCCCTTGAACACCCTACAATTTGTGAAATGAATGAGGGGCACAATCACACTCATATCAATGAGCCTTGAAATACTCCACTGCTCTTGTTGACAAGATCTGCTTGGTCCCTCATCACCTCACAGGGCCTGCTTGCCATCCCACTTCCAGCTGCCAAGCCAAACACTCCACCCCCTGCCTCCCACTTCCATCTTGTCGCAAGTCCAGCGGAGACTGGAAAGGAGGCGAAGCATCTTACCACCCTCATTTGACAACAGACTTTTCCCCAGTGGCTGTTCTTTCAGATATTGATTTGCCAAAACAGTCACAGTGGAAAGAGGGAAAGCCAGTCTTGCTTTTCTGGCCTAACTGCTTGGCACAGCTTGAGAAGGAGAAAGCCTCCAGCAGCAGCTGTGGGGCCCCTGTGGACTCTTGACTTTGACAGCCTACACCTTTCATCACCTTGACCATTCTCCATGCTGGCTGGGGAGGATGGACATTGAGTCCAAGGCAATCACATCTGGAGGGCTGCAAGTTTACTCCCCGCCCCAGTGTAGCATCTGGTCAGGATACTGCAGGTCACCACAACCTCCCCACCCCAGTTTCCAACAACCTCCCCTCTTGCCAGACTTCTGGCTCATTGAAAACCATTCAGTGGAACAACAATTTCTTCCATTTTGCCACCTGCATAAGCGTCCTGCCTCTCCTGGAGAAAGGGTTTCTTCTCTGAAAGCAGTTCCGTAATTTGAATTTTGCAATTTCAGCCATTCTGAAAATGGACAAATTACATGTTGCTGCACATGGCTCTCCACATCATTTGCACATCTCTGGTATTCAAGTTCAGCAGGCTTAAGGGTCTCCTTGCTAGCCCCACCTTTTCTTATGCCCTTCTTGCTTTCCTGGTTCAACGTACCACCCTCTTTCCTTGGCCTGGCCTAGTTTCCATGGGCTAAACTCTACCTTGTATCCAAATGCACAGCCCATGCCTGCATTTCTTTTAAAAGGGAGCCCTGGGATGGTGGGAGCAAGGCATTTAGACAGGGACAACTCCGTGTGCATATGTGGGAAACTCTTCCCCTTAACTCTCCCTCAGGGCTGTGGTCCTCATCTCTCTGCAATGGCATAACCTTCCAGGAGAGAAGGTGATAAGAGTTCCTGGAGCAACTTTCCTCCCGAGGCAAACACCTGCTTTATAGGGGGTGGGTAGCGGGGGAGCTGAATTTCATGCCAGCATCCTAGCATAGGGCTAAACTCCTTGCTGTTGCCCTTCTTGGGATCAAAGTTCATTCTCTGGGTGGCCAGGTGGGAAAAAACACAGAGGAACATGCTATTGCAACTTTATACTTGTACAAGAGCAGGATTTTCTGCCAGTGCAGCTTGCATGACTAGCTATGGCAACTGAATTTCCCTCTTCTACACAACTCTGAAAGCTGATGGAGTCTGATTCTGGTTGTTATCTGGCAACCCTGCAACCCCTCCTGGCTCCTGTTACTGAAAGCCACACATTTAGTGTCATTTTTATTTCTTTGTAGGGGAATGACCCTTCTCTTCAGCACCTACCACCCCCGGGTCCTTCTTCTAGCAAGGGTGGGGCTGAGAGAGGATGCTGAATAGTGGCTCGCCCACTTCCATTGTTCAGACTATGCATCAGGGGTACATGTGCCCCACCAGATGTTCCCAGACTCCCACTCCCATGATCATCAGGTTGCTGGGAACTGGAGCCCAAGAACATCTGGAGGTCTGCAGCCTCTCCATCTCCCTCTTCATGGCTTTTCTTACAGGAACATTAACACAACCTCTGACCTGTTCATCATTAATGGTTTTTAAGGGATTGTTATTAATGACTCACCTTTACTATGGGCTGGATCCAGGATCTGTCCTCGATTGCAGAAGGAGGACATTCACAGAAGGTCTTTCTACCCAATTTTGGGGGCTCCTTCCCTTCCACACCACAACTCACCCCATTCACAGTTACTCCTGCCTGTCTGTGTAAACACTGCCGGGGGTTTGGAGGGGCTATTGCGGGAAGGAGGGAGAGGAGAAGTCAGGGCTAGTGTCAAAAGTAGGCACGGTGGGACATCTGCTCAGGCCCTGCGCTCCAGTGGGGTCCCACTCACCTGAACCCTTGGACTTGCTACTCATCTTCACCACTGTAACCTGGGTAGAAGAAGCAATAGATGCCATGGCATCCTTACTCACAGACTCCCTGTCTGCCAAGCAGAGGATATGAAAGCATGGGAGGAGGCAGAGGTGCAAGAGCAGCTGGGGACCATGGAAGTGAGAAGGGGCACTCACTATGAGAGGGGGCCAACTAATGGGCCCTCAAATGTGGTGCTGCCACTGGGGGAATTCTGCTTCTGCCAGCATAAAGGTTCTCCCTCATTACTCTGGCTCCAATCCTAATTATGCAGGCAGCACTCAGAACCAGGCTAATTAATTGCATGAATATGTTAACAAAGAAAGAAAAGAAAGTGGCAGCTGTACTCAACATCCCTTGAGTAGCACCAGGAGTCAGGGGGTCAAGGATGTGGGACTTAACTTTCTTCCTTCTACCCTCCCTACTGTAGTGCCTAAAAACGAGCTGTATGAGTGAAGCCGGAAGATGCAGTTTCAAGACCCCACTCAGCCGCAAAGCCTGCTGGGAGAACTTTGGCCTGGGCACTTTCTCCATCCTTGTTTACAACAAAGGATGAAGCCTGGAGGACCACACTAGTCACCTCAAGCTTCTCTGAGGAAGGATAAGAGGGCGATAATGATTTTTATTTCTATACTGCCCCATAACTGAAGCTCTCTGGGTGGTTTACAGCAAACCATAAAATAGACAATGAAACACAATAAAAATATCATTAAATCAGGGGAAAACCATTAAAAAGTTTAAAACAGCTAAAATGGACAATAACAAGGAATGACTCTGCAAAACACCTGGGATGGGTAGTCCCATCAAGCCCCTGCGTGGGCCAGTAAGTTGTTAAAGGCCTTGGCATAAAGGGCTGCCTTAATCCTGTGCCAAAAAGATGACAAATTTGGTGCCAGCCAAATAATGCATAGACTAGAATGTCATATGGCTGGCATAGATGGGTCTCATTTCAATCAGGAGCCAGATGGGCATGTTAAGTCAGTTCTCTGGTCCAGAGACCTCCCCAGTATTCCCCAGCCTGGTACCCTCCAGTTGCTTTGGGCTTCAGCTCCCATCAGTTCTGAAAGTCGGCCTAGAAATTATTGCCAGTGGCTCTCCTGCTTTCCTGTGACTTCTCAGTTTTGCCAACTCCAGAAGTAAAAGCAAATCTTTTCAGGGATAAAAGTGAAGTTAGGCTTCAGAAAAAGAAAATTTGTGCTGACTGTTTTGGAGAAGTCTAAGTGACACGGGTATGGTATTGTAAGTCCACTGCAAATGATGCTAGCATGTTGCTTTTCTCCCAGCCTTATTGGACTTGTAGGACTTCAAGTCCCATCATCAAGCAGGGAATAAAGGGACTTATACTCCAGTGGATCTGGAGGGTGCTAGATGGAGAAGGCTATTTAATGGAAAGGGGATAGGAATTCAGGGAGGTAAAGAAAAGAAAGTCCAGTATAGAAGACTAGAAATGGAGTTGGAAGGGGCCTTTAAGTCCATGAGGTCCATCCTGCTGCTCTGCATCCACAAGTGGTCACCCATCTGGCTGCAGGCCTTCACCTTTCCAACTTAGCAAAGATGACTTGGCATGCTAGCTTGATGTATAGCTAGGCAGGCAGGCTAGATGAGCTGCATAGTAGGGCATCATCTCAGCTCAAACGCCTCTGAACTGGGTTCCCCAGACACTTGATTTTCCATGCAGTAGCTCAGAGTCTCCTGTATACATCAATCGGGGTGGGCAACATGTGGCAGACAACACACATGCACCCCCTCAATTCTTTTTCACAATCAAGAGTAAGAAATCTGAGCACTTGTTTACAAACCTCATCATATGAAGTCAAATAATGGAGAGCAGAGGAAGGTCTTAACTTGCTTACTGAAATGATAACAACTTAAGTGCTGGTTAGGCCTTGCTGGGTAAATCATTCCAGAATGGAGGGGCTACCACTGATAAGGTCCTTCCCTTTGCGGCCACATTTCAAGTCTCGCTTGGAGGAGGCATCTGGTGGAGGATCATAGATACAGGTAAGTTCACCACAGGAGAGGTATCAGGTATTAGGGGTGGTTGGTGTTTTTCTGCTATTTTTATGGGCTTCTCAGAGGCAGATCTTGCTGACCATTATCAGAAAGAGGCTGGGGGGGGGGGGGGGAACCTTGTTTTCTAGGCTACAGGCTTTTTCTCATGTTTCTGCCATACCCGGAAGGATCAAAAACTAAATGCTTCCTTTCACCCAGTGAGTGCTCATAAAACTGAAAATGTTGCTGCTTTGTTCTGAACTTCAAGAGCTTTCAACTTGTCCTGAAAAACTGTTTCCTGATGACTTAAAAACCAAATTTATTGCCATTTGGGGAGAAGCAGGGGAAGCAGTAACTCTCATTCAGTTTATCGCATTTTCTTAATGCCTTTATAACTGCCTGTTGTGCTTTTCATGGTATTGATTTAGAGATGGGAAAGCCAGTTAATCTACAAGGAGGCAGAAAGGGCTATGTGGAATTTGCAGGGGGAATAAGAGAAGGCTCGTGGTGAGATGGTGTCTTGCTGAGAGCTCAGCTACCGCTATCGGGCAATTGTTTCAGTTCGTTAGCTTTGGGCCTGTTTATGTGTTAACTGAGATCAGAATCCAGCCTCTGTTGACACAGCATTGTGCAAGGTAGGGTTGCCAACTCTCCAGTGGAAAAGAAAAAGGCAAAGAGGTCTCATCGCATGCTCTGTTCTGCAAACCCAGCTGCTTTTCAAGGCACAGCTACAGTGGCCAGCTGAAAATCTGGCAACTGTGGGTTACACTCCAACAAGGCAAGAGTAGATTTTTCTCCCCCACTCCCACTATCCCATCTGAAATTCGGTTTTCCTCCTTCATTCCTTTTAAAGAAATTAGGCTGGATATTTGTCTGAGCAATGGCTTAGGATATTAGAGAACTCTGCAATGGATTCAAATGAGTTTGAATTTCTAGGAATCTGGCCTGCAGATTCTGCAAAGGGCTACTTTTTTTCTGAGTTGAATAGACTCGGGATTTTTTTAACCTTTGGGGATGGGATTTGTGCAAAATTGTACTTGCCATAATGCACATTAAACAAGTGTGCTGTTGCACTAATGCACATTAGCTGAAGTATGCCCTTCAAATGTGCACTTGAGCAAATGGAACAAAATTCTCATATGTCCCCCCCCCACAGAAAAGAAAAAAAATCTGTCACTTTTTAGCAATCAGCAACCGATAATCCACAAAATGCATTTAATGGATTTAATAAAATCTGTACATCCGCAGTGCTATCTGAGTGGATCAGAGCAGTTCCAAAGGGCAACTGCTTTCAAACTTGCCACAGAGCGGTGCTCGCAAGGGGAATTGTACAGTTGACACCCCTGGGCTGGTTTTGTGCCTTTATCAGCCACCTGACACACGAGATGAAGCAGGCAGTAGCTCCCCGTCATTTTATTCCATGCTAGGAAACAATGCGCCAATGTAATTGATGGTAAGCCAGCCATGGTCACTCCCCCTGTGGCCAACAGGAAAGCATGTTTCTGTCTGACTGGCTTTTAATAAACCAGAAAGAAAAAGACAACTTGAAGCCTTGAGACAAGCAGACTGAGAGGAGACATGGGAGCATTCTTCAAGTACTTGAAAAGTTGTCACACTGAAGAGGGCCTGGATCTCTTCACAGTCTCCCTCAGGGTGCAGGACATGGAATAACGGGCTCAAATTAAAGGGAGCCAGGTTCTGGCTGGACATCAGGAAAAAAAATCCTGACTCTTAGAGCAGTATGGCAATGGCACCCATTACCAAGGAGGTTGTGAGCGGTCTCATCAGATGCAGCCAGACAGCTGTCTGTTAGGGATCCTTTAACATGGCTCCTGGGGTTAGACCTGATGACCTTATTGACCCCTTTCAACCCAACTATTCTGTGATTCTAGGCTTCTAAGTCTGGGAATACAGTGGCAGATAAAAAGTTCCAGGGTTGAAGGAAATAAGAGAGGCAGGAAGCAACTGCGTGGCTCTGGCTGGGGCATGCCTGGAGTTGAAGTCCAACACATCTGGAGTGTACCAGGGCAGAGAAGGCTAATACAAAGTCACCATCTTTTCCTGGCTGGGCTTCTGTGTCTTTAATGGCTAGAAAGCAGAAGCTCCAGCACTCTTGGTCATCACAGCTACACGGAACTTCTGTGTTGAATTTCTACCTTGGGGGAAATTCCAGGGTAGCATTTCCAGCGCAGAAGAGAGGAATAGTTTTTAAGCACCCTCTGATACCTGCCAATTTCCTCCTGCAATTTTCCCCTGCCTCATATTTATGCCACACAGTTTCCTCCTCATGCAGGGATAGCAAACTGGCAGCTCTCCAGATGTGTTCTACAATCATCCCTGTTCATTGGCAATGCTGGTTGGCACTGCGATGAACCAGATTACATCCGGAGGGCCCCAGGTTCCTAATGCTGTGTTCTTCCCCAGTAGAACAACTTAAGGGCTCCATCAAGTCAGGAAGATTCAGGTTGTCTGCATCATTGCACTGGCCACCTGGAAGGCTGCTGGACTCAGTGCAGATGCAGAAGATGAGAGCAGAACTCCTGTGCTGTTCATGCTGGTGTTGTAGAAGGAATGCCTGCAAAGTGGGGTATCGCCCCCTGCCTGCTACCCAAGAATTAAAGGCAGAGGGGAAATGTCCATCCTCTGCCTTTGGTCATCCTAGAGTAGCCTTTCTCTGCCTGGTGTGGCCCTTGGGATTATTCTAGTCCAGCCCAGTCCATTATTAGATTTATATCCCACCTTTTACTTTTTTAAAGAACTCAAAGCGGCTTACAGAATTTTTCTCCTCCTCTCAATCTTATCCCCACAACAACCACCCTGTGAGGTAGGTTGGACTGAGAGTCTGTGACTGGCCCAAAGTCACCCTGTTGGCTTCATGGCTGAGCAGGGACAAGAACCCAGATAGTGTGAGTCCCAGTCCCATGCTCTTAACCACTACACCACATGTGTTTTGGGCAACTCCCATTATACCCTGCTAGTATAGTAAATGGTCAGGGGCAATGGTCTGAAACATCTGGAATTCATCAGGTTGGAGAAAGCTGCCCTAGAATGAAATGCTTCACACACCTTAGGAAGGGTCTGTGACTCAGTGGCAGTGGATCTGCCTTGCATGCAGAAGGTCCCAGGTTCGATCCCCAGCACTTCCAAGTAGGACTGGGAAAGGATTCTTTCTGAACCCACAGAAAGCCATGGCTGCTGACCATTGTGGACAGCACTGGTCTAGATAGATGAATGGTCTAGCTCAGTAGAAGGTGGCATCTTATGTTAATTCTGTCTATGTTCCTACGTACCCTCGTACAGGGTCCTGCCAGATACTCACATGGAAATCCAAGCTAAATAATAAAAACAAACACGTGACAGCCCAACTCCCCCCACCGGCCTCAGTTGAAAGCTCAACCCCACCCATTGAGCACCTTTCTAAACAGATTCCCTCCCTGCCAGGATTTTGCACCTGTTTGCAAGGCAGCCCTCGCTTGTGGCTCTCTGCACAATGCAGCTGGCATGTGGTTTTCCCTGGGACGACTCTGGTGCTGTCCCAGACCACAGTGGTATCCTTTTCATAGCAGGTGTCAATAAACACACAGAAAGCCGAGCGCTGAACAGCATGCGCCCTGCAGTCAACAATCAGTCAGCAGGGAACTGGCAAGAGCCTTCCTCTGGCTGTGCCTCTGAACCCCCTTCCCCTCCTGACACACTTCCAGGGCGTGTGACTGAATGTCAGACACGTGACTTTGCAGACAGGGGCTCCTGGAGGCCATGCTGCACCAGCCTTGAGCATGTTGCTGTGCGGAGGGATGGGGAACTCCATCAGAGTCAATGTTTGCAGAGAGAGCTGGGTGGAGACTGTGGTCAGTGCAATTGCAAACAAGAGCCATGACGTCCGCAGGTGCTGGTACAAAGGGCAGTGTTTGGAGCATCCACTTGGCCTCCTGACCTTGTCTTCCTCCATTCTGGCAAGCAACGGGGTCATTATCCTGCCCTGCCTCACACGACCGAAAACATGCTGCTGGTATCTGTTTCCACATATCAGTGGGCATGAGAGGTGGAGAGGTGTGGGGAGAAGGCCCGTGGCCCTGAGAATGTCAGTGTCTTAAAATGAGATCAGAAAGCGGTGCAAGATTAATCACACATACCCTGAGGATTGCCAGGTCCAGGGCTGCCATAAGGGCAGTCAGTCCAGTGTGCCATAGACACAGGGATTGGGTCCACTCTAAGGGTTGGCCAGTGGAGGCCCAGGGCCAGATCGGCTGACTGCTGTTTGCCTAGTTGCCAACTACAGGCAATATGGTGCCAGAACAGCTTTTGGCAGCCCAGTTCAGGGTCTAAAGTTGGACCATCTCTGTTCACCCTCTCCCCAAAGTGCCCATCCTGTAAAAGTTGTTGCTGACCAAGGCTCTGATCTGGCAGGCAGAAGCTCTCCCGAGGATGTTTAGGCAGAGGTCTTCTTCTAGACAATGGGCCACAACTTAGTGGTGGAGCATCTGCTTCACACAAAGAAGGTCCCCAGTGCAATCCCTGGCATCCCTGGGCAAGGCTGGAAAAAATCCTGCCTGAAGCCCAGAAGAGCCAAGACTGCCAGTCAGTGGTGACCATGCTAGTCCAGATGGACCAGGGGTCTGATTCAATGTTAGGCAGCTTCCAATGTTCCAGCCAAGGTTACAGAAAGACCTTTGAGGAAGCACAGTGCAAGATGCTCAGGGCTTTATGCACAGGACTGTGTGTGTTCCGTAAAATCAAGGAAGATTGAACTTCAGCATCAAGCCAATCCTAATTGCAGGCCATGAACAGCTTCAGGTTGTGCAAGTTCATTAAAAACATCTACCCATTTTTTCTTAGTCTGTGCAGATTATTCTTCTTAGTCTGTGCAGATTATTATTCTTGACACTTTTATTTGTTACTATTTGACATATTTATTCTTGGCCGTATTAACCACTGGGTGGCAGGGAGAACTACGCAGGACGCCGAGATGTCATCTTCATCCTGTGTAGATCTTATCTAGTGAATGCTCTTGAGATTTGAGCAAGCATTGCCCACATACTTCCAGTTACATTTTCATAACCGTAAGCGTTAGAGACATGCTGGAAGGGAAGGGAAGGGCAGAGCTGAGGGTCAGAGAAAGCTGAATTCTTCATTCTGAACAACATTCAGTGGGTTTACTTCATTCTGGTGGAATGGTACCATATACACATCCCTCTTTACAAATGAAAAGCCACAGTCAGAATTGTGTTTGGAAGTGGTATAACTCAGTACAAGATCTTGTGTATTCAGGCACAGGGCAAGGCAAGAAGTCACATTATGACCTTGGACAGCACATGATGGAAGGTGCTGGCTGGAGTGTGTGGGGCAAACAGGGCACCATTGCCTGAGCAAAGGACTACAGTCACTGGAGGCTGTGAGGAGACCAGTAAAGCCTGAACTTTTAGTAGCCCCAAATTTCCAGCCCTGACTACAGTTTTGCAGGATCCAAAACCTGTTTCAGCAGTACTGTGCTCCTGTGTGGCTGAGGGGCAGGAAAAAAGTCAAGGGGTTCTTCCTCAGAGTGAGCAGTCAAGGGGAGAGCTGTGTCCTCAGGCTGAAAAGGCTCAAAAGGGGGCAGCAAGGGATGGGGTCACTCATGACCTGCCCAAATCTTTCTCAGAGCACATGATCCAGGGGAGAGGACAAGAGCATCCAAAGGGGTTAGGAAAGCAAAGACAAAGAAGGGCAGGGCAGTTTTAGACTGAGCAGAAAAGGGGGATTTCAGCGGGTCTGGCCAGGGTGAGAAAAGCTAAATCTGCTGGTATCCCCTTTTCTGCCCAATGATCTGAAAGGACAGCAACCCTGCTGTCCTGACATGAAATGCCGGTAGGCCTAGCTGCACTTTTTGGAAGCTTGTGCTTCTCCAGAAGTTGCCACACTCCAGCTTTTATTGCCCCAGCCAGAATCATAAAAGGGGAGGCATGATGGTAACTGCAGTCCAGCAACCCCTGAAGGGCTTTCCAACCCCTTTTGGCATCAAACAGTCCAGTGCACAGAAAACCTCAATGCCCAGAGCCCTGAGCCTCATTCAGTCCAATCGCCTGCTGCCTGGTGCATCAGGGTATTAGCACCACCTATTAACACCCAGAAGTGGCCAGCTGCCTTAGGTTTAATCCAGAGCCAATTCAGTTGTGACTTCTTAAGCCAAATGGCACACTAGCCATGTATGGCTACTCCCAGGGGCTCAGTGGTTTTGCAGCTTGGCAAGGAGTGCAGAATCAAAGGTTTGCTAAGGACCTGGTTCAGCAGCAGGTACAGCTAATGAGCAACATTTGATGGGGTCACACCTTGTGCAGATGTGGCTTGATTAATATGATTGTTTCAATCATATTATGACATCCATGTGGAAAGTTAGAACAGAAACAAGGAATTTGTGGAGGAAATAGATCCGTCAGCAGCCAACCAAATGGCACCTCCATAGTTCTGAATGTGAGACTCAACAGAAATGTGTAATTTATCCAAAGACAGGCCTCTGCATTGCAGGACAGGAGGGCTGCCAATATAGCATCTGTTTTAAAAAGGGGATCCAGGACCTTATCCAGAAATTTACAGTTTAAATGTCTGTTCAGGGTAAATTGGTGAGAAACATTTTTAAAGATAAAAGTATCAAGGCTATAGAAGGACAAGCCTTGTTGAAGAAGGATCCATGAGACTTCTTCAATGGTATCTCCTACTTCACAAGCTGGGATTCTCTGAAAGCACATAGACAGGGTGATCCAATGGTCTAGACTTTTAAAAATCTTTTGACAAAGTCCTGTATCAAAAATTCCAGAGCACACTTAGCAGAAGTCCTCTTACGGACAGTTAATTTGTTAAAGAACACAAAGCACTCTAAATGGGTAGTGAGACAGGATGTACCTTTGAAGAAGCCATGTTTCTTCTTCAGCAAGAGAGTATGAATAGTTCTCAGTATGGAGTTGGGGAGCATGTACAGTTCCCTGCATCCCTGAATTTGGGCTTGTTGATTTGGAGTTAGAGGTGAGTAGTGAGGTAGCCAAAGTTACTGATAATACAGCTCTAAAATAGGTCCCTAAAACTCAGAGAATGGGCATTAAAAGACCAAGCACAGATCGGTATAAGCAATTATAAGATGATGCACAAAGGGGCAACTAATTCCTAGCTTCACATATACACATCATATATCCCAACTTCTTCATGAAGGTGTGGTCTGAGCAGGTACTGACTGAAGAGGAAACAGTTTGGAGTGATGGTTCAAGGAAAAGTTTTGACCAGGTGCATCTGACTCCTCTGAATTACTTTTTGCCCATGGGTGCTTCACCTCCTGCTGCCCCCCTCCCCTGAATCTTTCTACGTGACAGGGGGTCTCCTCTCTAAAATAAAATTCCCTCCTCTCCTTTTTACATTCCTTTTGACAAATAGGGCTGCCCTTGGGAGACAGGATCCTTTAATGATCCCTACTCCTGCAGACATACATGGACTCTAGAGTACGTATGTTTACATCAGAATATACAAGTTTGTGCCCCCCCACCCCGCCTAGGGCCTGTGCCCCACTTTTTTCAGTGGCTAGCATCACCCCTGCTGGAATGAAGCTTCTTGGTTGGAGATTCAGGACAGAGAAAAGGAGGTATTTCTTTATACAGCCATAGTTATACTATCAACTCACTATAATCAAATATAGGAATGGCTGCCAACTTTGATGTTTTTAAAAGGGGATTGGAAAAATTCATGCAGGAAAAGGCTATCAGTGGCTACTAGTCTTAAGGGGTGTGCATTATCTCTGCATTGCCAGATACGGAATAAAGAAGGAGGGCTGTTTCCATTGTCAGCTGTTAGTCCACCAGTGGCAACTGGTGCTGCTGTTGGAAGCAGGAATCTAGATTAGAAGAACTGGTTGCATGTGCCATGCTTGCAAGTTTCCAGAAGCATTTGACTAGCTGATTTTGGAAGCAGAACATGGGTCAAGAAGGGCCTTTGGTCTGATCCTCCAAGGTGATGCTTATCTTCTCTTGCTAATATGGCTGAGCTCAAATGATGGTGCCTGCCTCTCTCCCTCTCCCTCTCTCTGTGTGTGCATGGAGTGGGGGAGATAAAAGGGGGCTCTGATGCAATCCCAAGACTCCACCCCTAAATTCTCTAAATAAAGTCTAGTCATGTCTTGTCTGTATTCTTGTAAAAGGAGTAACTAACAGGTCCATCCCAGAAAGCCTTGAGGAGTGACTCTCATTCTCTTTCTCTGTACATCCCTGTGATATTTCACTCCCATACCCACCCTCCCTCCCCAAAAAAGGCTGGAAGGAAGAAATTGTGTTTTCTGCCTTTTCAGCTTTTGAAAGGAAAAAGGGAAAGAAAGTTCTGTGAACAATGGAAAATGTGGAATAACCATGTGAATCACTGATTTCTCAAGCAGGGACCTTGTTTTCCAAAGCCCAAGAGGAGACCAATACCAGAATATGGAGGATCTTTTCCAAATAGACATTCTCTCTCTCTTTCTTACACACATGCACATGCTTATATATTATCTTTGTCTGCCAATTGTGTTTCTCCTAGGCAAGTTCAAGAACCAGGATGATAACAATTGACCTCTTCTAACTGCACAGGCTTGGCTGGGGAATGAATGGAGGCTAAACTTTCTGGAAAACCTCCTTTTGTGATTCCTGCAATGTTTGAACCTTCTCCACTGTCAGCCTAAATAAACTGAGTCTGACTTCTGAGTCATGGGCTGCTCTTTCCGAGAAGCTTTGCTCTCCCTCCCCAACCCTCCATCCCTCTCCAGCCACTTTGGATGGGGGAAGATTTCATTGTCACAGGCAACAGAGGATCCATTCCGCACCATAACAAAGGAAATTCGCAGTCATTTCCCCTCTCAGTCCATTGACAGACCACCACAGACATTCATATGCCCAGTCTTGGGGTACATGATAGTCCCTTTTTCTTACCGCATAGCTAGCTTACAGTTTGCAGTCTAGATCCTTATGGGGAAGATAAAGGTAAGCTGAAAACTTTGTATAAAACTCCATTCCTTCCTCAGATGTGCAGTGTGCACCTAATTGTGTTTACTAATAGACTGAAATAATCTTTACTAAGTCCAACGGTGTTAATTCCCAGTAAGAAGCAATAAAATTGCAGCGTCTGTGGGTTTGAACACATGTGTTCTGGCCAAAACCCATTTGCAGAACCAAAGTTCAGTCATGGAACAAGTAAAGAACTGATAAGGAGTGCCCCTAGGGGTGCCCCAAATGCCTTTCTGGGATCATAGAATGGCTCCAGCTAGCCTCTAAAGTACACCACAGACACCAGTCCTTAATAAGTTTCAAGTTTAACATCGGCTGGAAGTTATTGTCAAATACATTATGTCTTCATAGCAAACTCTTCATCATTGAAGATCACATTCCTTTGTGGGTAACCTGTTGGGATCTGCAGGTTGGCCACTGATGGGGCCAAAGCCAGTGATGAACAGGGTCAGCCCCAAAAGGGAACACACCAACCCTGCTTTTCTGTCAGAGGTCTGAACAGATGGCAATCAGGGGCCGAGCATAAATCAGGTTAAGGCCAGCAAGTTGCCTACTCCGATGTACTTAGGATTAACTCAGGATCTTCCTTGGTGCCTGGGTCTGTTTTAGTAAAAGTGCTTTTTCCAAGGCCTGAATTTCATTTCACCTGCTCGTGTCTGATTTCATTCCCCTCTCTGTGTCTAAAGACAGCAGATCATCTAACCTACATCTTCTATCTATGCTGGCGTGTGCTTGGAATTATACCACTGTGCTCCTTCGAAACCATTAATTCTTTTCCAAGTGTTGCATTCAGTTCAGTTCAGATTTATCCCCTCAACTGTAAGGCAGCTGACCATTGCCACAGCAGGCAGTGTGAAAGGCATCTCAGCAGGGAGGTTCAGATACACTGTCCAACTTAGGATTTCCAGCTGTTTCGAACATTGACAGTTACGTATCTGCCCACGTAGAGCTTCTTTCATTCCAGCCTCTTGTTTGGATGCAGGGAGAGCACGGAGGCATTCATGGATTCAGGCATGTACCCTTCATTACGAGAGCACAGCAAAGTGAATGCTGATCTTCTTTGTGGCTTGTTCCATGGATCCAGGGACAGTAGCATAGTGGAGTCCCGGATCTTTGCAGAAGGCTAAAGAGCCTTGGCTTCTTCCTGGTGCTGGCCTGTACACAAAATGGTTCCCAGTATGCACAGGATGAGTGTGAAAATCCCATTCTGAACATGAAGGACATGCCAAGATTGTTGTTGTTGTTGTTATTGTTGTTGTTTTAAAACAGGGTCCATTAGGCACTTGGCTCTCCTCATCCACACTGTACAGGCCTTCAGCTTCCACTTGTCTGCCATCTGTCTTGGCTTGGAAGGCAGAAATCAAGCCATCACCAGGGCAGGTGGCGTGGTCTGCACAGCCTGAGCATATGGAGCTGTGCTACACTGAGTCAGACTATGGACCCATCTAGTTGTTCTTCAGTTGGCAGAAGTACACCAAGCTGTCGGGCAGGGCTGGTGGCTGAAACCCTGCCACTGGAAGAATGAAGATTTAAATTTTTGCATGCATAGCAGCTGTGCCCCCTCCTTCCCAAGCATGTGCCTCACTTCCAGAGCTAGTTTGGAAATGGAATCAAGGACAAACTCACAGCAAAGAGTTCTGTCTAGTCTGTGGAAGAAGTAATAGCAAGCTCCCTTTTTTTGGTGGACTACTTTTCCTTTCAGCACCAGGGACAGATCCACAGGAGGAACCAAGTTGCTCCATCAAGATCAAGGGCTAAACCAAGCCTATGCATCAGCCTTCCCAGACTTGGATGCCTGACTTGTGTGTAGAACTCTAACCACTCCTGACCATTAGCTATATTGGATGAAGATGATGGAATCTGTAGGCAAAAAACATGGAGGGACCTAGGCTAGTGGAAGGCTGTCATACTCTGAAACCTTCATGGAGAGTTGAGAAGGAGTTAATAGTGATGTGATCTGGATCAGTCCTTTGCACTTATATCGCTCATTGTATTGTCCATGTTTTTAGCAATACTTTAATACTACATTGAATGAGTGGTCTCAGGCACTCAGGCTTACTAGGGAACATCCTGCCCCTCTCCCAGATGCTCTGAGAAGATGGCTTCAAGGCCACGCAGTCTTCCAGCTCTAGGATGAATCCCCACTTCCAGGTCAAGCTTCAACTAATTGTGGGTGCATGCAGGATCTCAACTGCTACTTTTTTGGTCACTGCATTAATATGGACCCCAGAGTCATGGGTACCTCCTTCTCCCATAAAACCTAGGTTTTGATATCTTCTGGCAAGGTCCTTCTTTTAGTCTCACCACCATTAGAAGCATACTTGGTGAGATGTGAAAGAAGGACTTCTCAGGGGCCACTCCCAGGCTCTGGAGCTACATTGGCTTCCTGTCCATTGTTCTTTTGCCAACAGGCAAAGAAATGTTGATTCAGGCTGGCCTTTGGCATATAAACTGGCCAGTTGCAGACACTGATTTGAATTGGCCAGGTTTTCTCTATTTCTTTTGCTTGTTTTTTAAATGGTGCTTTTAACTAATTTGGTTTTAAGTTACAGTTTCCCGAAGATTGCATTGGTGCAGTGGTTTAAACTGCTGTGCTGCTGTGCTGGTTGATTGAAAGGTCGCTGGTTCGAATCTGCACAACGGGTGAGCTCCCGTTGTTCCATCCCAGCTCCTGCCAACCTTGCAGTTTGAAAACATGCAAATGCAAGTAGATAAAAAGGTGCCACTTTGGTGGGAAGGTATCAGCTTTCCATGCACTTTGGTGTTTAGTCATGCCAGCCCCATGACCACGGAGACTGTCTGCAGACAAACGCTGGCTCCCTTAACTAGGAAACAGAGATGAGCACTGTGCCCTAGAGTCAAGCATGACTGGACTTAATGTCAAGGGGAAACCTTTACCTTTACCTTTAAGACTGCATTTTAATCTGTGTTTTTGAACAGCCACATTGAGTGCTATTTTTGAGTGGAAATTCAGGATAGAAATAGATACTTTAGTAAATATGGCCAGTGTTATTACATATTATGGCCTGCAAGAATCACTACATCCAGTTCTTCTGAATTTCTTTCCTTCCCATGATTTTAGCTACAAGAAAGGCACACTGTGAGCAATCTGATGCTCCCTCAGCAGTATTGGAGGGGCCATAGGATATTTTAGATCTCTGAAAGGAGCCATGCTAGCTGTGCTCCGAGCTCAGGAAAGCAACCTTAGAGCAGAGGAAAGTGAACAGGTAGAAGGTACAAGATTGGAAAGACCAGAAAATGAGCTATCCTGATTCCTCTCCAGCCCCCTTCCCTTGCCCTCCAAAATGAGCAAAATAGCCCCTCTACCAGAATATGCGCAGATCTCCTCTACCACTCTGTGTGGGATGACTGTGGACCTCCAAGACTGGGAGTTTATGGGCATCAGGAGAGATAGCATTGTACCTTAAGAAACCTTCCCTAATCTAAATGTCACAGGGCTCTGGCTCTTAGCTACCTTATATCTGAATCAGAAGCAATATCAATGTTTAAAGGTTGGTTTTGCCTTTTGGCTGCATCAGCAGCCTACACCAGCATTCAGGCGCATGCTGGCTTCACTAAATGGATCCTGGTGTGGCTCAAAAACCAGTAAACAATTCTGTGGAAAAGGTCAGGCTATATATGTTGGTGACATCCAGGTAAGTGAGGGGATGTCACACGGAGATGGGTAGAGACCTGTTCTCCCCTGCAGAGGAAGGCAGGACGCGCTCCAACGGAGCAAAGCTCAGGGAGCCAAGGTTCCCTTTAGATGCCAGGAAGCATTTCCTGACAGTCAGGACCCCGAGGGTGTGGAATGGGCTTCCCCGGGAGGTCGCTGAGGCCCCATCAGTGAGGGTGTTCAAGGATAGGCTGGACGTTCACATGGTGGGTATGTCGTGAGCGGAGCCGGCTGGTGCCGGAGGTCAGACTAGATGGCCCGGGAGACCCCTTCTGACTCGCTCTGTTTCTATGTTTCTATGTTTCTATATCAAGTCTAGGGGTAAGAAAGGTAGAGGCAGGTGGTTAAGAGATGACATGACTGATGAACCAGCTCCGTGGAAAGCCAGGGCCTCCTCGTCTGCCAGGGTGTAGCACCTGTGTGGATCAGCATGCTCACAGGCTCCTCTTTGGGTACTGCCAGGCTCACTGGCAGACCTTGACCCTGCTAGCCCAGCACTGCTGACACTGACTGGCAGCAGCATGGCAGGGTTTCAGGCAGGAGCTTTTCAAGCCCTACCTCGAGATGCCATGGAGTGAACTGGGACCTTTTGCATGCAAAGCACAGGCTCTGCCACTGAGCCACAGCCCTTTCCTACCCTCTGGATGTTATTTTATCTGAGTCTCTTTAAGAAAGCATGCAAGCAAAGAAAACCAAAGGGCTTGTGTGCAGCAAAGCAAAGGGCGCCCTGAAGCAGGGGGACCCCATCTCTGCCTTGTACTCCCATTCTTGGGCAAATTGCTTTTATTTTTGAAAAGAGCTTCATTTTGTTTTAAATCAGCCATGCCTGCAATGACAGCCACTGTATGATTGGGCAAGCTCCTCTCCATGGAAATCATTTATGCAATACAACAAGCAGCCCTGTGTGGTTACCATGGAATGGTAATGGTATTTTACTATTATCTACCTGGTGGACAAATAACTGGTTTCTACTTTATTGTGGTTTCCATCCTTCCTGCTTAGTCCTCCTACTTTTGCCATGTATCCCATCAGCCACTGTGCCTGAAATCCAATCCCAAGGTATATCACTCCCTGCTTATGTTGTCTGTATCTTCTTTGATCCATAGGGTTTGGATGGCTGGAGCAGCTCCTGCAGTTGCCACTCTTCCCAGAGGACTCTGTGGTAGTTGCATAACAGGAATGTGAAAACATTGGTCCTGGGGGACTTCAATCTCCATGCCGAGACTGTTCTGACCAGGGTGGCTCAGGACTTCATGGCCTCCATGATGGCCATGGGGCTGTCTCAACATGTCATAGGCCCGACCCATGAACGTGGACACACGCTGGACCTGGTTTTCTCGATGGGGCAGGAAGAGGGTGATCTGAGGGTGAGGAATTTGGGTCTGACTCCCTTGTCATGGTCAGATCACTTCCTCGTGAGGATTGAGCTCGATGCCAGCCTTTCCCTCTGTAAGGGTGCAGACCCTATTGTGATGGTCCGCCCTCAGAGCCGGATGGAGCTGGATGGATTCCTGAAGGCTCTGGGGGATTTTCCGGTTGATAAAGCTGGTGCTCCTGTTGATGCTCTGGTTGAACTGTGGAATGGGGAAATGGCCAGAGCAATTGACACGATCACTCCCAAGCGTCCTCTCCTGCCACACAGAGCCCGTCCATCACCATGGTACACATCTGAATTATGGGCGATGAAGCGGGTTGGGAGACGTCTAGAGCGTAGGTGGAGGAAATCACGGGATGAATCTGACCGAACACACTTAAGAGCCCATTATCGAGCCTATGCTGTGGCAGTGAGGGCAACGAAGATGTTCTCCACTTCCATTGCCTCCTCACAGTGCTGTCCAGCAGAGCTCTTTCAAGTGGTACATGGGCTGATACACCCTGGCCCTAAGAAAGATTGTCCGCTGCGATGGCCTGCTGCAATGACTTTGTCCAGCACTTTAAGGAGAAAATCGCTCAGATTCATCACGAGCTGGACTGCACAAGTGATTCAGATCCTTTAGGGGAGATGCCAATCACTTCGCCTGGTTAGGTATTATTGGATGAATTTCAGCTATTGTGGCCTGATGATGTGGACAAGGTGCTTGGACAAGTACGTTCCACCACCTGCTTACTTGACCCTTGCCCATTGTGGCTGCTGACCAAAGCCAAACACAGGATTGGTGCCTGGGTCCTGGAAGTTATTAATGCCTCTCTGAGGGATGGCCAGGTGCCCACTCCTTTAAAGGAAGCGGTAATCAGGCCTGTCCTAAAGAAGGCGTCCCTAGATCCAGAGATGGCCGCCAATTATAGACCAGTGGCCAATATCCCATTTCTGGGCAAGGTGTTGGAATGGGTGGTGGCGGGACAACTCCAAGCACTCTTGGATGAGACTGATTATCTGGACCCATTTCAGCCCGGCTTCAGACCTGGGTTTGGTACTGAATCTGCCTTGGTCGCCCTGTATGATGACCTGTGCAGGGAGAAGGACAGGGGGAGTGCGTCCCTGTTGGTCCTCCTGGACCTCTCAGCGGCTTTTGATACCATCGACCATGGTATCCTTCTGGATAAGCTAGCAGGATTGGGAGTACGAGGCACTGCTTGGCAGTGGTTCCGCTCCTACCTCGACGGTTGATTCCAGAAGGTGGTGCTGGGGTACTATGGCTCTGCGCCATGGCAGCTATGCCATGGAGTACTGCAGGGTTCCACTTTGTCCCCCTTGCTATTCAACATCTACATGAAACTGCTGGGAGAGGTCATCAGGAGGTGTGGGCTGCAGAATCATCAGTATGCTGATGATACCCAGCTCTACCTCTCATTTTCCACTAATCCAGGTGAGGCAGTGGCTGTACTGAACCGGTGCCTGCCTGAGGTAATGGGCTGGATGAGGGCCAATAAACTGAAGCTCAATCCAGACAAGACGGAAGTCCTGTTGGTGGATGGATCGAGCTCCTGGGTAGGTGGCCTGGACCTTGCCCTGCATAGGGTTGCACTCCCTCTAAAGGACAGGATCTGCAGCTTGGGAGTGCTCCTCAACCCGGAGCTGTTCTTGGAAGCTCAAGTGACTGTTGTGGCGAGGAGCGCTTTCCTTCAGCTTTGGCTAATCTATCAGCTGTGCCCCTACCTGGAGGAAGACTGCCTAGCAACAGTGACACATGCATTGGTTACTTCCCGGTTGGATTTCTGTAATGCTCTCTATGTGGGGCTGTCCCTGAAGACAGTCTGGATACTTCAGATGGTGCAAAACAGAACAGCCAGGTTGTCCCCACAGGGCATTATTCTCATATAACCCGCAGTCCTCTACCAGCTACACTGGCTTCCCATCAAAGTCTGGACCCAATTCAAGGTGCTGGTTATTACCTATAAAGCCCTTAACGGCTTGAGACCAGGATACCTGAAGGAACGCCTTCTTCCATATTTGCCCTCCCGCCCCTTGAGATCGGCAGCAGAGGCTCTCCTCCGGGAACCCTCTGTGAAAGTTATCAGGAGGCAAAGTACCCGGAGGAGGGCTTCTCTGTGGTGGAATGTGCTCCCCAGAGAGGTCCACCTGGCGCCGTTGTTATTTGTTTTTCGGCGTCAGGTTAAGACCTTTTTATTCCAGTGATATTTTAATAAGTTTTAATATTGTCTTTTCTGTTTTTTAACTGCAGTCAGTGTGGGTTGGGAATTTTATTTATGTTATTTACGTTATATTTTATATTGTAAACTGTCCTGAGGCTTTTTGTGCAAATAGGACGGCATATAAATATTAAAAAACAAAACCAAAAAAACCCAAACAAACCTGGTTCTGGGTTCAGACAACGTGCCGAGCCATGGTGGTACAGGGAAACCATTGTTCTTATCATAGTTCCTAAAGCAGGGGTCCTCAAACTTTTTCAACAGGGGGCCAGTTGAAAGGTGCCAGCAGTGGGCACAGGCCAGCAAGGTGGTGCTGGCAGTGGGTGCGGGCCGGTGAGGGGGTGGGCATGGGTGCGGGTGCAGGGAGTCCAAAACCTCTGAGGCAGGCCAGATAAATGGGCATGGTGGGCCAGATTTGGCCTGCAGACTGTAGTTTGAGGACCCATGCCCTAAAGACTACACTTACCATTGTGAAATGCCATGATGGGGTTCAGATATGACAGACCAATGAAAGTGAAAAACCACTATGGCTTGTTCTGTTGTCTGAATTTGGTCACTCACAAAAATCCGAAGGGGTTGATTGACCCCCTCCCAAAAAGTAGAGGGGGGCTATGGCCTTTTGAAGCTATGACCATTTCAGACATTCTGTGGCAGCAAGCCAGGGCTGGACACTAAATATGCACTTGGCAGGTAGTTGCTGCCTGTTTCAGTCTGTGAGACATACACGCTTCCAGGCTCATGAATGAGATAAATATTTATCTCATTCATGTGTTTTTGGGGTTGTATTCAATGTAAATCCTATTTAGAGTAAACAGAATGAAATAAATGAAATCTAAGTTAGACTAAACACTGGATTGTACCAACCCACTGGATATAATCCTGACATCTAATTGGGAAAAAAAGTCTTTGTTGTACCTCTAAATGTAACCACCCATAGAGCTTTGACTGTGGGGCAAAATCGGAGTGAAATAAATAAATAATACATAAATAAAATGTAGGAAAGTCTGTTTCTGGGTCAGCATCTTAGAATAGGTTAGTAATAATTCTAAAGCAAAGAATTAGAAGGGGCCAGAAGGCCATCTAGTGGAGAAAATGAGCATATGAACGGGCATTTTGTTTTATTTCATTGCAAGTGATGAGCCATGTCAGACATGCACTTTTATTGATCATTAATTGCAGCATCAAATCATCAAAAGACAAATTACATTAATGAATAAGCCACCATGATAATTCATTCATTCTATCATCTGATTCCAGCTCAAACACAAATGTTTGTTTAGATATTTTTGCAATAGTGACTTTTCATATATTCGCTTGAGAGTTGTCACATGCAAATTATTTACAAAAATCTGTGAGCCAATGCTTAGATAATCAGGCAGAATGGACCCATCTGGCCCTTTTGGTCATACAGCTGCTTAAATCTATGCCTGCAGTGTTTTCTCCACTTGTATTTATGCTATCACTCAAATGACAACCTGGGCACATGTCTTGGCTCTGGGTTTTTTTGCAGGCCCTTGTGCAAGACTCCCTCCATGGCTCCCCTTCTGCATTGAGCCTACCTTCTCACAGCCATTGTCCTCTCCTATTTATCCTCTTCATCATCTTTGCCTCAATAGGACATGAAGCAGCACAGGATGATACATCAATTTCATTCTGGTTCCCAGAACCTCTGAATTTGCCCTGTTGCAACCCTGAAAATGAATGGGGGCAATTCTTTTTAAAAGAAAATCTTTGCAGATTCCCAAACATCACATTAAAATGCATAATTTTTTTTAAAGAAAATGCATATTCTGACATATTTTCATATTTTAGTCAATAGGGGAAGAGTAGGCACTTCTGAAAAATGCATACAGAATTGCATCTTTCCTTCTCTGAAATGTTTGCAAATTGAAAAACACTTTGCAAATGAAAGTAGGAGTGAGTCAAGACAAATTTTTAAGTGATGTTTGGAAAATTTTGACAAACTTGAATATTTCTGGTTCTCCTACTCTTAAAGCAACATAATAGCATCACCAGATGAAGAGCTCATTACTTGATTCCACAGTGGTCTGGTAGTATTTTTTTATTTTATTTTCAGGGAAATGAATCCTAACAAGAGAAAATCACTATAGATAGTTGATGTCCGAGTCCGGGAATTAGGTGCACAACCAGTTCGAGATGGGCTTGCATTCCCCCAAAAGAGCAGGTGAACAGCTCAGGTAAACCCAACATGGTCACTAGCAGTCCGGATGGCTGCATTAACTGACAGTATCTACTATCAACATGGGCTGTTTTGCCAGCTGCAGCCTCCCTGGACAGGCTTATCTCAGCTGTGGTGATCCATGTTCTGATAAGTGCCAGGATGGATTACAGTATATGTGGAACTGCCCATGAAGATGACCAAACATTTTAAGTAGAGCACAATTCAGCATTTAGAGCTGTGGCTGGTTTGGGTTGCACTGCATCCATTCTAAGAGAGTCATATTGGATGCCTGTTCATAGCTGAGGTGCTTTACATCCCTAATGCAGATGTGGGCAGATGTTAGGTATGTGGGAGCTACCTTGTTTTTTTCTGCCACAACTGCACCTTGTGCCCTGCATTTTCTCCAGGTCATTATTTTCCGCCTTCTAGCTTTAGCTCTGGGAGGAGGTGGGAAAGAGGCTAAGGAGCCCATTGGGATCATGTGATTCTATGGCCCCATCCTCCACTCTTCCCTGCCCCTGATAAATTCACTTGTGACTTGGTGGGGGAGGAGCCACTGCTATTCTTTCCACATTGGCTGCAAGGGGGAGAATGCTAGGGCCTTGGACTTTGGGGTCCCAGCTCTCAGACTGCAGGATCTTAGGGCTGGGATTCTGAATAATCCTATGGCTTCCCAGATGGTGCTGGGAGGCCAAAGGACTGTACCCTAGGAAAAGTGCATTATGAAGGCGTGAAGGGGAAGGCCTGTTCAGTGATGATGCCACAAATCTGGAATGCTGTTCCAAGGGAGATTCGACTGGCGCCCCTGTTGTATGCATTCTGCTAACTAGGTTAAAAACTTTTCATTCATTCTGGTGTTTGAAAATGTTTACAGTGTAGCAAAATTAACTAATTCTGTAAACAGAAAACCAATTCAAGAATTTAATGATACATGGAAATTCTATTAGATGCAGTTTCATTAATATTGAACAAAAGGAATTTCATTAAAATATTGTTGATGATTTATAATTGATTCAAAGTGATTGGAAAATTTGTTGGTTAAGAGAAGTATAGCTATCTTTTTTGCGAGCTTCAACAAACTACTAACTGACAGAAAGATAGAAATTTTTGGCTTCTTTGGGAATTTGCAGGTTAAGAACATATATGTTACATTTGTGTAAGATCCCTTGACATTCTTATTTGCTTTTTCATTTTTCTTCCTTTCTGTACTTTAATTCTTTTTAAGAAAACAGTAAAAACATTAAAAATGTTTACAGTTCACCATTGTTCTTGTAATTTCATAGCTGGCTAAGGCACCATTTTATTCCCCTCAGTTTTTAATAGTTCAGTGTCTTATGATTTTGTTGAGCTGTTATTTCATATTTGTGCACCAACCTGCAATCCATTTCTGCAGGTGGAGGACAGCACAGAAAATTCTTAGACAAGCTAACTAACACATGGTACCCATTCCTTCTTGCATTCTTGTCATTGCTTCCTTCTTTTTGCACCCTAGACAGTGGGTAGGGATCAGGAAGCAATTAATCATGCCCATGGCAAAGTCGTGGTATTATCAAGCTGCTAAACTGCTATGCAGTCTCTGCGCATCTCTCTCAAAAATGCAAACAATGGATTTCTCTTCATTGTTTGTGCATACACACGCACAGACACACACACACTTTGCAATTATGGTACCTCGGGCAGTTCCCTACTTCATCTCTGTTGAGGGTTTCACCCATGAAGGCAGCCAAAAGCCCTTTGGAATTTAAATTAAATTAAATTAAATGATATTAAATATTATCTGACAAGGAACCCTCCAGGTATTTTGGAGCACAACTCTCATTAGCTCCAGCACAGCCAGTGATTAAGCATGGTAGGTTTGCAGTCAAAAATGCCTAGAGGGCACCAGAGTGGGGAAAGCTGGTTGGAATTAGCACCACAGTGCATCTCCAACATGGGACACGCAACCTCACATGCTCCAGATGCTTGGCACTCTTCCTCTCATAAGCCTCAGCAGAGTGGCCAATGCTCAGGGGGCATGGGAACTGTAGTCTGAAACATTTGGAGACTGATGTGGAGAGGCAGCCAGTCTCTTGCATACTGCGGACTGTTCAACGGGAGTCATTGTTGTCGGATTCTCAACAGGGGAGGAGCAAGTGGGGGACGAAGCCTTTGAAGCTCTGCCAACTGCGCCTAGGGAAGTTTCCTGGTTGAGTGTGAGCACCAGTCTGTTCTGGAAGGGGAGGAAGGTTTTCAGGAGGGGCGGGGGAGCATGGCTGCCACCCAGTCCTTGACCCCATTCGGAGGCATCAGCAGAAGCAACCTGCTCTGTTGGAGGGATTTGCCATTAGCACCATCCGGATGAAGCCAGAAGTTTTATTGAAAGGGACAACTTATGGGAAAATTTCCAGCCTGGAACCCACTGTTTACATGAGCAGAGGCTTCTCTTTCCAGCTTAGGTAGAAGGCTACTTAGAGCTCAAAATGTTTTGTTATCTGTGGAGGCCCCATAAAAGAGCTGCATTTCAGAGGACTGTTTCGAGTTTTGGAACCAGAGGGACGGAGGGCAGGGACCAGCTCACAATGATTTCCCGCTATTTCCTGAGGTCATCACATGCTCTTTCCCTGCCCCTAACTAGTGGTAGCTGATGATGTGGAATGAAGGTGAGGAACCATACAGAGTTGCAATATTGTAAGCTGCCTAGGAAGGCCTCAGCAATTATAGGCAGCCTATAAATATATGTAAATAAATAAGAAAATAAATATCAGGGCAAGGAAAGTTCCATGTGCAACTATAGAAAGGGAGAAGAGAGCCAGACATGTGACTTGGCTTTGGCTAGTTGCACATGCATCTCAGAAGGGCCAGCACAATAGAACCAGTCCCAAAGAATGTTCCTTGACTTCCTTTGGGAGATACAGACTTCCCTGGCTTTGTCAGCCACTGATTTGGGAGAGTGTTCCTGGGTAGCAGGCACACTGCCCTCAGGAAGGCTCGCTGGGTCTCTGTGCAAGTGATAAATGAATGTGACTTTCATGAAACCTAATTTGGCACAGTTAATGTGATTATGTGTCATGGAAAGAGCCTATTTCAGATAAAACTAGGTGGTGGGGAGGAGAAGCGGGTGAGGGGGAGCCTCAGCCTTCAGAGGCAGGGAGAAATGCTAAGCAAGGCTGCAAGGCTGAAACTCTCTTTCCATGCTGAAAATCAGAGGGAGAATTTGGGGTTGGGGTTTTGAAAGAAATATCCTTTTCTCCAGCAGGATCCCCTGGGAAGCTCTGTGTGTGCAAGGACCTTACCCCACCCCAAAAAAGGAAGCAAAGCAAAGCAACATAGAAACAGAGTGCATCAGAAGGGGTCTCCTGGGTTATCTAGTCTGACCCTGGGCTCCAGCCAGCTCCACTCATGACATGCCTGCCATGTGCATGTCCAGCCTCTCCTTAAACACCCGCACCGATGGGGCTTCAACCATCTCCCATGGAAGCCCATTCCATAAGCCAGGGGTCCTACCTGTCAGGAAGTACTTCCTGGCATGCACCCTAAATCTTGTTTCCCTGAGCTTTGCTCCACTGGAACATGGCCTGCCCTCCACTGCAGGGGAGAAAGCCAAGCCAAGCCAAGCCATGGGAAGTCACCCTGCATCCTCTAAGACCCACATAGTGATGGATGCAGCCTTGGGCCAGAACCCTTTGGAACCCTTTTCCTATTATGTGAAGGTACCTCAGTTACTGCTTGCTGAATATGGAGCCCTGCACCCACTCTTAATCTAGTGACCAGGATGGCTGCAGGACAGGCATTTTGAAATTCTTTCAACCCAAAGCTGGGATGAAGAACCTCTCTGGGTCTTAGGGTCTGCGTTCTGGTGGGAGGTATGGCTGAAAGCCAAAGGGGAGGGGCTAAAACCCCAAATAACAGCTTGACACTCCTACCACTAAGCCTTAGGGAGGCCATTTCAACCTTCTCGGAAGGGAAGAACCACAAAAATGCAGAAAACCACCAAATGGTTGACTGTGAGGGAAAGGGGTGTGGTCTCTGAAGTGGGCATGTCCATCCAGAACCCCCTGGGGGAGGGGGTCTGGATTGGAACCCCAAACGGGCCATAGGTGTGATTTTGACCACCTTGTTTGTTGTGCCAAACTGTGCAAGTATTCCTTCAGGGGGAGCACATCCTCGCCCAGAATGGTATGCCCTGGAGCTGAAAGTGATGAAATAAAACGGAGACGTCTTGAGTGCAGACGGAGGCAAATTAGTGGATGCCATTGAGCCCCAGAATGAGCCTCTGGTGAAGTATCCTTGGAGGCAGTGAGAGGGGCAAAGAAACAATATTTCACTGCTTTTGACCAATCTTCTCTCTGCCCTCAGTGGAGCTCTTGAAGGCCACCTGGGACCTCCGCTCACTGGCCCCATGGACATCTAGAATATATTTGCTAGGCACTTACAGAGTAAAATCTCTTGCTTCCACTAGGACTTAGTCTTGGATGTTAACACAGTGGAATCAGGTGAGATATTCAAAGCACCATATGGTTGAGTTTTAATTAACCTTATTTTGTGTTGGGGCATTATGCCCACTGTGTTACAGGCCATGTGATTTAATTGGTGTACACTTTTTAAAATGTGGTTTTAAAATTGGCTTTTAAATTCTGTATTGCATTTTTATGTTTTTTATTGCTATTTTGTATCCTGGATTGCATTTTTATTACATTTTATTGCATTTTCTCTGCTGTGGCAAACCACCCAGAGAGCTTTGGCTATTGGGCAGTATAGAAATATGACTATTGCTGTCATTATTATTACTAGCCCCACTGCCATGGTTTGTCAAGTCACCTCCTCAAGTGTGTTGCACACACACAGAAATATTTTTCAAAGGAGAAATTGTGACCCTGAACTCAACACCAGTCTTGCATTCATGTTCAAAATACTGGAATTTGTATATGATGCTGTGGGTAAGGACTGAGGGGAGAAAAACTAGATCTCACACCCAGGAAACATGGTCTGATGCTAAAACTGGTAGCCCCCGCATGTTGGTGCCCCGGATGCCTTGAAGCTCAGAAATTCTTCAAGGAGATTAACCCATTTTTTTTTCTTTTGCCCTTGTACACAACCATCCTTGGAAAGCAGGGCAGGAAATACTGTTGTGCTCTGCAATGGTCAGCTAGGTGATTTTAACCTCCAGACATTGTTGGGAGTGAGAAAGATGGCTGTTTTGGGTGGGCATTTTCGAGGACTTCTTCTCCGGAAGCATCAGAAGGAGGAGGAGGAGAGGAGCAGGAGGGGCTGGGGAATGTGGGTCATCCTGAGATACTGAGATGAGAGAAGCAGAGATGCTTATCTCAAGGCCAGACTCCCCAGGTGGGCAGGCAGCCCCTGGGAATAACCAAGGTGTACAGTTGGTGGGAGGGGGCTTGGAGCAGGGGAGTTTCTTGGATGCAGACAAGGTGGCCCTGGCTCTTGACCCCATGACACAGCATCACAGAGGCGGGTGGCACATGTAGAGGAGACATGCTTGCTTTCAGAAGGCCCCTCCCAAAGGAATGGTGCCCAGGCATGCTCATAAGGAGAGTTTCTGGAGGTGGATACTAGATTGGGTTCAACAAATTACTCTGTGCATGCTCAGAGATTCATTCTGGGTGCTTGTGTTTCTGGAAAATGCTTTGGTCAATAAGGAACATTTTGCAAGAAGGGTGTGTGGCTCTGAATGTGTGAAGGGAAGAATCCCTTGACAGATGTAATAATTTTATGAGATGCCCCCTTTGGACCAGCTTGTGCATTGCTTTAGCTGCTACTGAAGCATACCTCTAACTTTTCTTTCCTTCACTTCTCCACCCCCTTTCATGCTTTACAAATGCCTTTCCTTTCCTGATAGGTCAAGGAAAACAGCACAAGGTTGCTTGCCAGCCTGCCTGAAGAAGAAAGAGGCGGGGGGTGGTGGGGAAGGAAACCCTCGGAACATGTGCAGCTCTGCTTCTCAAGTTCATGCAAACCATAGTGCCACTGTGGCTACAGGAATACAGTGGACTTTGCCAGCCCAGTGGTTGTGTTGCTTGCTGCCACTGCCCCCCCCCCCCACCGCAGCTCCCCGGGTGGTCACTTGTGGGGTTCCCTAGTACTATGGGGCCCCAGGCATTGGCCCCAAAGCTCAACTGCAACTCTGCACCACTGGCTTTCTCTGCCAGGGGGAAGTAGAGCTATTCCTCTGCAGGCCACAGAATGCCATGTGCAGCCCCTATTCAGAGTCGAAACTCCTTAAGCTGAAGAATGTAGGAAAATGGTCTTAAGAAAACCAGGAAGTCTTATTTAATCTTTAGAATGGTTTGGAAATAACAAGGTCCCCCAAGAGAGGATATGAAGTCTTCATCTTTGGAAATGAGAAACAATAGGCTTTGAAGATAAACAACTTCTAAGAACAATTGAGGTCTTTCTGGTCTCACTTAAACATAGGAAAGTAGAATTTGAGGAACCTTTAATAACCCTGTGTTGTTTAACTGTTTAAGATTTGTTTTTACACTTTTCTGTTTTGGAAAAAATGGCCTTTTATTGTATTTTTTGAACTGTTATAAATTGTCTAATTTTTAAAATAAAACTTCTTCTTCCCATTATTCCTGGGTTATAGCTTCTTTTTCTTTTTAAAGACTTACACATTATTTTAATAAAACTAAAACATATACAAGCTTATTAATAAAAAAGATGACAGATCAGATCAAATGTTAAGCATGAATAACAGGCAGAAGAAAGGGTGTCTTTGCAATGTCTTATTTCTCAGGCTGTTCTACTTTTGTACATGCCTCCCCAAAGGGGGAAGAGCCCCACTTTCCACCATGCACACAGTATCTCCCCATGGGAACAATAGAAGTTCAGTCCCAGACAATTAGAGGACTATTGATATTAACTCCTCTTAAGCAGAGAAAGTGCTTGTTTTGCAATCTACAGCATGTCTCATGTGGTAGGGAAGAAAGAATGGCCATGACACTTCTTAAGGAAAGGCTACATTCATTTGGTTCTGTCTTCTCTAATGCATGCATGGATCTGATACTTGCAATTTCCAAAATGTGTTATGATATAAAAAGGGGTAGGCAACTTGATCCCTGCCAAATATTTTGGACTACAGTTCTTATTCTTGGACTACAGCCAGCACAGACAATCGTTAGAGATATTGGGGGGCACAGTCCAATCTATGTGAAGGACACCAGATTGCTTCCCCTGGGTACCAAGTGATTGTATAATGTGGGGGTGGGGGAGAGCCACCCCATATTTATTGATCTCATTACACCCCACTGGTTTTCCAGGAAGCTGAAGACAAGGTGCCTGTTGCCCATCAGCCATCCAGGAAGCATCCAGTCCCAGATCAGCTTAGCTTTAGCAAGGCAGACTTCATCATTGGCCTTGAGTCCATTCATTTGCTTCAGCTTGCCTCCTCTGGCTAGAACACACTGTGGAACAGACACCAAGGAACAGACACTTTGCAGCTTCCTCATCGATCATCATTCAAGTGTCTTAGAGGAGCTGGGTCTTCCAAAGGCCTGCTGAATAACTAAACAGGTCCAAGTGTTTCTTGACAACAGTTAGACTGGAAATATATGATCTTCCTGAACTAAAAAGAGGAAGAAGGCTTATGAGAGTGGGATAGTATCTTCCATTTCATTTCCCATAACTTGGGATCTCCATTTGTCTAGGGTAGCCTAGCCTAGGTTCCCTTTAGATGGACTTCAGCTGCCATTAGCTCTAGTTGGCATAGCCACTAGTGAGAGATCATGGGGAGTGTAGGCCAAAACATCTCAAGAGGGCCAGAGGTTCCCTACCCTGGTCCAGACATAGCTTCTCCTCAACCCTTCAACCCAGTGAAAGGCATTCTCCCCTCTTTGACATATTATTTATTTATTTATTAAAACATTTTTATGCCGCCCCATTCGCCGAAGCCTCGGGGCGGCTTACAACATCGATAAAACAATAAGTTAAAATCCATATAAAATAATCTTAATTAAAACACACATTATAAAATAAGCCGCCCTGGCCAGATAAAATTCAATTGTATTTAGCATTTAAAGTGTTGCTTAAATAAAAAGGTCTTAGCCTGGCGCCGAAAAACAAATAACGACGGCGCCAGGCGGACCTCTCTGGGGAGCGCATTCCATAACTTAGGCGCCACCGCTGAGAAAGCCCTTCTCCGAGTAGCCACCCTCCTAATTTCTTTCACGGAGGGCTCCCGGAGAAGGGCCTCTCCCGCCGATCTCAGGGGGCGACTGGGCAAATATGGATGTAAGCGCTCCTTCAGGTAAACATAGGCTGTTTAAGTCTCCTTCAGGTAAACATAGGCTGTTTAAGTGAAGCAGGAACTTGAGATCAAACTGTAGGTAGGTAGGGTGGCCATTTCTCCAGTTTTAAAGAGGAATGTCCTATATTCAAGGAACTGCCAGAGGATTCTCCGCTCTTTGAAGGTGTCCTTTCTTTGGAGGACTGTGCTCTTCAAGTCTGATTTAAAGCCTGTACTACATTCCTATTTTAATTCCTTTACTAATCTCTGAATTTGATCTCTTTATATAATTTAGTATCTGCAAATGTTATGCAAAGCAATGTGTTCATTTCTGGCACTGCATGTCCTCTTTTTTGGCAATTCACGAGGCCACCTAATCACAGCTACATCTGGGTGTTTTTTTCAGGATTTTGATACCCTTCTGCCTCCCTTTACTGTGTGCCTAGCAATCTACAAAGCAGGGATTGTTAGCAGAGGCAGCACTGGAATTGGGGCAGTGGGGACAGAAGCAGTAACATGCATTTCGAGGGGTGGGGAAAATTGGATCCCACATGATGGATTTGTGAAAGAGAAGTAATATTTCTTATGAATGCTCCCTTTCTAGAAGGATATTCCCTCTAAGGCATGTCCTATTGATTTGGATGGAGGTTATTGTCAAGGGAGAAAATGTACCCATGCATTTGCAGCCTTCTTTCTAGTCCGAGTTTAGGATTCAGGTATAATACACCTGAGAAAGCATCCAGTTTGTGAGAGTGGGAGGGCTGCACTACTTGTCTGTGAAGGGGAGAAGTTTATCTGCTCTCCTCCCCATGACAGTTTATGGTTGATGTGCATTTATTGTAGTTAATATGGCATGCTGGCTTTGTCTTGGAGATGCTCATCATGAACTGCTCAGATGCTTTTAGTTGTTTCAGAGACTAACACCATGTTTATTTCAAGAACTGCTGAATCTTTTAGATCTGTTGGCAGCTTTCTGCTCCATTCTCTTTCTTGTCTAATGCTCCTTTCTTTCCTTTGTGGAAATTTCCTTCTCCTAAGGAACAATCCTATGGGAAATTTGGTGGAGAAAAGCCCTAGAATTCCTAGCATTCTCTAGCTCGGCTGGGGAATTCTGGGAGTTGCAAAAATTTTGCTCTCTATCCATGCAGAGAATTGCACCCTTGGGTGATCATTCCTAATTCAAAGGGGGATTATGTGTGGAAGCCTATTACTAATTTACCCAGTTAATTGCAAGGTCACATGTTAAGACCTGACATGTGCTTTGACATTAACAGTAATCTGGACTGATAAGAAAGAAAGAAAGAAACAAACACAAACAGGTGGGTCTTATACTTACAGGTTTTATGCTGGTACAGCTTAGTCCATTGGAGTTTGCATGGCTGGAAGTGGCTGAACCATACTCTTCTTTTCTCAAGGAGGTTCAGAGGAGGGGTGGGGGAGGGGAGAGAGAGAGAGAGAGAGAGAGAGAGAGAGAGAGCATTCTTACCTCCAAGATTTTTGCTAGATGAGAGAAGAAGTAGATGAAATTAGTTAAGCAGTCCCTGGTGCCTGTAACCCACTCATCCCCTAATGACTTTACTCATGCAACATTACCCAAATATCTAAAAATTTAGAGGGCCCATCCATTCTCTAGGACAGTACAGGAGAATCATAACATTGTTCAAGCTCCATGCAGGTGCCAGTGCTAGAGAAGTTACTTTCCCAGATGACAATATACCAGGCCAAAGTCAATGACACTATGGCTTTCTGGGGCAAAATTTGGGATCTGGATGGCAATGAATGAAATGTCCATCATTCAAGGGTGTCAACTGGTCAGAGGGGGCACAAGAATACAGTTGCTCCTACTGGGAGGAGCGGGGAGTGAGAAGTGTCTGGCCCATGCTAGCAGGTATGAAACCAAAACACTGTGCTCATGTGCTTTTGGCTCACTGCAGATGAAGGAATGATCACTGGCCTGTATGGTCGCCGGCACTTGTCAGGACCCATGAGCCCCCAGGGTCTGTATGTGGCAGCAGTTTCGATTTAGTAACTCAGCATTTCTGCCCCCATGGAAGGTTGCTCCATACATGGTGTGTGTTCTCTGCTGCAAAATCATGCACGGCAACATGTAAATGGATTGTGTAGGCACATTCTCAGGGAGCTGGGGTTGGCCAGTGCTCTTGCATGTGTATACATGATAGCAAAGAAGCACTTCCCCTCTCTCCATTTTCTCTCTTCTTTCCTTTCCCCTTCTCCTTCCTCTCTTCCTCTGTCCCTCCACCACCCATTTCCTATTCCTCTCCCCACTTTCTCTCCCTCCCTCTGTTTCTTTCGCACTCCCTTGTACTGCAAGAGATTGTGTATAAAATGTTTGTGTTCATTAAAGTTTTTAAAGATGCCTTCAGGACAAGAAATCCTGAAAAGTATCCCACAGCGTGCATAAAATACAAGAAATAATCACAAAAATACAGGAAAAGGCCACTCTAAACCACTCATGAAAACAATAAATCAGCAACAGTTGAAAACCTGTAGCTGAACAAAATTTAAAATCAATAAAATACGGGACATTTCATGCTCTGTCCACCACAATAATCATGGGAAATGAATCTCTGCATCTTCCACAGTGACCTGGGATGGCCAACATTTCTGCTGCCTCCAGGGCTGTGCTTCAAACAGCTGCAAATTCTCATGTTGGTCTGCCTGCCATCCAGACTCCAGCTGCAGGTGGATTCATGTGGTCAACTGGCAACCCTACAGGACCCCCAGCTGAGGTTTCGAGCATCTAGTGGCACTCCTATTTCTGTCCTCTGGAAAAGATGGCTTTCCAGAGAGAGCAGTGAATGTCTGTCTGACTGTTCACATCAGGTCCCTGCCAGGAAGAGGGGATGTCCAGGCATATGTTTATGGGAATAGAGCATCAAAAACCTCACAGTGGGCCTGAATCGAGGGACACCCTCTTGCCCTTGGCCTGTGTCCCTCGATTCCTGGAAGCACCTTGCTTAGCTAAGCCACCGAGGACTTCTCTGCTGGGGTTCCAAGAAAGCCTTGGCCAGCTGGAGACGGCAACTACCTAGAACATTTTTTGGTCTACATGATGAAGCTCAGGGCATGGTGGAGGCAGGGCTGCTGGCTGGAGCAGTTCCATGCCAGGTAATGCTTTGCATAGACATGCAAGGCAAGCACTGCCTGGCATGGAGACACATCGGCAGTGTGCGTGTGGGCGTGCGGAGGAATTTGCTTCCATTCTTGCCCTCTGTCTGGCCATGTGGGTGTTTTCAAGCATGACATGATTCCTGTGAATAAAATGAGGGGGTTTATAACTGGGGGTTTCTGCTTTCCAACGGAATAACCAAACCAGCAGGGCCTGGCACTACCATGCAGCAGGATGATCTGCTCCCGGAGACAGCAGGAGTGGATGATGAGATAGATGATGGGATGGCAAAAACTGGGGTCTCAGGACTGAGCAGGTGGGGTGGGAGTGGAGGAGGGCATGGAGAGTGCCACTTGGGCTCTGCTTGGAGCAGCAAAATGTCTTGGGCTGGTGCTGTGAGCCAGAACGCCCCCCCAACCCCCCACCAGCCCATTGGGGTACAGTAATCAGCATGGGTTTCTGATCCCCAATTCAGCAATGCCAACACTCAGAAGCTCTCCCACCAACCTCCAAATTAGATTGCAAGAAATGGAGAGGAGAGGACAGGAGAGAATGCTTGGGAAAATTGGGAATGGATTTGTGTGTGGAAGGTCTTGAGAGCTTGGTACAGGTAATGATCACAACCTGCTGGGCTGAACATGTGCTCAGAGGCATCCTGCTCCTAATTCTTAATCTGTGCCTGCCTGGTTAGCACTTGGCTCTGGTTGGTGTTAAGCACAGGCTTCTAGCTGTAAAGAAAACAGATCCCATAGGCATGAGGTCTGCTGCCCTCTGAGTAGAACAGAATTCTGCAAGCACAGAAATGTTTCCTCCTCTTTTGCTAAATAGAAGAAATGGAGTCTGCAAACTGCTGGGTACATGGTATGTGCACCCAATTACAAGCAGTGTGTGGAGCTGTGTGGTGCTGTGCTCAGCTGGGCTTGGTTTCCTTTTGAAGGTTATGGAGTTTCAAAATAGTTGCATTTATTTGCAAATATACAATCTGAGAACAACGGAGGCAAGCAGCTGAGACACCCAAGAGACAAATTCTGTTAGCAGAAGTGACTGAATAAAGCGGACTGAATCCCCATAAAGTGAAGGGCTTGGCAAACCTTACTGAACCACAAACAAATAATGAACAAAACACTAACTGTTTATGGTGTCTGCAAATAATAGTTTACAAGATAAAGTACCCTGGCAAACAAAGTAAATCCAAGCCAGGCTTCTAATGGACTGAAACTACTGCTACTACTACAGAACACAGTGAAAAGGCTAGTCTTTTTATCCACAAGGAAACCAGGCTGAGAAAGAAACTTGTCTGGCTTTACCTGGCTGCTAGTCACATTCCTTATGTCTACTGCCTCCTATTTGCACCCCAAACTCTCTGATGCATCCAGAGTTATCCATCAGCTGTGCATCCTGAGAATTCTCTGCCACTACCTCCTGCTAGCTACCTTTTGAACCCCAGGAACAAATTAACCCTTAACTGACATGTCTTCATGGGGGGAGGCACGCTCTTCTGTCATCACCTTCCCAGTTAATTCCACTCCAATATTAGCTCTCTCGAAACAGCACCCTAAAAGGCTCTCCCTCTCTCTGAATCTCCCAAAAATGTTGTTTTTATCCTCCCACTAACCATTGCCTCTGGCAGTAGGGGAAAATACATTTGACTCATCTCCCAAGGCTTTTATTCATAGTGTTCCTTACCAATGATATGCCTGGCAGTTTTACTACTGACTATAAAGGGAGTCCTTAAGAGGCCCTCTGGTACCATTAAGTCTTTCCTGCCACTGCCCCCTCCCCTCAGATCTTCTCATTTTTTTCCTTGTGGTATGCATCACCAAGAAAGAGAAAACGAAAGATGCAGCTGTTTGCATAATAGTTGCTGATCCCAATGCACATACACGGATGCAGCTTTGAGAATCATAGGTAGAGTTGAAGTAGAAATGCCATGCATCTCCCCAGAGTGGAGGAGACTGACCATGTGGCCCATGTGCCTGCCCAGTGGGCTCATGGTTGATGTGGAACTTCAGGGTCCTTCTCTGCCGTTCTCCATGGTTCTTCCATTTTAAACCATGCTGGGACTCATAGGGCATGCCTGCAAACAGAGAACTGTTCTCAGTTGAAGTATGACACCTGGCCACCTTACACCACAGACAGATTATAAAGGCCATGCTCAGCTTCGTAAATGCTTTTGATTCACAACTGAATTCCTATCTCATTCACCAACCCAATGGGCCCATTAGGTAAGCCGCCCCGAGGCTTTTTTGCGAATGGGGTAGCATAGAAATGGTTTAAATAAATACATAAATAAATAAGTCTCTATTTCCTTATTTCACAGATGGCAAACTATGGGAACACTCTGCCCAGGGCCAAGAGAGTAGCCCAGAGGAGAGGGGAAGCACTGGCTTAAGTTTCCGGGGACCTGTTCAGTTAGCAATCCACAGTCTCCTTTGTGAAGATAATGAGAGCTGAGCCCATGTCACCTGCATCCCTGGCAGCATCTCATTCAGTGTGACTTTAGAATAATTGCTTCTTTTCAAAAACACAGAAGTACAAGCCCATTTAGTAGCACTCCAGGGTCCCAGATTTGCTCCATCCAGAGGCAGGGATGAAATCTGTGGGCTTCTGAAGGCAAAGCAAAGGATCTTCCACAAGCCACAACCCTTTCCCAGGGAATACAGGTGGCACGGAGCACCCTGCCTCAAGAGGGTGCCCCCAAGTGTCAGACTGCAATTCCCATAGGCATGGCTTGCTGGGGATTATGGAAGGGATAGTCCAGCATATTGGGAGGCTGCCAGGTTGGGGAAGGGAGTTACTGGGTGTTTTCAGAAAGCATATCATCCCCATGCTCAGGGGTTGAATATGAGTGATTATGACTGGATGGTGGGTTCTTGCTGAACGCAAGTTGTCTTGTATGAAAGCAGCCAGTGCCTGCAAACCCAACATGTATCAAGCCCTTTTCTGTGTTTTCTCCTATCAGTAGCTGAAGGCAATAGATTAGAGCTCATATTTACTATAGCCTAAAGCACACACTTTTAAGTGGTTATGTCCTACATATTTTGCAAAGTGTGGATGCCTTTTAGGGCTGCATTTATTCGAGGGGACTGCAGGTTCTAGGAGTGTTTGAAACCATGACTAATGTTTTGCTGTGGCATTTTAATTACAGTGCACGAAGATGGAAAGCCCTTCCTTCATTGGGCATAATCAAGATTTTTTCAGGCACCAAGTATATTTTCTCTTCTGTTCTGGGTTGCAGCTCTTGCTGATCTCTTCTCAGCTTGCTGCTGTCACTCAGCGGCTCTATTTGCATTTCCCCGCGGGGTGGGTGAGAGCCGGATGTGGGCCACCGTGCGATGCTTTACGGGCAAAGAAAAAAGAAACCAAATGCTCAGATGAATGCGAAAGTTTCCTCTTGAAAACAGATCAACTTCCTCCACTCTTTTCTGACGCAGATATGGGGAGGCTGCGTGGGGAGGGGAGGGGAGAGAGCTGTGGATAGAAAAGGGTACTCGTTAGTGCCATGCTGGGTTGCCAGGGTGGATGGGGCCTCTCTGGGGAGGGATGCCAGCTTCTCCAGCTGGCCTTCAGAGGATCCTACCTGCGCTGCCTAGTGTCAGGTAAGCAGCACACCTGTGGCGCTCCATGGCCTGTTCTAGACTCAGCATCTGTTTTGGGAAGGTGGTGCTGTTGGTGGAAGGGACTGATCTGAATGGAGGTACAGGGAAGGGTGGAGAAGTTCCAGGATCAGAACATGGGGTGCTGGGGAAGAATGCTCGGGCGAGACAAGAGGAAGGCAGATCTCATTGGGGGGGGGGGGGGGGGGGGTTGAAAGACCTGCTTTGCATTTCCCCCAAGCCAGATTCATCAGGATTAAGGTGTATGCCCAGCCCAGGGATTGTGATCAGGGCCCTTCACACCATGTACACTTCTGGTTCCTATTCCCATCCTTTCTCAACAACCTCATTCTTTGTGCGTGTGGGAGGAGATTTTTAATTTATTACTTTATTATATTTATATCCGGCCTTCCCCCACCCCCTTCTGTGAAACTCAAGGCAGCTTACTTAATTCTCTTCCTTCTGCTCTCAATCTTATCCTGACAACAACCACCCTGTGAGGTAGGTTGGGCTGAGAGTCTGTGACTGGCCCAAAGTCACCCAGTGGGCTCCATGGTTGAGCCCAACCTACTTGCAGCTCCCAGATCCCCAGTCCAACACTCTAACCGCTGTGCCATGCTGGCTTTCTTAATGGTTGTTATTGTTAGAAAAGGGAGAATTAGAAATCCTCACCCAGAGATCAGTCTTTTGACCAGCACTGGACTGGGGACGCGAGCAAGACCACAGTCTCAATGGGGCTTAGAGACACAAAGTGGCCTCTTAAATTCCACCTCCTCCCTGCTTTCTAATTATGCCTGGCAATGCCCAGAAATTGAAACATTTTTCCTGCTGCCCCCCCTCTTTTAGCCTTAAAGTGTGTTGCAATGTTTCAATGCGCAATGAACTTGGTACTATTGTATTAGTTCTCTCATTAAAGACTGAAGAATAAAGTTACTGAGATGATGACAACAAGGCATCAATCCTCTTTAACCATATCTAATTTCACAGAAATCAAAGTTAAGGTGCAAAATATGCATAACAAAATGATACAATGTTAAAAAAAAGTAAGAATTAAAAATGTTGCATTCAAAACATTTTTGTTGCAATGCGGAATAAAAGCATAGTCATAAAAACTAAAAACTAGCTTTTAAAATTGTTTCCTTTGAATATAAAAACTACAAATGGTGGGTATAAATGTAATGCAATGTAATAATAAAAATGAAAGTAAATAGTAAAGTAGAATTAAAAATGCATTTCATCTTTACACCTTTGCCCATGGCCTGAGCAAAGTAAAAACCACAAACAAACAACTGTACTAACAAAAAATTAACCATGTTTTGAAAAAGCAATGGATATGATGATTATGGCAGAAGCTCTAATTAAACATTCTTTCATTAGAGGGATGACTATGTATCCATACATCTCCGGCAGGCATTCATTCCATTAGCTATGTTTTGGACACCATGTTTTATTGAAGTACTTTCTAACATTACAATACATTATCTGGGACCCACATTCTTATTGTTCTTATTGTTACATCCTCCCTGCTTTCCAGGGAGGGGAGAAATTCTAGGCAGTGCTACTTACATTTGGTAAGAGAGGACTAGAGACTTAATGGTGCCTTTAACATTTTTGCTTTATGGGAACTTGTAGTCCAAAGCATCTGGAATGCACCAGACTGGGCCGAGTGGGCTAGCCCCTAGTTTACAGAGTTTCCTAGGGCGCAGCTTGCCTGAATTGTGAGGCACTTTGCTCTCAGCCAGTTAGCCACTCACTCCAGCTCTTCCCTGCCCTGGCCCCCAAATGACATTCGGACACACATCTGAGGCCTGGGCCCTGCAGCCTCCTTCATTCCTGTGGGGAGACACAAATGGAAGATTCTCTCAGGTGCCTGGAAAAGCTTTTCATTATGGCCAATGCATTTCAAAATGGAATTTTCTTTTGCAGGGGCCACTGATCTTTCTCTGAATGTGCCACAAAACTCCCACCATTTCCTCTGTTTCAAAATGTAGCCCCAGAGGGAGGGCATTCTTTTTCCAAAGGCCTTGTGTATGTGTGTGTGTGTGTATTCAGCCCCCAGAAGACATCTCTTGTTGTGTGTCATTTTAGGTACAACACTCATCCTAAATCCATTCAAGTCCAGTAACAAGCCATCCAGAGATGTACTGTAGGGGATGGGATAGAAAAGCTTTTAATAAACAAACAAATAAATAAACTCATTGTCCCATATTGATTTAGTGATGGAGTAGTTATATGAAAACTGAGCTATATTGGGACTGTTGCATGGAGGAGGAAAAACCCTCCAGTGGCATAGTATCTATTTCAGTAGAGTTCACCAATCTGCAACAGATCTATTTTCAATTGACTAGTAGTCTGTTTTGCAACATCAGGACTGGATCCAATCCTGCCTGACAATGTCTGAGGGCTAATCCACACATGCACAATCCCATGCTTTTCCTTTCTCACGGAGCTTAAGGCACCTTTGGGGTTTCCCCTCCAGGCATAAGAAGAATCCTAAGACTCCTGCTGGATCAGGCCAAGTGTCCATCTCACCCAGTATTCTGTTCGCACAATGGCCAACCAGCTGTCAATAGGGTCCCACAAACAGGGTATGGGTGTAACAGCACCTCTTACTAATGCTCCCCATCAACTGAAGTACACAGGTATCCAGCCTCTNAGCTCAACCAAGGATGCAGGGCAGCCTGAGTCACCCCAATGGCTGCTTCTCTTCTCGGCACCCAGGCGTGGCCCTGAGCCCACCACTGCAGAGCCATGCTGGTCCCATGCACCGAGCTTGCGGGAGAGGCTGGTTATGCATACATACTCGGAAGCAAGTCCCACTTTGTTCAGGGAGGCTGACTGTATAATCCGTGAGTTCAGGATTGCAGCTGGAATAGTTTACCCCATGGCTGCGTTATTCCTGCACATGTCCAACCCCCATTCTCAAGTAGAATAGCCAGGTCTGCAGTGCCGTGTGCTTGCTGCATGCACACTTCCCTCCGACCTGTTCCGAAACCTGAAATGGGGGGGGGGGGGGGGGGGGGGGGGGCTCAAAGTGCTGAAGTGGGGCAAGGCAGAGCTGGGAGGACTTTACTTTGCTGACCTTGTAGTCCTATTTGTGTAACATAAAGATTCCTTCTCCCCACCACTCAGCCTTCTGCTGTGAAAATCAGCAGAAGGTGCATGAACACGCATGCACAATCCCTTACAGGCAGTTCTCTTTCAGGTGGAAACAAAAATGCTGGGGGAGAAGAAATGTGTAGGAGCAAGTAAGTTTCTCAGCTTTCCTTTAACCAACCTCAAACGGTCAGACAAAAGGCTTTCTTCCTGTGCCTCGAAGAATGCGGACATGCTGGCAAGCGTAATCTCCAAACGAGGAAATGTTTCACCTGTCAGTTCCTGTGTGTCGAAGCGCTGCTTGACACACAGCCGAAGGCGAGACTGGCTTGTCTGTCCAGTTGGCAAGAGTACAGCCAGGCCAGAGGGGAAGTGGTGTCCCTGCAGTCCAGGGGATGAGGAGACACACTACAGGGGTGCCCAATGGGGATTTGGAGATGGGGACCTAATCCACTTAGAAGGATGTCTCTCCTCAGTTCTCCCTAAGAAATACGGCCCCCTCTGCAACATGCCCAGAGCGTGAGGATCTTGCAAGTGCCGGAGGAAGCCGGCCACTCTACCTTTCCTCCCC
>NW_025335955.1:0-40914 GCF_004798865.1 Varanus komodoensis
TGCTTGGAATTATTTATTAACCAAGACAGGCAAGGGTCCAATAGGCAAGTGGTGGGACGTACTCGTCCAAGCACCTTGTCCACATCATCAGGCCGCAATAACTGAAATTCATCCAATAATTCTGGACCAGACGGCAACATTGGCGTCTCCCCAGAAACCTCTGATTCATTAGTGGTGTCCAGCTCGTGACGAATCAGCAATTTTCTCCCTGAAATGCTTGGCAAAGTCATCACAGCAGGCCTTTGAGGGTGGAACCAGATCTTCCTTAGGACCCGGGCGAACTAGGCCTTGCACCACTCGAAAAAGCTCTGCCGGACGACATTGTGAGGAGGCAATGGTAGCGGAAAAAAATCTCTTTTTCGCCGCCCTCACCGCCACAGCATAGGCCCAATAGTGGGCTCTCAAGTGTGTTCGGTCAGATTCATCCTGTGATCTCCTCCACCTACGCTCTGGCCATCTCCCAACCTGCTTCATCGCCTGCAATTCAGGTGTATACCAAGGAGAAGAGCGGGCTCTGCCTGGTGGGAGAGGACGCTTAGGAGCAATCGTGTCCACAGCCCTGGTCATCTCCCCGTTCCACAGTTCGACCAGAGCCTCGACAGGAGCACCAGTCTTGTCAGCTGGAAACTCCCCCAGGGCCTTCAGGAATCCATGCGGATCCATCTGGCTCCGGGGGCGGACCCACACAATCAGGTCTGCACCCTTGCAGAGAGAGAGGTCGCTCTCAAGCACAAACCTCACCAGGAAGTGATCTGACCATGACAGGGGAGTCAAGCATAAATTCTTCACCCTCAGACCACCCTCTTCCTGCCCCGTTGAGAAAACCAGGTCCAGAGTGTGTCCATGTTCATGGGTCGGGCCTATGACATGTTGAGACAGCCCCATGGCCGTCATGGAGGCCATGAATTCCTGAGCCGCCCCGGTCAGACCAGAATTGGCATGGAGATTGAAGTCCCCCAGGACCAACATCCTGGGGGTCCTCAACACGAGGTCCAAGACGGTCTCCGTCAGCTCAGGCAGGGAGGCTGTTGGGCAGAAGGGTTCACGGTACACCAAAAGAATCCCCAATCTGTCTCGGTCGCCCAACACCAAGTAGAGGCACTCCAGCCCTGGTCTCGAAGGGACCGGAAGTCCCGTGAGAGAGATGGAGGCTCGGTAAACCAAAGCGACCCCCCCTCCCCTCCTCTCCGGGTGTGAACAGTGCTGAACCAGATACCCGGGCGGGCACAGTTGAGACAGGGCAACATCCCCCCCTCCCACCCAGGTCTCCGTTATGCAGGCCAGGTTGGCCCCCTCATCCACAATCAAGTCATGGATGAGGGAAGATTTATTATTGACCGACCTGGCATTGAGCAGCAGCACCGTCAGGCCCGAGGGGCGGTTGACAAGACTACCTGGCACCCTCTGGCTGGGGGCAAAACCAGAAAGAGGGATAGGTGTCAACCATCTGTCCCTCCTTCTTCTACGCGGACATGTTAAGCCCCCACTGCTGTTACGTCCATTGCCCGAGACCATGCCAATGGCGGCGCCCGCACGCTTCCCAGGAAACATAAACATCGACATGGCCAGGGAAGACTCCATAAAAACAGATTAAAATAGAATAAAATTTTAAAAGCAATTAAAAACTCCCACTTTTGTCTGTCTGTCTCTCTGTCTGTGTGTATGTCTGTGTCTGTATGTCTTGCTGTCTTTCTGTCTCTCTGTCTGTGTCTGTCTCCCTGTCAGTCTGAGTCTGTCTTTCTGTTTCTCTGTATGTATGTCTGTTTCTATCTGTCTGTCTATCTCTTTGGCTGTCTGTATATCTCTGTCTGTATGTGTCTGTCTGTCTCTGTCTTTCTGTGTCAGTCTGTGTTTGTCTGCCTTTGTCTTTCTGTGTGCTTGTCTGTGTGTTTATTTCACTCTCTCTCTCTGTCTATCTGTGTCTGTATATTTTTTTTCTCTCTGTGTGTGATTGTCTGTGTGTCTGTGTGTCTGTCTATGTCTGTCTCTTTATATGTCTATGTTTGTCTCTCTGTCTCTGTTTCTGTGTTTCCGTATGTCTGCTTCTGCCTGTCTGTCTTTGTTTGTCTGTCTTTGTCTTTCTGTCTCTCTCTCTGTCTGTATGTCTGTGTTGTCTGTCTTTCTGTGTCTGTCTCTCTTTCAGTCTCTCTGACTGTCTGTATGTCTGTGTCTGTTTCTCTTTCTGTCTGTGTCTGTCTGTCTGTGTCCATCTGTCTTTCTTGTCTGTCTGTGTGCTTCTCTGTGTATCTGTCTGTGTGTGTCTTTCTCTCTGTCTCTGTCATCTGTCTCTCTGTCTGTATGTCTTTGTTTTTCTGTCTGTCTGGCTGTCTTTCTTTGTCTGTGTGCTTGTCTTTGTGCTAGTCTTTCTGTGTGTCTGTCTCTGTCAATCTTTCTGTCTGTTTGTCTGTCTGTGTCCGTAAGTCTGTCTATGTCTGTCTGTGTGCTTGTCTGTATCTTTTTGTCTGTGTATCTTTCTGTCTGTGTGTCTCTCCATGACTTTCTGTCTGTCTGTCTGTGTCTGTCTCTCTTCTCTGTCTGTACAACTGTGTTGTCTCTCTGTCTCTGTCTGTGTGCATTTTTGTCTGTCTTTCTGTCTGTCATAGTCTGTCGGTCTTTTTCTGTCTGTATGTCTGCGTCTCCCTGTCTATCTGTGTCAGTCTGTCTTTGTCTGTCTGTGTTCTTCTCTGTGTGTCTGTGTCTCTGTCTGTCTCTCTTTCTGTCTGAATGTCTGTGTCTCTCTGCCTGCTTTTCTTTGTCTGTCTGTGTGCTTGTCTTTCTGTCTGTCTGTTTGTATCTGTCTGTCTTTCTGTCTGTCTCACTGAATGTCTTTGTCTGTCTGTCTGTTTGTCTTTCTGTGTCTTTCTGTATTTCTGTGTCTGTCCGTCGGTCTGTATGTCAGTTTCTGCCTGTCTGTGTCTCTGTATGTCTGTCTGTATGTAAGTGCCTGTCTGTCTGTCTGTGTCTGACTGACTGTCTGTCTGTATGTCTGTTTCCTTCTGTATCTCTGTCTGTCTGTATGTCTGTGCCTGTCTGTCTTCCTGTCAGTGTCTGTCTGTATGTATGTCAGTTTCTGTCTGTCTGTGTCTCTATCTGTATGTCCCAGTCTATCTGTCTGTATGTATGTGTGTTTCTATCTGTCAGTTTGTGTCTGTCTGCCAGTCTGTCCAGATGTCTGTGCCTGCCTGTCTGTGTCTGTCTGTCAGTCTTTGTCTTTTTGTGTGCTTGTCTGTGTTTCTGTCTGCTTGTGTGTCTTTGTCTGTCTGTCTGTGTGTGTCTCTGTTTGTCTGTATGTCTGTTTCTGTCTGTCTATATGTCTGTGTCTGTCTGTCTATGTCCGTCTGTCTGTATTTCTGTCTCTCTGATTGTATGTATTTCTGTATCTGTCTGTCTGTGTCTGTCTTTTGTCTGTGTGCTTGTCTGTGAGTCTGTGTCTCTATCTGTCTTTCTCTCTTTCTGTCTGGATCACTGTGTCTCTCTCCCTGTCTGTCTTTGTATTTCTGTATACTTGTCTTTCTGTATGTCTGTGTGTGTGTCTGTCTTTTGGTCTGTCTCTCTGTCTGTATGTCTGTGTCTGTCTGTTTTCCTGTCTCTCTGTCATTCTGTATGTCTGTGACTTTCTGTCTGTCTGTTTCTGTCTCTATTTCTGTGTCCTTCTGTTTGTCTGTCTTTTTCTGTCTATCTTTGTCTCTTTCTGTCTGTGTCTGACTGACAGTCAGTCAGACTGACTGACTGACTGTCTGTCTGTATGTCTCTTCCTGTCAGTCTGTGTCTCTATCTGTATGTCACAGTCTATCTGTCTGTATGTATGTGTGTCTCTGTATGTCTTTATGTCTCTCTGTCAGTCTTTGTCTTTTTGTGTGCTTGTCTGTGTTTCTGACTGCTTGTGTGTCTGTCTGTCTGTCTGTCTGTGTCTGTCTGCCTCTCTGTCTGTGTCTGTCTCTCTGTCTGTGTCTGTCTGTCTGTCTGTATGTCTGTGTCTGTCTGTCCTTGTTTCTGTCTGTATGTATGTATGTCTGTGTCTGTCCGTCTTTCTAAGTCCGTCTGTCTGTATTTCTGTCTCTCTAACTGTATGTATTTCTGTGCTTGTCTGTCTGTGCCTGTCTGTCTGTCTTTGTCTGCCTGTGTGCTTGTCTGTGTGTCTGTCTTTCTCTCTTTCTGTCTGGGTCACTGTCTCTCTCTCCTTTCTAGCTTTGTCTTTCTGTATACTTGCCTTTCTGTCTGTCTGTCTTTTGGTCTGTCTCTCTGTTTGTCTGTGTCTGTCTGTCTCTCTGTCTGTTTTCCTGACTCTCTGTCACTCTGTATATCTGTGACTTTCTGCCTGTCTGTCTGTGGGTCTGCCTCTTTCTGTCTGTCTGTCTGTTTCTGTCTCTATTTCTGTGTCTGTCTGTTTCTGTCTATCTTTGTCTCTGTCTCTCTGTATGTCTGTGTCTCTCTGTATGTATCTGTGTTTGTTTCTGTCTTTGTCTCTGTCTGTATATCTCAGTCTATCTGTATATGTGTGTCTCCGTCTGTCTTTATGTCTGTTTGTGTCTCTGTGTGCTTGTCTGTGTATCTTTCTGTTTGTGTTTCTGTCTGTCTGTGTCTCTCTGTCTGCCTGTTTCTGACTTCTCTGTCTGTCCGTCTGTCTGTCTCTCTGTCTGTCTCTGTTTTACCTTCTAATTCTGTTTGTATTTCTGACACTCTGACTGTATGTATGTATGTGTCTGTCTGTGTCTATCTGCCTGTCTTTCTCTGTCTGTGTGTTTGTCTTTGTGTCTGCATTCTTTGTCTGTCTTTCTCTCTGTCTGTGGATGTCTCTGTGCCTCTCTGCCTGTCTGTCTTTGTCTTTCTGTGTGCTTTTATTTCCTTCTGTCTGTGTCTGTCTCTCTGTCTCTCTGTCTTTATGTCTGTGTCTGTCTGTCTGTGTCTGTCAGTCTGTCTGTGTCTCTGTCTGTTTGTATTTCTGTGCCTGTCTGTCTGTCTGTTTCTCTGTCTGTCTGTGTCTTTCTTTCTGTTTCTGTCTGTCTTTCTTTGTCTGTGTGCTTGTCTGTCTGTCTTTCTGTCTGTGCCTTTCTGTTTCGTCTATGCCTCTGTTTTTCTGGGTCTGTCTGTCTTTCTGTCTGTCTGTTTCTCTCTGTCTGTCTTTGTATGTTTGCTTGTATGTGTTTCTGTCTGCCTGCCTGTCTGTATGTCGGTGTCTGTATGTCTGTATGTGTTTTTCTGTCTGTCTTTGTTTTTCTGTATGTCTGTTTCTGTCTGTGTCTCTTCCTGAGTATATCTTTCTATATCTATGTGTGTCTCAGTCTGTCTGTCCTCATGTCTGTGCCCGTCTTTCTGTCTTTGTCTGTGTGCTTGTCTGTTTTTTTTCTGTGTCTGTCTGTCCTTCTATCTGTATGTCTTTGTCTGTATGTCTGTCTGTTTTTGTCTTTATGTGTGCTGGTCTGTGTGTCTGTCTTTCTATCTGTCTCGCTGTCTTTCCGTCTGTCTGTATTTGTCTTTATGTCTGTATTTGTCAGTTTGTCTGCTGTCCTTGTCCATCTGTCAGTCTGTCAGTCTCTGTATGTATGTATGTCTATGTCTATGTCTGTCTGTATGTATATCTGTTTTTCTGACACTCTGACTGTATGCACGTATGCATGTATGTGTCTGTCTGTGTCTGCCTGTCTTTGTCTGTGTGCCTGTGTCTGTCTGTCTCTCTGTGTCTGTCTGCGTCTGTCTGTCTGCGTCTGTCTTTCTGTTTTCTTGGATATTCTGTTCTCAAGATAGTTCTCAGGTTATTCTTCATTTGTCTTTTTGGCAAAAAGCCATTCTGGTCTGGATGGATAAAGTCTATTAATAACTTCTTTAATCTTTCTGCAAGTATGTAAGCAAAAATTTTGTAATCCACATTTAATAGTGATATAGTTCGATAATTTTGAATCTGTGCTACATCCATATCTTCTTTCGGTATTAATGGGATATTTGCCTCGGTCCAAGTAGTCGGTATTTTAGCATTTAACAATGCTTCATTACATATGTCTTTTAACAGTGTAGCAAAAATTGCTTTGAAAGATTTGTAAAACTTGGCTGGTAGTCCATCAGGGCCAGGAGTTTTTTCATTCTTTTGTTGCTCAATTGCTTCTATTACTTCCATGATTGTGACTTCTTGGTTTAATAATTTTGATACTTCTCTGGTAGTTTTGGTAACTCTTCCTTTTGAATATATTCTTTAACTTTCTCGATTGAGATCTCCTCCTCCTGATAAAGCTTTATAAAAAAGTCTTCCATTATTTTCTTGATTTGTGCACTCTGTGAATGTAACTTTCATTCTCTGTCTTTCAATTTCACAATCAATCTCTTCTCTGTTTCTTTCTTAACTTTATGTGCTAGCCATCTCCCTGGTTTATTAGCATTTTCGAAGAAATTCTGTTTGCTCAATTTCATTTGTTTAGTAAGCTCATTTGTATCTAAAAGGTTTAACTTATGCCTTAAAATATCCAGCTGAGACTTAAAACTTTGTTTTGATGGGTCCTCCTGCAGCATTTGTTCCAATTTCATCAACTCCTCTACTATCAGTGCTCGCTCTTGTTTTTTCTTTTTATTTATTTGCGCTGAGAATGTTATTATCACTCCTCTAACTTAGGCTTTGGCTGTATCCCACAAATTCTGTAAATAAGTTTCTTCTCGTTTATTTATTTGAAAAGATACTTGCATTTTCTTATTCATCTTTTCTGTGAATTTTTTATCTTTTAACAATGCTTTATCTAGGCTCCATCTGGGCATCCTTACAGTTCCTTTTAGTGATAAGAATACTGGGTTGTGATCTGCCCAGACATTTGTCTCTATTTCAGTTTCTATCAGATCTGGTACTAAGTCTGGAGTTATCCAAACCATATCAATTCTAGACCACAACCTAAGTCTATTTGAGTAAAAAAAATATTTGGCAGAAGATGGGTTTTTGTGCCTCCAAGCATCTGTCAGTCTAAATTCCTCAATCATGTTAGAGCAGGACTTTGGGAGTATCCTCCTACCCTTTTTTCCTTTACTAACATTCTTATAATCCATTTGTTTATCCAGAATCGCGTTAAAATCTCCCATTAGACACATTGTCTGGAAATCCACTTGTAGAAGTAACATGTGTAATTTTTGGTAAAAAGTTTCCTGATGATCGTTTGGTACATATATTGCCACTAAAAGTACTTTTTTCTTTTAATTTTAATTTCAACCATCAGAATTCTACCTTCCTCATCACCAAGAATAAATTTAAGTTCCAATTTTTCCTTAACATAGAGTGCTAGACCTCTTTTCTTTTGAGAAGTAGAAGAGACAAACAATTTTCCTAGTTTTAAACATTCCAAAATTTTAACACTTTGTGTTTCTTGTAAGCAAATTAATTATATCTAATTTTTGTTTTTGAAGTTGGGCAAAAACCCTTCTTCTCTTAGCGGGTCCATTCAGTCCATTAACATTTAAAGAGAGGAACTCAATTCTCCCTTCTTTTTTGTAGCCATATTTAAGAAAAATTATATAAATATATATACATATACATATACGTATCTACTTATTTTTTGCCTTTACAGCTCTACCCTTTCTCTTCTTTGGGTCCAAAATTTGTGCTTCTTGCTGTTCGTCGAGATTCGTTACTTCTCCTTCTTCCGAATGATGCTCTGTTTCTTCCATTGCTTCAGTACTTTTTCCTTCTTCTTTTGAAGTGCCGGGTTCTTCCTCTTCTAGCATCAATCTAAATTTTTCATAGAATTCTTGGGCTTTGAGAATTGAGTAATCTATATCTTACAGAGTTCCAAATGAAAAATATTGCTTCTGGTGTTAACCACTTGAAAGTAATCTCTTTCTTAATCAGTTTCATGGTAAGAAATAAGTATTTCTTTCTCCCATCTCTAACTCTCCATGACATTTGTTTCAGAACCTTCACTTCTTGAAGATCATCTCTCTTTAACAGTTTCTCACGTGTAGCCCTCAAAACATTGTCTCTTATAGGCCTTAGAGAAAATTTGACATGAACTTCTCTCGAGAGTTTGTTTCTTCTAGTATAGCTTGAATTGACACTATATATCAGTTCGATCCCCAAGTCTATGGCTTCATTATCTACTCCTAAGAGGTCTGCCAGCATATTGGTCATCAGTTCCTGCAGGTTCTCACTCTTCTCCTCTAATATATTCTGAAATCTTAAGTAATAAGATGCTTTTTCCATCTCTAGTACAGTCACGGCATCCCATGTTGACTTACTTGTTTGTCTGATTAACTGTGTTTCTTTATCTACCATCTCTAGCTTTCCCTGTGTTTGCTGTATTTTTTGTGTATTCTGTTCAGCTTTGAGTTGAACATCAGAAAGCTGAGTTGTTATCTCCTTAATAGAGGTATCCAATTTATCCCATCACTCTTTCTGTTCACTTGACATACTCTCCAGCCTTGTTACCATTGCTTTTTGAGAAGCTTGCATCCTCTCTTGGGATGCTTGCAAAGCTGTTAAGGCTGTCTGTATCACCAAAGTCATCGTTTGCAATTCCCTTAAGCTTTTTGCCATCTCTTCTATCTTAGGTTGGTGAGTTGGGCTCTGAATCGCTGAAGAGGGAGCTGAGGAAGAGGTCTGTGTTTTCCTCATGATGAAAGTTATTCACCAAAAAAAGAGAAAATAATAGAAAAGAGAGCTGAAGTTGGAAGGAAAACTAAAGGGAAAAAGGGGGAGAAAAAAGAAAAAAAAAAAAAACAAGAGCGTGCGGTAATTCCAATATCCACCGGGTGTCAGCAGAAAATCATTGGGGGGGGGGAAGGAGCTTGCAGTAATTCCAATGTCCACCGGGTGTCAGCAGACCACAGTCTTCTCTAACTAGCCTATTGGGAATTTATTTTGGCAGTCATCCAATTTTTTATTTTTTATTTTTTGGCAGAAGTCCCAGAAAGCGAATAGATGGCCAAGAACACAAAAAGCCACTTTCAACAAATTATATTCTGGTATAGCTTAATTCCACCGTAATTGTTTCTTTAGTTTTTGCCCTTGAGGAGGTTTAAGAGACACGATTTCAGCGTTTATACAAGCCTTAAGTTATCTCCCTGTAACGTTAGATTACCACGGGAGGGGGGGGGAGCTTCCTCCCTCCCTCAAAGGGACTTACTTTCTTTGTTCTTATACCAATTAGTATCAAATACAGCTTTTCCACAAATAGTCTTCTAAGAAAGGAAAGCAATGCTCACCCAACAATGATCATAAAATAGAGAAAAACGCCACATAGTACAAAAGTTTCTTGACAGATATCCAGATATCCTTGGCAGGAGTCCAGTATAGAGAAAGATTTGTATCAATCAATTCCACCTTAATTGCTTGTTTTTTTAGTTTAGTTTTTCACCCTGGAGAGATTAGAAAAAGAAAGCCTTTTCTTTGCTTACAAACAGCCCCGTCTCTCTCCTTCATATCAGTTGCCACGTGCACTTCTGCGAAGGAAGGGCTTTCCTTTTTTCTTTCCTTATATCAGTTAGCAAAAACCAAAAAAAAAAAAAAAAACACTGTTCCCATGTGTAATAATGTAAAAAAACCCAGAAAATAACTGTGTCCCAGTAAATCCAACAGCAAATAAATTCCCAAACTAATCTTCTGGCATGTCGGAGACAGATGGGAGGCTGATCTCTTCCCTGTGTTGTCCAGCTGAAAATGTCTGATTCTCCCCAGTAGGCATGGAATTGCCATCCCACACTGCCTAGGAGATTTCTCAAGCACTTATCTTCTGCCCCAACAGGGCTTAGATTGGGATCACGGCCGACCACTGAAGATTTACCAGCGTGATAACGGAGGTTCGTTAATCATGTCTGTTTTGTCTTGACACCATTACCGGAAGCCTGTCCTTGCCTGTCTATGTGCTTCTCTGTGTGTCAATCTGTCTGTGAGACTTTCTGTATTTCTGTGTCTGTTTGTCTCACTGTCTGCCTGTATGTCTGTTTCTGTCTGTCTCTCAGTGTGTCTCTGTCTTTGCCTGTCTTTCTTTCCTTGTCTGTGCACTTGACTGTGCATCTGAATGTCTGTGTATCTGACTGTCTTTCTCTCTGTCGATCTGTCTCTCTGTCTGGGTCTGTCTGCCTGTGTCTTTCTATCCATCTTTGTGTGCTTGTCTTTCTATCTGTCAGTGTCTGTCTCGCTGTCTGTATGACTGTCTGTGTCTGACTTTCTGTCTGTCTCACTGTCTCTCTGAATGTGTGTGTCTGTCTTTCTGTCTGTGTGTGTCTGTCTTTGTGTGTCTGTCTTGTCTGCCTATTTGCTTGTCTGCATTATTGTCTGTCCCCCTCTCTCTATTTGTCTCTATTCCTGTCTCTCTCTCTTTATGTCTGTGCGTCTGTCTGTCTGTATTTTAGTTTCTGTCTGTCTGTGTCTGTCGTTCTGAGTCTGTCTTTCTGTCTGTGTATTTCTGTCTTTCTGTATGTATGTCTGTGTCTGTCTTTCTGTGTCTTATTGTCTGTCTTTGTATGTTTGCTTGTCTGTGTCTGTCAGGACTTCTGTCACTCTGTCTGTGTCTGTCTGCCTGAGTCTGTCTCTCTTTTTCTGTTGGTGTGCTTGTCTTCTATCTGTCTGTGTCTTTCTGTTTAGCTATCTGTATGTCTGTCTGTTTCTGTATGTCATTCTGTCTGTCTGTCCGTCTGTGTCTGTCGGTCTGTCTCTGTCTTTGTATGTCTGTTTGCATGTCTATGTTTCTGTCTGTCTCTCTGTCTGTGTGTCTCTCTCTGTCTGTATGCCTGTCTCTCTGTCTGTCTGTATGAAAGTGTCTGTGTGTCTGTATGTCAGTTTCTGTCTGTCTATGTCTGCCTGTATGTCAGTTTCTGTCTGTCTGTGTCCCTGTCTGTCTTTGTATGCCTGTCTGTCTGTCTGTCTGTGTCTTTCTGTGTCTGTCCATGTGCTTGTCTGTTTCTCTGTCTGTGTCTGTCTGTCTGTGTCTCTGTATTTCTGTGTCTGTCTTTCTGTCTGTCTGTGTCTGTATCTCTTTGTCTATATGTTTTCTTTATGTGTTTCTGTCTGCCTGTGTTTTTCTGCATCTGCTTCTATCTGACTGTGTCTCTTTCTGAGTATGTCTATATCTATATGTGTCTCAGTCTGTATATCTGTCTGTGACTGTCTTTCTGTCTTTGTCTGTGTGCTTGTCTGTTTTTCTGTGTCTGTCTGTCCTTCTGTCAGTATGTCTGTGTCTGTCAGTATGTCTGTGTCTGTCTTTCTGTCTTTTTCTGTCTGAGTGCTTATCTGTGTGTCTGTCTGTCTTTCTAGCTGTCTCTCTGTCTTTGTCTTTATGCCTCTCTTTGTCAATTTGTCAGCTGTCCTTGTCTGGATGTCAGTCTGTCTGTCTCTCTGTATGTATGTATGTCTATGCCTGTCTGTATGTCTGTGTCTGTCTGACTATGTCTGTCTGTCCTTGTCTGTCAATGTGCTAGTCTGTCAATCTGTCTGTGTGTCTTCCTGTCTGTCTGTCTTCTTCTGTCTGTTTGGTTGTCTGTGTTTCTGTCTGTCTGTCTGCCTCTGTCTGTCTGTCTGTACGCTTGTCTCTCTGTCTTTCTGTCTGCCTCTGTCTGTGTCTGTATGTCTTTTTCTGTCTGTCTGTGCCTGTCTCTGTTTTTGTCTTTCTGTGTGCTCGTCTGTGTTTCTTTCTGTGTCTTTCTTTCCTTCTGTTTGCATGTCTGTGTCTGTCAGTACGTCTGTGTCTGTCTCTATTTCTTTTTCTGCCTGTATGCTTGTCTGTGTGTCTGTCTTTCTTTCTGTCTTTCTCTCTGTCTGTCTGTCTCTCTGTATTTGTCTTTATATCTGTCCTTATCTATATGGCTGCGTCTGTCTGTCTTTTTGTATGTGTATCTGTGTCTTTCTGTCTGTTTCTTTCTGTCTGACTTTGTCTGCCTGCGTGCTTGTCCGTGTGTCTGTCTGTGTCTCTGTTTGTCTGTATGTCTGTTTCTTTCTGTCTGTATGTATGGGTCCCTCTGTCTGTCTGTCTTTATGTCTGTCTGTGTCTACCTGCGTCTGTCCGTATGCCTGTGTCTGCCTGCCTGTCTGTGTCTGTCTGTATGCCTGTGTCTGCCTGTCTGTCTGTGTCTGTCTGTATGCCTGTGTCTGCCTGTCCGCCTATATGTCTGTGTCCATCTGTATGTCTGTGTCTGTCCGTCTTTTTCTGTCTTTTTGCTTGTTTATGTGCCTGTCTACCTGTACGTCTGTTTCTTTCACTCTTTATGTATGTGTGTCTCTGTCTGTATGTATTTCTCTGCGTGTCTGCCAGAATGTCTGTCTGTGTGTCTGTCTGTTTCTGTGTGTGTTTGTCTGTGTCTGTATATCTGTATATCAGTATGTCTGTCTCTTCTGTCTGTTTGCATCTCTGTCTGTCTGTGTCTGTATATCTATCTCTGTCCATCTGTTTGTCTGTGTCTGTCTGTCCATGTATCTGATTGTCTGTCTGTGTCTGTCTGTCAGTCTGTGTCTGTCTGTATGTCTATTTCTGTCTGAATCAGTCATCTGTTTGTCCTTTTTTGTTTATCTATGTGTCTGACTGTCTATATGTCTGTCTGTCTGTGTCAGTGTGTCTGTCTGTGTGTCTGTTTGTCTTTATGTCTGTCTCAGTCTGTCTATCTGTCTTTGTCCTTGTGACAGTCTGTGACTGTCTGTCTGTCTGTATCTCTATGTCTGTCTCTGTCCGTCCGTGTGTCTTTCTCGGTTTCTCTCTCGGTTTTTGTGTATCTACCTGTGTCTTTCTGTGTCTCTGTGTCTGTCTGTCTGTCCATATCTATCTGTCTGTCTATCTGTGTATTTTTCTATGTCTGTCCATCTGTCTGTATTTCTGACAGTTGGTCTCTCTGCCTATATGTCTGTGTCCGTCTCTCTGTCTGTGTCCGTCTGTATGTCTGTCTCTGTCTGTCCGTTTTTATGTCTGTCTCTCGGTTTCTGTGTGTCTGTTTGTCTGTGTCTGCCTGTGTCTGTATATCTGTCTCTGTCCATCTGTCTTTCTGTGTCTGTCTGTGTGTCTGTCAGTGTCCATCCTTCTGTCTGTGTATCTGAATGTCTGTCTGTGTCTGGCAGTCTATGTCTGTCCGTCTGTGTCTGTCGGTGACTGTGTTTCTGTCTGTCTGTATCGGTAGGTCTGTCTCAGTCTGTCCGTCTGTGTGTTTTTCTCTTGGTGTCTCTCTGGGGTTTTTTGTGTCTGTCGGTGTCTTTCTGTCTGTGTCTGTCTGTCTGTCTGTATGTCAGTCTCTTTCTGTCTTTCTGTGTCTGTGATTCTCTCTATCTGTGTGTTGTCTGTCTGTGTCTGTAGGTCTGTCTGTGACTGTGTGTCTGTCTGTGACTGTGTGTCTGTGACTGTATGTCTGTATGTCTGTTCATCTGTGTCCTTTTGTGTGTCTGTGTCTGTGTGTCTGTCTGCGTGACTTTGTCTGCTTTTCTATCTCTATATATCTGTCTTTCTGTGTGTCTTGTGTGTCTGTGTTTTTTATCTGTCTGTCCATCTGTCTCTTTCTCTGTCTTTCTGTCTCTGTCTGTCTGTGTCCATCTCTCTCTCTCTGTCTTTATGTCTGTGTCTGTCTGTCTTTATGTGTCTGTGTAGTTGTCTATGTTTCTTTGCGTCTTTCTGTCTCTGTTTTTCTGTCTGTTTTTGTCTGTCTGCGTCTGCGTGTTTTTCTGCCTGTGTGTATGTCTGTCTCTTTCTGTCTGTCCGTCTGTCATTCTTTCTTTCAGTCTCTATGTCTGTCTGTCTGTCTTTGTTTGTCTCCATCTGTCTCTTTCTGTCTGTATGTCTGTCCGTCAGTGTCTCTCTGTGTTTCTATCTGTGTCTGTGTGTTATTCTGCCTGCCTGTCTGTCTGTCCATGTCTATCTGTTTATCTGTGTCTGTCTGTCTTTCTGTCTGTATGTGTCTGTATGTGTCTGTCTGTCTGTGTATGTCTGTCTGTGTTTGTCTGTCTGCTTTTCTGTGTGTCTGCCTGTCTGATTGTCGGATTGTTTGTCTGTCTGTGCATCTGTGTCATTAGATCTGTGTCTGACCGTCTGTCTGTCTGTGTCTATCTGTATGTATGTATGTCTGTGTCCTTATGTTTGTCTGCCTCTGTTTCCCTGTCTTTTTCTGTCTGTTTGCATTTCTATGTGTCTCTCTACCTATATGTCTGTGTCCGTCTTTCTGTCTGTGTTCGTCTGTTTGTCTGTATGTCTGTCTCTGTCTGTCCATCTTTATGTCTGTCTCTCGGTTTCTGTGTGTCTGTTTGTCTGTGTCTGTATGTCTGTATGTCTGTCTCTGTCAGTCTGTATTTCTGTCTGTGTATATCTGTGTGTCTGCCTGTGTCTGTGTATCTGTTTCTGTCCATCTGTCTGTGTGTCTGTCAGTGTCCGTCTGTATTTCTGTCTGTGTATGTCTGTGTGTCTGCCTGTGTCTGTATTTCTGTTTCTGTCCATCTGTCCTGCCTGTCCGTCTGTATATGTCTGTCTCACTGTGTATCTGTCTGTCTGTCTGTGTATGTCTGTCTTTATGTCTCTCTCTCTCTGTTGGTCTGTCTGTCTTTCTGTGTCTGTCCCTGTGACTGTCGGTGACTGTATTTCTGTCCGTCTGTATCTGTATATCTGTCTCAGTCTGTCCATCTGTGTGTCTTTCTCTCGGTGTCTCTCTGGGGTTTTTTGTGTCTGTCTATCTCTATCTTTCTGTCTGTCTGTCTGTGTCTGTATGTCTGTCTGTCAGTCTGTATGACAGTCTCTTTCTGTCTGTCTGTGTCTATGATTCTCTCTGTGTGTTGTCTGTCTGTGTCTGTTTGTGTGTCTGTATATCTGTTTGTCTGTGTCTTTTTGTGTGTCTGTGGGTCTCTCTGTGTCTTTACGTCTTTCTCTTTCTGTCCGTCTGTGTGTCCGTTTGTGTTTTCTCTGTGTCTGTTCATCTTCTGTCTGTGTCTGTCTGTCTTTCTGCATCTCTATATGTATGTCTTTCTGTGACTGCTTGTCTGTCTGTGTCTGTATGTCTGTCTCTGTTCGTCCGTCTTTATGTCTGTCTCTTGGTTTCTCTCTCGATGCCTGTGTGTCTGTCTGTGTGTTGTCTGTCTGTGTCTATCTGTCTGTCTGTGTCTGTATGTATGTCTGTGTCTCTTTGTCTGTATGTCTGTATGACAGCCTCTGTCTGTCTGTCAGTGTCTGTGGCTCTTTCTGTCGGTGTCTTGTCTGTGTCTGTCTGTGTCTTTGTGTCTGTCCCTCTGTCTGTCAGTGTCTGTCTGTCCCTCTGTCTGTCTGTATTTCTGTGTCTGTCTGTATGTCTATATGTCTGTCTGTCTGTCTGTCTGTATGACACCCTATCTTTCTGTATGTGTCTTTGGGTCTGTCTGTCTTTGTCTGTCTTACCATGTATGCATGTCTGTATTTCTGTCACTGTCTTGTAATCTGTATGTCATTCTTTCTGAGTTTGCCAGAGTGTCTGTCTGCCACTGTGTGTCTTTCTGTGTCTGTATGTCTGTGTCCGTCTGTATGTCTGTATGTATGTCTTTCTGTGACTGTCTGTGTGTCTGTCAGTGTCTGTATGTCTGTCTCTGTCTCTATTTCTGTCTCTCGGTCTCTGTCTCGATGTCTGTGTGTCTGTCTGTGTGGTGTATGTCTGTGTCTGTCTGTCTGTCTGCCTGTCTGTCTGTGTCTGTCTGTATATTTCTTTCTGTAAGTATGTCTGTGTTTCTCTGTCTGAATATCTGTTGTTCAGTCTGTTTCTGATTGCATGTGTGTCTGTGTCAGTGTGTATTTCTGTTTCTGTCTCTGTTCCTGTCTTTCTGTCTGTGCCTGTGTGTCTGTCTTTCTTTCTGTGTCTACCTGTCTATCTGTATCTTTCTGCTTGTGTCTGTGTGTCTGTGTGTCTGTATCTGTGATTCAGTCTGTCTCTGTCTGCCTGTATAACAATATCTGTCTTTCTGTATTTTTCTGTGTGTCTGTCAGTTTGTCTCTGTGTCTTTTGGTTTTTTATGTGTCTGTCTGACTGTCTTTCCCTGTCTGTCAGTCTGTCTGTCTGTGTCTGTCTGTCTGCGTTTCTTCCTCTGTGTTTGTCTATATGTCTGTTTCTGTTTGTACGTCTGTCTCTGTCTTACTGCCTGGGTCTGACTTTCTTTGTTGTCTGTCTGTGTGTCTCTCTGTGTCTATCTCTTTGTCTTTCTGTATCTGTCTTTCTTTCTGTGTCTGTCTGTGTCTGTCTATGTGTCTCTCTGTGTCTTTGTTTCTTTCTGTCTTTGTCAGTATGTTTGTACGTAAGTCCTTGTCTGTGCGCCCCTATATCTTTCTGTCTGTGTCTGTGTGTCTGTCTGTTTCTGTGTGTCTGTCTGTTTGTCTGTCTTCTCTCTGTGTGTCTGTATGTCTTTGTCTTTCTTTCTGTTAATCTGTATGTTTCTGTCTATATTTATATCTGTGTCTGTGTATCTGTCTGTCTGCGTGTCTGTTTCTGTCTGTGTGTCTTTCTGTGTCTGTGTTTCTGTATCTCTGAGAGTCTGTGTCTGTCTGTCTGTCTCTTTCTGTCCATTTGTCTGTCTCTGTCTATATATCTGTGTCTGTCAGTCTGTGTCTGTCTGTGTCTGTATGTCTGTATGTCTGTCCCTCTCTGCCTGTCTGTTTGTCTGGTCTGTCTTTGTGTCTGTCTGTGTCTGTCTGTATGTCCTTCTGTGTCTGTCAGTACGTGTCTTTCTTTGTTTTGCGTCTGTCCCTCTGTCTGTGCCTTTCTTTCTGACTGTGTGTGTGTGTGTGTGTCTTTCTGTCGGTATGTCTTTGTCTGCCTGTGTTTCTGGCTGTCTCTGTCTTTCTGTCTATGTTTGCCTGTCTGTGTTTAAGTCTGTGTCTGTCTGCTTTTCTTTATCTATTTCTGTGTCTGTGTGTCTGAATGTTTGTATCAGTCTGTCTGTTTCTGTGTGTCTGTCTGTCTGTGTCTGTCTGTCTGTCTGTGTCTGTTTGTGTTTTTCTCTCAGTATGTATGTCTGTCTATCTGTGTCTGTGTGTGTCTCTGTGCTTTTGTGTCTGTCTTTCTCTGTTTGTGCCTGTTTGTCTTCGTGTCTTTCTGTCTGTCTGTGTTTTGCTGAGTGTCTGTCTGTCTATCTCTGTGTCTGTCTGTGTCTATGTTTTAGTCTGTCTGTGAGTCTGTCTGTATGTCTTCATCATCCTTTCTGCCTGTATGTCTCTATCTTTCTTTATCTGTCCGTCTTTGTATGTATGTACATATATGATCATTCCTGTCTGTCCATCTGTATGTCTTTCTGTTTCTGTCTGTGTGTCTTGCTTTGTCTGTGTGTCTGTAAGAGTGTCTGTGTCTATTTCTCTGTGTGTCTGTTCGTCTGTGTCTGTCTTTCTGTCTGACTGTCTCTGCCTCTCTGTCTGTATTTCTGACTTTGTCTTTCTATCTGTATGTCTCTCCTTCTGTGTCTGTCTATTTGCCTGTCCGTGTCTGTGTGCCTATCTGTGTCTGTGTATCTGGCTGTCTGTGCCTGTGTATCTTTCTGTCCGTGTGTCTGTGTCTGTCTGTGTTTCTGTCTCTGTGTGTCTGTGTGTCTGTCTGTGGCTATGTAACTGTCTGTCTGTCTGTATCTGTCTGTCACTCTGTGTCTGTCTGTCAGTGTCTTTCTGTCTGTATGTCTCTCTCTCTGTCTGTCTGTCTTGTCTGTCTCCATGTTTCTGTCTGTTTTTCTCTGCCTGTCTGTATGTCTGCCTGTGTCTGTCTCTCTGTGTCTTTCTGTCTTTCTGTGTCGGTCTTTCTGACCCTCTGTCTTTGAGTGTCTGTCTTTCTTTGTGTTTTTCTTTGTCTGTCAATCTGTCTCTGTTTTCTATCTGTGTCTGTCTGTCAGTCTTTATGTCTGTGTGCCCCATCTGTGTCTTTGTCTATCTGTCTGTGTCTGTGTGTCCAACTGTTTGTCTGTGTTTGTCTGTCTGTATGTATTTCTGTCTATCTTTGTGTTTGTGTGTGTGTGTGTGTCTGTCTGTGTTTTGCTGAGTGTCTGTCTGTCTGTATCTCTCTGTCTCTATGTGTCTGTCTGTGTGTCTGTTTTTGACTGTACATTCATCTCTTTCTGTCTGTGTTTGTCTGTCTTTCTTTGTCTGTGTGTCTGTCTTTTTGTGTTTGTGTGTCTTTATGTGACTGTCTGTCTATAGTCTGTCTCTCTGTGTCTGTCAGTCTTTGTGTGTTTGTCTGTCTGTCTTTGTCTGTGTTTCTGTCTATCTGTGTCTGTCTTTCTCTGTCTACATGTCCCTCTGTATGTCTGTCTGTCTGTTTTTGTCTCTACGTCTATCTCTGTCTGTCTGTCTTTGTCTGTCTTTGTCTGGGTGTCTGTCTGTCTGCATTTCTTTCTCTCTGTCTGGATGTATTTCTGTGTTTCTCTGTGTTTCTGTTTCTTTCTGCCTGTCTTTGTCTGTCGGTTATTCTGTCTGTCTGTGTCCATCTGACTCTATGTGTCTGTCTGACTATCAGTCTGTCTTTTTTCTATGTCATTCTATCTGTCTGTGTCTGTTTTTATCTGTGTATGTCTCTCTGTCTGTCTGTCTATGTCTGTCTGTCTGTCTGTCTTACTGTCTCTCTGTCTGTATGTCTGTGTCTCTCTGTCTGTCTGTATGTCTGTCTTTCTTTATCTTTCTGGGAGTTTGTCTGTGTCACTGTCTGTTTGTGTCTCTCTCTGCATTTCTGTCCGTCTCTCTGTCTGTCTGTGTCTGTCTGTGTCTGTCTGTCTTTGACTGTCTGTGTACTTGTCTTTGTGTGTGTCTGTCTATTTCTGGCTATCTGTATGTGTCTGTCTGTCTCTCAGTCTTTCTTTTTGTCGCTTTCTTTCTGTATCTGTCTGTGTCTGTCTGTCTTTCAGCTTGTCTGTGTGTCTGTCTGTCTTTGTCTTTCAGTGTGCTTGACTAAGTGTCTGTCTTCCTGTTCGTGTCTATCTATCTGTCTGTCTGTATGCCTGTCCCTGTGTCTGTCTGTATGTCTGTTTCTCTCTGTCTGTAACTGTCTGTCTGTGTCTGTCTGTCTATCTGCATGACTGTGTCTGTCTGTATGTCTGTTTCTGTCTGTCTGTGTGTCTGTCTGTTTCTGCCCGTATGTGTGTCTCTGTCTGTCTGTCTTTATATCTGTCTGTCTGTATCTGTCTGACTGTCTGTAGGTCTGTGTCTGTCTGCCTGTTGTTTTCTGTCTGTGTGCTTTTCTGTGTGTCTGACTTTCTCTTTCTGTATGTGTGTCTGTGTCTGTCTGTGTGTCTCTCTTTCTGTATGTCTTACTGTCTGTGTCTTTATGTCTGACTCGGTCTGTATCTGTCTTTCTGTGAGTTTCTTTCTGTCTGTTTCTGTCTGGGTCTGTCTGTCTGTGTCTGTCTATCTGTATCAATCTGTTCGTCTGTCCATCTTTGTCTGTGTTTCTATCTATGTCTGTGGGTCTGTCTGCCTGTGTGCCTTTCTGTCTCTGCCTGTGTGTCTGTCTTTGTCAGTGTTTTTGTCTGTCTCTCTGTCTTCCTGTGTCAGTCTATATGTCTGTCTAAGTCTGTTTGTCTATGTCTGTGTGTCTGTGTCTGTCTGTGTGTCTCTATCTGTGTGTCTGTCTGTGTGCTTCTCTGTGTGTCTGTCTGAGTGCCTATCTGTATGTCTGAGTCTGTCTGTCTTTTTCTGTGTGTCTGTGTGTCTTTCTGTCTGTGTGTGTCTGTATGTCTGTGTGTGTCTGTTCTTCTGTTTGTCTCTCTGTATGTCTGTGTTATCTGTCTGTCTATATGTGTGTGTGTGTGTCTGTCAGTCTGTATGTCTGCCTCTGTCTGTATTTCTGTGTCTATCTGATTATATAAATGTCTTACTGTCTCTATGTTTGACTCTCTGTCTTGTCTGTCTGTCCTTGTCTGTGTGCTTATCTGTCTGTCTGTCCGCCTCTCTGTTTGTCTGTGTCTGTCTGTCTGTCTTACTTTCTCCTTGTCTTTAGGTATGTATGTGTCTTTCTATCTGTCTGTTTTGTCCGTCTGTGTGCTTCTCGTTGTGACTGTATGTCTCTGCCGCCGTTCTGTCAGTCTCTCTCTCTCTGTCTGTATGTTTTTGTCTGTCTGTTTCTGTCTCTCTGTCCTTGTCTATATGCTTGCTTGTCTGTGTGTATGTCTCTCTGTCTGTCTCTCTGTCAGTCCATATGTCTGTATTTGTCTGTGTCTGTCTGTCTTTGCCTCTCTATATGCTCGTCTGTGTGTATTTCTGTCTGTCCGTGTCTGTCTGTCTCTGTCTTTGTGTCTGTATGCCTGCCTAACTGTCTGTCTCTTTCTTTCTGTCTGTATTTCTGTGTCTGTTTGTCTATCTGTGTGATTCTGTCATTGTGTGTCTGTCTTTTTCTGTCAGCCTTTGCCTGTATGTCTGTGTCTGTGTGTCTTGCTGTCTTTGTCTGTGTGCTTTACTGTGTGCTTGTCTGTCTGTCTGTCAGTTTGTCTCTGTGTCTCTCTGTGTCTGTCCTTTTTTCTGTCTGTGTCTGTCTGTGTCTGTGTTTCTGTCTTTCTGTGTGTCTGTCTTTTTGTCTATCTTTCTTTCTTTGTATGTATGTATGTTTGTATATCTGTGTCTGTCCATCTGTATGTCTTTCTGTCTGTACCTATCTATGTGTGTCTGTGTCTGTCTGTGTCTGTCTGTGTCTGTCTTTCTATCTTTGTCTGTGTGTCCTTCTTTTTGGCTTTGTCTGTCTGTCTCTCTGTGTCTGTTTGTCTGTGTTTCTATCTGTGTCTGTCTGTATGTATATATGTCTGTGTCCATCTATATTTCTTTCTTTGTCCGCTTGTTTGTCTGTGTTTGTCTGTGTGTCTGTCTTTGACTTTGTGTCTCTGTCTGTCTGTCTGTCTTTCTGTCTGTGTCTGTCTGTGTCTGTGTGTCTGTGTATGTTTGTGTCTTTCTGTCTGACTGTCTTTATATGTCTGTATGTCTGCCTTTTTCTTTCTTCCTGTATGATGTCTTTCTGTGTCTGTCTTTGTGTCTGCCTGTGTTTGTGTATCTGTCTGTGTCTGTCTGTGTGTCTGTCTGTATCTGTGTATCCTTTTGTCTTTGGGTCTTTGTCCATCTTTGTCTGTCTGTGTCTGTTTGTCTCTACGTCTGAGTATGTCTTTCTGTGTCTGTCTGTATGTCTGTCTGTCTGCTCTGTTTGTCTCTACATCTGAGTATGTCTTTCGGTGTCTGTCTGTCTGTCTGCTCTGTTTGTCTGTCTGTCTGTCTATCTGTCTTCCTCTATGTCTGTATGTGTCTTTCTTCCTGGGTCTGTCTTTCTGGTTCTGTCTTTCTGTCTGTCTTTACGTCTGCGTCTGTGTTTCTGTCCGGTTCTGTGTCTGTTTGTGTCTTTCTGTCTGTTTCCTTTTCTGTGTGTCGGACTGTTTGTATCTGTCTGCCTGTCTATCTGTGTATGTGTGTCTGTCTGTCTTTGTCTGTTTTTCTGACTGTCTTTGTCTGTCTATCTGTGTCTGTCTGTGTCTGTCTGTCTGCCTATCTTTGTTTCTTTCTTTCTGTCCGCCTCTGTCTGTTTGTCTGTGTCTTTCCGTCTATATGTCTGTGTCTGACTTTGTTTTTTGTCTGTCTCTCTGTGTCTGTCGATCTGTCTCTCTATGTCTATATGTCTGTGTCTGTCTCTTTCTGTCCCTCTGTGTCTGTCTGTCTCTCTGTGTCTGTCTTTCTGTGTCTCTCTGTCTTTCTGTGTCTGTCTTTCTTTCTTCTGTGTCTGTCTTTCTGTATGCCTGTCTCTTTCTATCTGTTTTTCTGTCTATCTGTGTCTATCTGTTTCTGTCTGTGTTTCTCTTTGTGTCTGTCTTTTTGTCTATCTGTATCTGCCTGTCTTTCTGTGTCTGTGTCTTTCTGTAGGTCTGTCTCTGTCTGTCTCTGTCTTTCTGTGTGTCTGTGTCTGTGTGTCTTTCTGTCTTTGTGTCTATCTCTCTGCCTCTGTCTGTGTCTTTCTGTATTTCTGTCTGTATCTCTCTGTCTTTCTGTATGTCTGACTCTTTCTGTCTCTATGTCTGTCTTTTTTTGTTTTGCGTATGTCTCTCTCTCTGTGTCCTTCTGTCTGACTGTCTGTCTGTGTATTTCTGACTTTCTCTCTGTATGTCTTTTTCTGCCTGTCAGCCTGTCTGTCTGTCTCTGGTTTTTTTTTCTGTTTCTTTCTGTCTTCTTTATGTGTCTGTTTGACTGTCTGTGTCTGCCTGTCTGTGTCTGTGTGTCCGACTGTATCTGTCTGTCTGTCTCTTTCTGTGTGTTTGTCTGTCTATCTCTGTTTGTCTGTCTGTCTGTGTCTGTTTGTCTCTCTTTGGTTGTCTTTCTTTCTGTCTGTCTGTCTTTCTGTGTCTGTGTGTTTTTCTGGGTGTCTGTCTTTGTCCATCTGCATCTCTCTGTCCTTGTCTGTTTGTCTGCCTGTCTGTCTTTGCCTGTCTGTCTGTCTGTGTCTGGCTGACTGTCTGTCTTTCTCTCTGTCTGTGTCTGTCTGTATGTCTGTATGTCTGTCTGTGTCTATCTGTGTTTATTTGTCTGTCTATCTGTGTGTCTGTCTGTTTCTGTCTGTTCATCTGTCTCTGTCTTTCTGTGTCTGTCTGTATGTCTGTGTCTGTGTGTCTGTCTGTCTTTGTGTCTGTCTGTGTCTGTGTGTCTGTCTGTGTGTCTCTCTGTGTGTCTCTCTGTGTCTGTCTGTCTGTCTGTATCTGTCTGTCTGTGTCTTTGTGTCTGTCTTTCTTTGTCGGTCTGTCTGTCTGTGTCTGTCTGTGTCTTTCTATCTTTGTCAGTATGTCTTTCTTTTTGTGTTTTTCTGTCTGTCTGTCTGTTTGTCTGTCTGTTTCTGACTGTGTCTCTTTTTCTGTCGTATATCTAACTCTTTCTGTTTGTCTGTATGTCTCTCTGTGTCTGTCTAGGTGTCTTTCTGTGTCTGCGTTTCTTTATGTATGTGTCTGTCTGTGTGTCTGTCTTTGTTTTTGTGTCTGTCTGCCTTTTCTTTCTGTCTGTACATCTTTCTTTCTGTGTCTTTCTGTGTCTGTGTCTGTGTTTGTGTGTGTGTGTCTGTGTCTTTCTGTCTTTCTGTCTGTCTTTATGTCTGTATCTGTCTTTCTGTCTGACTGTCTGTGTATGTCTGTCTTTGTCTTTATATCTGTCTTTGTGTCTGTGTCTGTGTGTCTGTCTGTGTCTTTGTAGCTGTCTTTCTGTATTTTTGTGTCTGTCTGTATGTCTGTCTCTTTCTGTCTATCTGTCTTTGTCTGTCTTTCCCTATGTCTGTGTATGTCTTTCTGCACCTGTCTGTCTGGTCTGTCTGTATGTCTGTTTGTTTCTCTGTCTCTATGTCTGTATGTGTATTTCTGTCTAGGTCTGTCTGTCTGTCTGTCTTTATTATTATTATTTTTTTGTACAATTTTTATTAACATTTTTAAACTAACACTAAAAACATCAAACATCACATACATCAATTTTACTGGGTCAAGCTCCTACTACATATTTTTTAACATTCTAAAGTCAAATTCAAATCGATTTATAACAGTTTAAAAACATGTCTTAGTTTACGCCATGTCCAGTTTCTCCAGCCAATTATTGAAAGAATCCTGAGTTCAAACACTTGTTCAAACTCTGTTAGTTGTTTGTAGAATCCCCATGCTTTACAGTCTTTAGCATATCTCGATTGCATCTGCACCTTATATCACCAGGAAATATTAAGTCCCTGTTCTTGTATTTCTTGCTCCTGTTTCAGGCCACAATCCTTATCCAAGATATCATCATATCTTATGATCTTTTCAAACTTCAATACATTTGGATATACGAAAGCTTCCATAGGTGAAAGCCATCTTGATAATTTATTATACAGTTTTAGCTTTAGTTTTTCCCACACTGACATTAAAGATCTTCTAATAAAGTGACTCAGAAAAGAACCATGTGACTTAGCTTTTTCATACCACATATAAGCATGCCAACCCATCTGCAAGTCATGACCTTCAAGATACAAAATTCTCTTATTTCACAAAGTTATCTATTCTTTTAGCCACGTTAACACAGATGCTTGATAATACAACATCCAATCTGGAAGACCAAAACCTCCATTCCCTTTAGCTTCCTGAAGCAATTTTAATTTAATCCTTGGTTTCTTTTTTCTCCAGATAAATCTCAAGATTTGAAAATTTAGGTCATCAAAATTTTTTTATCAATTTTTACGGGAATCATTTGAAACAGAAACAGAAGTTTAGGTAATATATTTATTTTAACAAGTGCTATTCTTCCCATCAAAGATAATTGTAAATTGGCCCATTTTTCCAAAAAACCTTTAATATCCTTCAATAATTTATCATAATTATCTTCTTTCAAAGTGGTACATTTAGCTGTAAGATAGATTCCCTGGAGCTCCCTTGTTCCTGGAGCCTTTCTTTTTGTTCTCACATAAGTTTTTTAACTAACAGTTTAGTTTTTTCTCTATTTATTTTCATTCCCGTAACTTCACCATATTCTTCAATCTGTTGCAAAAGTTTAGGCATTGTTACAAAAGGTTCCTCCATTATAAAGACCAAATCATCTGCGAATACTTGCAATTTATAACTTTCGTCCCTAATTCTAGTGCCTTTGATGTCCTCGTTGTCCCTAACACATCTATTCAGTACCTCTAAAATCAAAATAAACAGGAGGGGTGACAACGGACAACCTTGTCTTGTGCCCTTTTTAATCTCTATAGGGTTTGAAAGTTCTCCATTAATTAAAATCCTGGCCGACTGTTTTTGATAAATTTTTCACCAAACTCCATTTGAATCATCTGTTGCATCATAAATTGCCAAGTAACATTATCAAAGGCTTTTTGGGCATCCATAAACAGTAAGGCCATTGGTTTTTCGGTATGTATCTCATAATATTCTAAAATATCCAAGATAGTTCTCAAGTTATTCATTTGTCTTTTAGGCAAAAAGCCATTCTGGTCTGGATGGATAAAGTCTATTAATAACTTCTTTAATCTTTCTGCAAGTATGTAAGCAAAAATTTTGTAATCCACATTTAACAGTGATATAGTTCGGTAGTTTTGAATCTGTGCTACATCCATATCTTCTTTTGGTATTAATATGATATTTGCCTCAGCCCAAGGAGTTGGTATTTTAGCATTTAACAGTGCTTCATTACATATATCTTTTAAGAGTGTAGCAAAAATTGCTTCAAAAGATTTGTAAAACTCGGCTGGCAGACCATCTGGGCCAGGGGTTTTGTCATTCTTCTGTTGCTTAATTGCTTCTATTACTTCCATGATTGTGACTTCTTGATTTTATAGCTTTTGGTATTTTTCTGGTAGTTTCAGTAACTCTTCCTTTCGATATATGTTCTTTAATTTTTTCGATTGAAATCTCCTCCTTCTGATATAACTTTGTAAAAAAGTTTTTCACTATTTTCTTGATTTGTGCACTCTGTACATGTAATCGTCCTTCTCCGTCTTTCAGTTTCACAATCAATCTCTTCTCTTTTCTTTCTTAACTTTATGTGCTAACCATCTCCCTGGTTTATTAGCTCTGTTTGGTCAACTTCATTTGTTTAGTAAGCTCATTTGTATCCAAAAGGTTTAACTTATGCTTTAAAATATCCAATTGAGACTTAAGACTTTGTTTTGATAGGTCTTCCTGCAGCATTTGTTCCAATTTCATCAACTCCTCTACTATCACTGCTCGCTCTTGTTTTTTCTTTTTACTTATTTGTGCTGAGTATGTTATTATCACTCCCCTGACATAGGCTTTAGCTGAATCCCTGCCATTCTGTAAAGAAGTCTCTTCTGGTTTATTTATTTGAAAATATACTTGCATTTCTTTATCTTTTCTATAAATTTTTTATCTTTTAACAATGTTTATCTAGGCTCCATCTGGGCGTCCTTACAGTTCCTTTTAGTGATAAAAATACCGGGTTATGATCTGCCCAGACATTTGCGTCTATTTCATCTTCTATCAGATCTGGTACTAAGTCTGGAGTTATCCAAACCATATCAATCCTAGACCATGACCTATGTCTATTTGAATAAAAAGAATATTTGGCAGAAGATGGGTTTTTGTGCCTCCAAGCATCTGTCAGTCTGAATTCTTCCATCATGTTAGAGCAGGACTTTGGGAGTATCCTCCTACCCTTTTTTCCTTTACTAACATTCTTATAATCCATTTGTTTATCCAGAATCGCGTTAAAATCTCCCATTAGACACATTGTCTGGAAATCCACTTGTAGAAGTAACATGTGTAATTTTTGGTAAAAAGTTTCCTGCTGATCGTTTGGTGCATATATTGCCACTAAGAGTACTTTTTTCCATTTAATTGTAATTTCAACCATCAGGACCCTACCCTCCTCATCAGCGAGAATAAATTTAGGGTCCAATTTTTCCTTCACATAGAGTGCTAGACCTCTTTTCTTTTGAGAAGTAGAAGAGACAAACAATTTTCCTAGTTTTAGGCATTCCAAAAGTTTAACACTTTGCTTCTTAATGTGTGTTTCTTGTAAGCAAATTATATCTAATTTTTGTTTTTGAAGTTGAGCAAAAACCCTTCTCTTAGAAGGTCCATTCAGTGCATTAACATTTAAAGAGAGGAACTCAATTCTCCCTTTTCTTTTTGCAGCCATATTTAAGAAAAATTATATAAATATATATGTATGTATATACATATACATGTCTACTTATTTTTCACCTTTACAGCTCTACTCTTTCTCTTCTCCTTTGAGTCCAAAATTTGTACTTCTTGTTGTGCGTCGACAATCGTTATTTCTCCTTCCTCAGAATGGCACTCTGTTAGTTCCATTGCTTCAGTACTTTTTTCTTCTTCTTTTGAAGTGCCTGGTTCTTCCTCTTCAAGCATAGCTCTAAATTTTTCATAAAACTCTTGTGCTTTGAGAGTTGAGTCTAATCTATATCTTACAGAGTTCCAAGTGAAAAATATTCCTTCTGGTGTTAATCACTTGAAAATAATCTCTTTCTTAATCAATTTCATAGAAGGAATAAGTATTTCTTTTGCCCATCTCTAACCCTCCATGATATTTGTTTCAGAACCTTCACTTCTTGGTGATCATCTGTCTTTAACGGTTTCTCACGTGTGGCCCTCAAAATATTGTCTCTAATAGACCTTAGAGAAAATTTGACATGGACTTCTCTCAGGAGTTTATTTCTTCTAGTGTAGCTTGAGTTGACCTTATATATCAGGTTGACCCCCAAATTCATGGCTTCATTATCTACTCCTAAGAGGTCTGCCAACATGTTAGTCACCAATTCGCACAAGTTCTCACCCTTCTCCTCTGAAATATTCTGGAATCTTAAATAATAAGATGCCTTTTCCATCTCTAGTATGGTCATGGCATCCCATATTGACTTACTTGTTTGTTTGATTAACTGTGTTTCTTTATCTACCGTCTCTAGCTTTTCCTGTGCTTGCTGTATTTTTTCGCATTCTGTTCAGCTTTGAGGCGAACATCAGATAGCTGATTATCTCCTTAATAGAGTTATCCAATTTATCCCACCGCTCTTTCTGTTCACTTGACATACTTTCCAGCCGTGTTACCATCGCTTCTTGAGAAGCTTGCATCCTCCCTTGAGATTCTTGCAAAGCTGTTAAGGCCGTCGGTATCACCAAAGTCATCGTTTGCAATTCCCTTAAGCTTTTTGCCATCTCTTCTATCTTAGGTTGGTGAATTGGGCTCTGAGCAGCTGAGGAGGGAGCTGAGGTGGAGCTTGGTATTTTCCTCATAATGAATGTTATTCACCAAAAAAAAGGGGGGGGGGAAATAGAGAAGAGAAGCGAGATTGAGAAAAAAGAGCTAAAGGGAAAAGGGCGGGGGAGAGAGAGCTTGCAGTAATTCTAGTGGCCACCAGGTGGCAGCAAAAATTGTTTTAAAAAATTCTTTTCTTCCCTTTTTTTTCCACAGTCCTCTCTGATTATCCAGTGTGGAATTTATTTTGGCAGTCATCCAATTTTTTCTTTCTTTTTTGGCAGAGGTCCCAGAAAAGGAGTAGATGGCGAAGAAAAAAAAAGCCACTCTCAACAAATTATATTCTAGTATAGCTTAATTCCACTGTACTTGTTGCTTTAGCTTTCGCTCTTGAGGAGGTTATAAGAACACAATTTCAGCTTTTACACAAGCCTTAAATCCTCCCCCGTAACATTAGATTGCCGCGGGGGGGAAAGCTTCCTCCCTCCCTCAAAGGGACTTTCCTTTCTTTGTTCTTGTGCCGATTAGCAACAAATACAGCTTTTCCACAAATATTCTTCAAAGAAGGGAAAGCAATGCTCGCCCAAAATAATCACAATAGAGAGAAAAACACCACACAGTATGAAAGTTTCTAGGCAGATATCCAAATATCCTTGGCAGCAATGCAGTACAGAGAAAGATCTTTCTATCATTCAGTTTATCATTCATCTTTACTTATTCACCCTTGGAGAGATTGAAAAAAAAATCTTCTTTGCTTACAAACAGCTCCATCTCTCTCCTTCATCTCAGTTGCTGCTGGCAGTTCCAGGGTGGGGGAACTCCCCTCCATCCAAAAGGCTTTTCCTTTTTTTTTTCCTTATATGAGTTAGCAAAAAAAACCACTTTCCCATGGGTAATATTACAAAAAGGAACAAGGGATAAATGTGTACCAGTAAATCTGAAGATTATACCTAAATTCCTAAACTAAACAATCGGCACATCGGAGACTCATGGAAGGCTGATGTCCTTCCTGTGTTCTCCGGCTGAATGATGCATGATTTTCTCCCAGCAGATATGGGATTCCAGTCCCACACCATCTAGGAGATTTCCCAAGCACTTTATCTTCAGCACCAACAGCGTTTAGATTGGGCTCGCGGCCCACCACGGGACATTTACCAGCATGATAACGGAGCTTCGTTAATCAAGTCTGTCTTGTCTGAACGCCATTACCCTGTCTGTCTGTCTTTATGTCTGTGTCTCTGAGTCTGTCTGTCTGTCTTTCTGTGTCTTAATGTATGTATTTGTCTGTGTGTCCGACTGTTTGTATCTGTCTGTCTGTCTGTCAGTGTGTCTGTGTGTCTATCTTTGTGTCTGTCTGTCTGTGTTTCTGTCTGTGTCTGCCTGTATCTGTCTGTCTTTCTGTGTCTGTGTGTCTGTCTATGTTTGTCTATCTGTGTCTCTCTGTCTGCCTGTGTCTGTCTGTCTTTCTTTGTCTATGTGTCTGTTTTTATCTTTGTCTGTCTTTCTGTGTCTGTATGTCTGTCTTTCTGTATGCCTGTGTTTGTCTGTCTGTGTGACTGTCTGTGTCTGTCTGTATGTCTTTTTCTCTGTTGGTTCCTGTCTGTATGTATGTCACTCTCTGTCTGTATGTCTGTGTCTGTCTGTGCCTATGTGTCTGTCTGTCTGTCTGTTTCTGTCTGCACGTCTGCCTCTGTCTTTCTGTCTGTGTCTGTCTGTATTTGTGTCTGTCTTTCTGTCCGTTTTTCTGTCTGTGTCTGTATGTCTTTATTTTTCTGTCTATATATTTGTCTGTAACTGTCTGTGTCTTTCTGTTTCTGTCAATATGTGTCCGACTGTCTGTTTGTTCCTCTGTGTCTGTCAGTCTGTTTGTGTCTGTCTGTATGTATGTCTTTGTCTTTCTGTCTGTCTGTTCCTGTCTGTCTATGACTGTGTGTCCGTGTCTGTCTTTCTGTCTCTGTTTTTCTGTCTGTCTTCATGTCTGTGTCTTTGTGTCTGTGTCTGTGTGCGTCTGTGTCTGTCTGTCTGTCTGTGTCTGTGTGTCGGACTTTTTGTATCTGTCTGTCTGTCTTTTACTGTGTGACCGTCTTTGTTTGTCTGTCTGTATCTGTCTGTCTTTGTCTCTGTGTCTGCCTGTCTGTATGTATGTGTCTTTCTGTCTATGACTGTTTGTGTCTGTCTGTGTCTGCGTGTCTTTCTGTCTGTGTCTGTCTTTCTTTCTGTGTCTGTCTCTGTCTGTCTGTCTTTCTGTGTCTGCCTCTGTCTTTCTGTCTGTTTCTCTGTGTCTTTCTGTCTATGACTGTCTTTTTCTGTGTGTCTGTCTGTTTCTGTCTGTCTGTCTCTATCTGCCTTTGCCTTTGTCTGTCTGTCTGCATATCTGTCTGCCTGTTTCTGACTGTGTGTCTGTGTGCCTGTCTGTAAGGCTCTGTAGGTCTCTTTGTCTGCATGCCTGTCTGTGTCTGTCTGCCTGCCTCTCTGTCTGCCTGTATGTCTGTGTCAATGTGCCTGCCTGTGTCTTTCTGTCTGTCAGCATCTGTCTGTCTATGTCTGTCTGTCTGTTTCTCTTTGTTGTATGTCTGTCTCTCGTTGTTGTCTTTCTCTCTGTCAGTCTGTCTATGTTGGTCTGTCTGTCTGTATCTGTCTGACTGTCTGTGTCTGTCTCTGTCCATTTGTCTGTGTGTCTCTCTGTATCTTTCTTTCTGTATGCATTTATGTATGCCTGTCTCTGTCCATCTTTCTGTGTTTGTGTGTCTGTGTGTATGTGTGTCTGTCTGTCTTTATGTCCATTTCTGTATATAAGTGTCTCTGTCTCTGTCTGTCTGTATCTGTCTGACTGCCTGTGTCTATGCATCTGTCTTTCAATCTGTGTCTGTTTGTCTGTCTGTCTTTTTGTGCCTGTCTGTTAATCTGTTTGTCTATCTGTGTCTGTATTTCTGTCTGGCCGTGTATGCTTGTCTGTCTGTCTCTATGTCTGTCCCTGTCTCAATGTCTGTCTGTCTTTGTCTGTCTGTCTTTGTTGTCTGTCTGTCTTGGAATTCTTTCTGTCTTTCTGACTGTATGTCAGTCTGTATGTCTTTGTCTGTCTCTTTTTGTCTGTCTGTGTCTTTCTGTCTGCCTTTCTTTATGTATATGTCTGTGTCTGTCTGTGTATGTATGTCTGTCTGGGTCTGTGTTTGTGTCTGTACGTCTGGGTCTGTCTGTCTGTCTGTGTCCGTCTGTATGACAGTATGTGTATCTGTCTGTGTCTGCATGTATGACTGTATGTCTCGGTCTGTCAGTCTCTTTGTCTTTCTATTTGTCTGGATGTGTATGTGTGCCTGTCTACGTCTGTGTGTCTGTCTGTGTCTGTCTTTCTGTCCCTCTCTAGCTGTCTGTTTCTCTGTCTTTGTCTGTCTGTATATGTCTGTCTCCCTGTATTTATGTTTTTCCCTGTCTGTCTGTGTGTCTGTCTGTCTGTGTCTGTGTGTCAGTCCGTGTGCCTTTCTGTCCGTGTCTCTCTGTCTCTCTGTCTGTCCTTCTGTCTCTCTCGATGTCTGTGTTTGTCTGTCTGTCCTTCTGTCTGTCTTTGTCTTTGTGTCTGTCCTACTGTCTGTTTCTGTCTTTCTGTGTCTGTATGTCTGTCTTTCTGTCTTTGTCTGTCTGTTCCTGTATTTCTGTCATTATGCCTGAGTCTTTCTGTATGACGGTCTCAATGTATGTCTGTCTTTTTCTATCTGCATTTCTGTGTCTGTCTGTTTGTGTATCTTTCTGTGTCCATCTGTGTCTTTCTGTCTGTCTGTGTCTGTCAGTCTTTCCTAGTCTGTGTTTCTGTTTGTCTTTGTGTGTCTGTCTGTCTTTGTCTGTCTGTCTTTCTGTCTATCTGCCTGTCTGTATGTCTGTGTCTGTCTTACTGTGTATGCCTGCCTGTCTGGCTGTTTCTGTCTGTCTGTGTCGGTGTCCGTCTATCTTTGTGAGTCTGTGTCTGGCTTTCTGTCTCTCTCCCTGTCTGTCTGTCTGTCTGTGTCTGTCTGTCTGTGTATGTCTTTTTGGTCTGTCTTCCTCTTTGTGCCTGTCTGTCTGTCTGTCTGTATGTCTTTCTCTGTCTCTCTGTCACTTTCTGTGCCTTTCTCTGTCTGTCTGTCTGTCTGCATAACTGTCTGTGTCTCTCTGTGTGTCTGTCTGTCGCTCTGTATGTCTTTCTGTCTTTTTCAATCTGTGGGTCCGTCTGTCTGTGTCTTTCTTTCTGTCTTTCTGTATCTGTCTTTCTTTCATTGTGTTGTTTTTCTCTCTGTGGCTGTGCATCTCTCCATCTGTGTCTGTCTTTCTTTCTTTATGTCTGTGTCAATGTGTCTGCCTTTGTCTGTGCCTGTCTCTCATTCTGTCATTTTGTCTACATCTGTATGTCTGATTGTAAGTTTTTTCTGTCTGTCTTTCTGTCTGTGTCTGTCAGTGTTTCTTTATCTGTCTGACTGTGTCTGACTGTGTATCTGTGTGTCTGTCTTTCATTCTGTGTCTGTCTGTACGTATGACTGTCTCTGTCTGTATGTCTGTCTGATTGCATCTCTGTGTCTTTGTGTCAATCTGTCTTTCTCTGCCTATTTGTCTTTCTCTGCCTGTTTCTCTGCCTGTCTGTCTGTCTCTGTCTGCCTGTACGTCTGTCTGTCTGTGTCTGTATGATTGTCTGTGCCTATCTGCCTTTGTCTGTGTGACTGTCTGTGAATGTCTATATGTTGCTGTCTTTCTGCCTCTCTCTCTATTTGTTTGTATTTCTGTGTTTGTCTGTCTATGTCTGTCTGTCTGTATGTATGTTTTTTCTTGTCTGCCTGTATATCTATCCGTGTGTCTGTGTGTCGTTCGGTGTTGCTTCACTGTCCGTGTGTCTGTCTCTGTCTGTCTGTCTCTCTGTCTGCCTGTCTTTCTCTCTATACATCTGTGTCAGTCTGTCTGCATATCTCTCTATGTTGTTTTGTGTGTCTGTCTGTGTATGTATCTTTCTGTCTTTCTATGTCTGTCCATCTGTCTTTCTCTCTGTCTGTCTGTAAGTCTGAGTCTGTCAGTCTGTCTGTCTCACTGTTTTTGTCTGTGTGTCCGTCTTTCTGTCTGTTTCTGTGTTTCTGTCTGTTTGTCCGTCTTGTGTCTGCTCTCCTTGTCTGTGTGTCTGTCTATCTCTGTTTCTCTGTGTCTGTGTGTCTGTCTGTTTCTATCTGCCTTTCTGTGTCTGTCTTTGTCTCTCTGTGTGTTTGTCTGTGTCTGTCTGTGTGTCTATCTGTCTGTATATCTTTTTCTGCCTGTCTGTGTGTCTGTATGTCTGTCTTTCTGTTTCTGTCGGTCTGACTGTCTGTGTCTCTCTGTGTCTGTCTGTCAGTCTGCGTCTGTTGTGTCTGTCAGAGTCTGTGTGTCTGTGTGTCTGCCTGTTTCTGTATGACTGTCCCTGTCTTTATGTCTGTGTATATGTCTGTGTGTCTGTCTTTGTGTGTCTGTCTTTCTGTCTGTGTCTTTGTGTTAGCTGTCTGTGTCTGTGTTTCTGTCTGTCTCAGTCTGGTTGTCTTTCTGTCTGTGTCTGTCTGTCTGTCTGTCTGTATGACTGTGTCTGTCATTCGTTAGGTTATGTCTGTATCTGTATGTCTGTCTGTGTCTGTGTATCTGCCTGTGTGTCTCTCTTTCTGTTTGTCTGTGTCTGTCTGTCTTTCTGTCTGGCTGCTTGTGTCTGTCTGTCTGTGTCCGTCTGTCTGTCTTTTGTGACTGTCTCTCTGCTATTTTCTACAAGATTTACGATGCAGCAGATAAGTTCTGGCAATGAGCTCCTCGCAGCTCAGTTGCCCCATCCTTTCTGAACTAAGCAGGAGAAAGTCACATGGATCTCAATATTTTCTCACGTCTTTCTGTCCGTGGGTGGGACAAATATTCCAATTGGTCTAACCTCCGCAATCTTCTCCAGAGCAGGGTGTTCTGTAAATTTCCCATTACATCTTCCTGTTCTCCGGGACTCTGCCCTGCTGCTTCAGATTCAGGAAGCGGGAGGGCAACTTGTTCAAACACCTCAGAATCTAGTGGAAGGGAAGCGCACCTTGCTCCAACAGCTCAGAGCTGGGTGTGGGGAGGCTACTCACTCGGAAGCCTCAGAGTAGGGCTTCAGAGCGGCTGTTTGGGCCCTGGGAACCAAGTATAAATCTCCTTGTTCCAATGCCCGACTCTCACTGTAAGCTTCTGGCCCTCTCTCGCATGGCAACGCCTATGTCGGGGTGTAAAGCATGACTGTCTTTTTGTCTTCTTTCTCTCTCTCCTCTCACTGTCTGTCTTTGTCTGTCTCTCTGTGACTGTCTATTTTATTCTAATGTATATATTTTAATTGTTATTGTCTTAATTTATTGTTGTGAGCCGCCCCGAGGCTTCGACGAATGGGGCGGCATAAAAGTGTTTTAATAAATAAATAAATAAATATTTGTCTATCTGTCTTTCTGTGTTTCAGTGTCTGTCTGTCTCTCTTTCTGTCTCTTTATCCATCTCTCTCTCTGTCTTTCTCCTCCCACGGTCTGTCTGTCTTTCTCTCTGTCTCACTGTCTCTCCTCTCACTGTCTGTCTCTGTCTGTCTGTTTGTGTCTGTCTTTCTGTCTGTGTGTTTCTGCCTCTCTCTCTCTCTCTCCCCCCCTCTCTCTGCCTGCCTGCCTGCCTGCCTCTATCTGTCTGTATTTCTGTCCATCTCTGTCTTTCTGTCTGTATATACATCTGTCTCTTTGTCTGTCTGTCTCTGTCTTTATTTATGACTGTCTGTGTCTCTCTGTGTGTCTGTGTGTCTTTCTGTGTGTCTGAGTCTATGTGTCTGTGTCTGTCTGTATGACTGTGTCTGTCTGTTTCTGTCTTTGAGTCTTTCTGTGTCTGTGAGTCTGTCTGTCTTACTGACTGTATGTCTGCCTCTGTCTGTCCATCTGTCTCTCTGTGTCTGTCCTTGTCTTTCTATGTGTGTGTCTGTGTGTCTGTCTCTCTGCCTCTCTGTCTATCATTCTGTGTTTCTGTCTGTCTGTGTGTTGGTCTGTATGTTTGTGTCTGTGTGTCTGTCTCTCTGTGTGTCTGTATTTCAGTGACTGCCAGTCTGTCTTTACATCTATCTGTCTGCGTCTGTCTGTCTTTCTCTTAGTCTGTCAGTGTCTGTTTGGATGTTTGTCCATGTCTTTCTGTGCCTCTCTGTCTTTGTTTGTCTGTGTGCTTGTCTGTGTGCTAGTCCATGTGTCTGTCCGTCTGTCTGCCTTTGTCTGTCTGTAAGTCTGTATGTCTGGGTGCTTGTTGTTTTATCTGTCTGTCTGTGTGATTGTCAGTATGTCTGTCTGTGTCCATCTCTCTGTACATATATGTCTGTCTGTCTGTCTGATGTCTTCCTGTGTCTGTCTGTCTGTCTGTCTGTGTCTGTCTGTCTGTATCTGTCTGTATTTCTTTTTCTGTCTGTCCTTACATCTGTCTGCATCTGTCTGTCTGTCTGTCAATGTCTCTTTGTCTTTCTGTTTGTCTGTGTCTGTCTCCCTGTCGGTCTATTTGTTTGTGTCTCTGTGTCTGTCTATCTATGTCTGTCTATCTGTCTTTGTTTGTGTGCCTGTCTGTGTGCCTGTCTGTGTTTCTGTCTTTGACTGCCTGTGTCTGTTTGCCTGCCTTTGTCTGTCTGTAACCTTGTCTGTGTGTCTTTCTGTCTGTGTGTCAGTGTCTCTCTCTCTGTTTGTCTGTCTTTCTGTTTTCTGTGTCTGTCTGTCTTTGTGTCCGTCTGTCTGTGTGTGTGTGTCTGTCTGTGTCTGTGTTTCTTTCCTTGTGTCTGTCTGTGTCTGTCGGCTGGTCTGCCTTAGTCTGTCTGTGTGCTTGACTGTGTGTCTGACTGTCTATGTCTGTCTGTTTGTCTGTCTGTGTTTCTGTCTGTCAGTGTCTCTCTGTCTGTGTCTCTCTTTGTCTGTCTGTCTTTGTTTGCCTGTGTCTGTCTGTTTCTGTCTGTCTGTCTGTGTCTGTCTGTCTCTCTGTCTGTCTGTCTGTCCACCTGTGTTTGTCTGCCTGACTGTGCCAGTCTTTCTTTTTATCTTTCTGTCTGTGTCTGTCTGTATTTATGTCTTTCTCTCTTTCTGTCTGTCCATGAGTCTTTGAATATCTGTTTGCCTGTGTCTTTTTCTGTCTGTATCTGTCTGTCTGTCTTTGTCTGTCTCTCTGTCTCTATGTCTTTGTCTGTGTGTCTGTGTCTGTGTGCTTGTCTGTGTGTCTCTCTGTCTGTCTGTCTGTGTCTTTCCGTATCTGTCTGTCTTTCTTTGTCGGTGTGCTTGTCTGTGTGCTTGTCTTTGCACCTGTCTATCTTTGTGACTGACTGTCATTCTCTCTGTGTCTATCTGCCTGTATGTATGTGTTTCTCTGCCTGTCTGGCCGTATCTCTGTGTCTGTCTGACTGTTTTCCTGCATGTCTGCCTGTCTGTATGTCTGTGTCTATCTGTCGCTCTGTCTCTTAATCTTTGTTTGTTTGGCTCTCTGTCTGTGTTTCTGTCTGTGTGTCTGTCGCTCTGTGTCTGTCTGCCTGTCTTTGTCTGTGTGCTTGTTTGTGTGTCTTTGTGTCTGTCTTTGTGTCTGTGTGTCTGTGTCTGTCCGTGTCTGTCTGTCCGACTGCCTTTATGTCAGTATGTGTCTGTCACTCTGTCTGTCTGTCCCTCTGTCCCTCTGTCTGTGTGTGTCTGTGACATTCTGTTTCTCTGTGAAACAGAATGTCACTGCCTTTATGTCTGTATGTGTCTCTGACATTCTGTTTCTCTGTGACTGTACGTGTCTGTCTTTGTCTGTGTGTCTGTCCATCCGTCTGTGGCTTTGTCTGAGTGCTTGTCTATGTGATTTTCTGTGTGTCTCTCTGTGTCAGTCTCTCTTTTTCTGTTTTTGTGCTTGTGGTGTGCTTGTCTGTGTGTCTGTGTGTCTTTGTCTGTATGTCTGTGTCCTTGTCTTTGTGCCTGTCTGTGTGACTGTCTGTCTGTTTATATGTGTGTTTCTCTCTGTCTTATGTCTGTCTGTGTCTGTCTTTCTGTATGTCTTTGTGTGTTTGTCTGTCTGTATATCTTTGTCTGTTGTCTGTCTTTTCGTCTGTTTGCATCCCTCTGTCTGTCTGTGTCTGCCTGCCTGTGACTGCCTGTGTCTGTCTTTGCCTGTCTGTCTCTTTGTCTGTGTCTTTCTGTCTTTGTGTGCTTGTCTGTGTGTCTGTTTTTCTGTCCTTCTGTCTGTGTCAGTCTGTCTGTCTATTTCTGTCTGTGTGCTTGTCTGTGTGTCTGCCTGTGTTTATCTGTTAGTATGTCTGTTTGCTCGTCTTTGTGTCTGTCTGTATATATGTGTGTCTCTGTCTGTCGGTCTTATGCCTGTCTGTGTCTGTCTGTCTTTCTGTATGTCTGTATCTGTATGTCTGTGTGTTTGTCTGTCAGTGTCTGTCTTTGTCTGTCTGTGTCTGTCTCTCTCTCTGTCTATTTGTTAATCTCTCTGTGTCTGTCTGTCTGTCTTTGTGTGCTTGTCTGTATGTCTTTCTGTCTGTGTCTCAGTTTCTCTCTTTCTGTATCTGTCTGTCTGCTTGTCTGTCTGCTTGTCTTTGTGTCCCTCTGTCTGTATGTCTGGCTGTCTTTCTGTGTCTATCTGGCTGTCTTTCTGTCTGTCAGTATGTCTGTGTCTTTCTGTCTTTCTGTGTCTGTTTTTTACATTTATGTCTGTATGTCTGTGTGTTTGTCTCTGTGGGTGTGTCTTTCTGTCTGTGTCTGTCTGTATGTTTGTGTGTCTCTGTCTGACTGTCTTTATGTCTGTATGTATTCATCTGCTTTTCTGTCTGTCTGTCTGTGTCTGCCTGTCTCTCACTCTGTTTTTCTTTGTCTGTGTGACTGTCTGTCTGTCTGTGTGTCTGTGTGTGTGGGTCTGTGTCTGTCTGTATTTGTCTGTCTGTGTGCTTGTCTGTCTGTGTGTCAGTTTCTCTCCGTCTGTCTGTGTCTGTCTGTCTGTCTTTGTCTACTTGTCTGTGTGCTTGTGTTTGTGTCCCTTTGTGTTCCTGTTCTCCGGGACTCTGCCCTGCAGCTTCAGATTCAGGAAGCGGGAGGGCAACTTGTTCAAACACCTCAGAATCTAGCGGAAGGGAAGCTGCACCTTGCTCCAACCACTCAGAGCTGGGTGTGGGGAGGCTACTCGCTTGGAAGCCTCAGAGTTGGGCTGCAGAGGGGCTGTTTGGACCCTGGGAACCAAGTATAAATCTCCTTATTCCAATGCCCAACTCTCACTGTAAGCTTCTGGCCCTCTCTTGCATGGCAATGCCTATGTCAGGGTGTAAAGCTCGACAGTCTGTGTCTCTGTCTTCTTTCTCTCTCTCCTTTCACTGTCTGTCAGTCTGTCTGTCTTTCTCTGTCTGCCTGTCTTTCTCTGTCTGTCTACCTGTCTATCTTTCTATCTGTCTGTCTGCTGTCTGTGTCTGTCTGTCTCTCTGTGACTGTCTAATTGTCTATCTGTCTTTCTGTGTTTCAGTGTCTGTCTCTCCTTCTGTCTGTTTATCCATCTCTCTCTCTGTCTTTCTCCTCTCACAGTCTTCTCTGTCTGCCTGTCTCATTCTGCCTGCCTGCCTGCCTGTCTGTCTCTCCTCTCACTGTCTGTCTATCTTTCTGTCTGTCAGTGTCTTACTGTCTGTGTCTTTCTTTGTCTGCCTGCCTGCCTGTCTGTCTGTCTCTCCTTCTGTCTCTGTCTGTCTGCCTATCTGCCTATCTGTTTTTCTGTAGTCTGTGTCTGACTGTCTCTCTGTGACTGCCTATTTGTCTATCGGTCTTTCTGTCTTTCAGTGTCTGTTTGTTTCTCCTGTCTGTTTATCCGTCTTTCTGTCTTTCTCCTTGAACGGTCTGTCTGTCTTTCTCTCTATCTGCCTGTCTCAGTCTGTCTGTCTTTCTCTCTGTCTCTCTGTCTCTCCTCTGACTATCTCTCTGTCTGTGTCTGTCTTTCTGTTTCTCTGTCTGTCTGTCTGTTTGTGTCTCTGTCTGCTTCACTTTCTCTCTCGATCTCTTCTCGGTCTCTCACTGTTTTTCTTTTTTTTCTCTGTGTCAGTCTGCCTCTCTGTCTTTCTGTGACTGTATGTGTCTGTCTTTGTCTGTCTGACTGTCTGTGTGTCTGTTGGTCTGTGTGCTTGTCTTTGTGATTTTCTGTGTGTCTCTCTGTCTGTGTCTGTCTGTCTGTCTATTTCCATCTGTGTGCTTGTCTGTGTGTCTGACTGTCTTTGCCTGTCTGTATGTCTGTGTGCTTGTCTTTGTGTCTGCCTGTCTGTCTGTGTCTGTCTGTTTATATGTGTATCTGTCTATCTCTCTGTCTCTCTGTATCTGTCTTTCTGTTTCTCTCTCTCTCTGTCTGCCTCTGTCTGTATTTCTGACTGTCTCTGTCTTTCTGTCTGTCTATCTTTGTCTCTCTCTGTCTGTCTGTCTGTCTCCTTCTGTCTGTATATATGTCTGATGTCTGTATATATGTCTGTCTGTCCCTTTGTCTGTCTTTCTGTCTGTCTGACTCTGTCTGTCAGTATGTCTGTCTGTCTCTGTCTTTCTGTGTTTTTCTGTCTGTCTGTCTATCTGTTTCTGTCTCTCTGTCAGTCTTTCTCACTCTCTGTCTCTCTTTCTGTCTCTCTGTTTCTCTGTCTCGCTCTCTCTGTCTTTCCTTTTCTGTCTGAATGTCTGTGTGTTTGTCTCCGTCTGTCCGTGTGTCTTTCTGTCTGTATGTTTGTGTGTCTCTGTCTGACTGTCTTTATGTCTGTATGTCTTCATCTGCCTTTCTGTCTGTCCTTATGTCTGTGTCTGTCTATCTTTCTCTCTGTTTTTCTTTGTCTGTCTGACTCTCTGTCTGTCTTTGTGTCTCTGTGTGTGGGTTTGTCTGTGTCTGTTTGTATTTGTCTGTCTGTGTGTTTGTCTGTGTGTCAGTTTCTCTCTGTCTGTCTGTGTCTGTCTGTCTTTGTCTACTTGTCTATGTGCTTGTCTTTGTGTCCCTCTCTCTGTATGTGTGTCTGTCTTTCTGTGTCTGGCTGTCTTTCTGTCTTTCTGTGTCTCTCTGTCTTTCCTTTTCTGTCTGTATGGTTTGTCTCTGTCTGTGGGTGTGTCTTTCTGTCTGTGTCTATCTGTCTGTATGTTTGTGTGTCCCTGTCTGACTTTCTTTCTGTCTGTATGTCTTCATCTTCCTTTCTGTCTGTATATCTGTTTCTGTCTTTCTCTCACTCCATTTTTCTCTGTCTGTCTGGCTGTCTGTCTCTGTGTGTTTCTGTTTCTGTCTGCCTGTCTTTGTCTTTCTGTGTGCTTGTTTGTGTGTCTGTCCTTCTGTGTTTCCGTGGCTGTCTGTCTGACAGTCTTTATGTATGTCTGTATGTGTCTGTCTGTCTCTCTGTGCCTGTGTCTGCCTGTGTCTGTCTGTCTGTCTTTGTGTCTGTTTGAGTTTGTCTTTGTGTCTGTGTCTGTCTTTCTGTTTGTGTCTATCTGTCGGTGTCTGTGTGCTTGTCTGTCTGTGTTCTTGTCTGTGTGTCTTTCTATCTGAAAGTCGGTGTATCTGTCTTTGTCTGTCTGTCTTTATGTATGTCTGTGTCTGTCTCTCTGTCTCTCTGTGTCTTTCTTTCTGTGTCTGTCTGTTTTTCTCTCTATTTGTCTGTCTGTCTTTGTTTCTGTCTGTCTGTGTCTTTCTGCCATTCTTTGCCTGTCTGTGTGCTTGTGTGTGTTTTTGTCTGTGTTTCTGTTTCTGTCTGTCTGACTGCCTTTATGTATGTCTGAATTTGTCCTTTCTCTCTGTCTGTCTCTTTGTGTCTTTCTGTCTGTGTGTCTATGTGTATGTCTGTCAGTCTGTGTGTTTGTCTGTCTTTCTTTGTCTCCCCTTCTTTCTGTCTTTGTGTTCTTGCGTGTATGCCTGTCTGTGTGTTTTTCTGTCTGTATCTGTCCGTCTTTGTGTGCTTGTCTGTGTGTCTGTCTGTCGTTCTCTCTCTGTCTCTTTGTTTCTCTGTCTCTCTCTCTCTCTCTGTCTTTCTCTCTTCTCCTTAGTCAGTCTCTCTGTCCTCAAGTCTCTCTCTCTCTCTCTCTCTCTGCCCTTCTTTCCCTCTGTTTCTCTCTCTCTCTCTGTCTTCCTATCTCTCTTTCTGTCTGCCCTTATCTCTCTCCTCTCACTGTCTGCCTGCCTGTCTGTCTATGTCTGTCTCTCTGTCGGTGTCTTTCTATCTTTTTTTCTGTCTCTCTCTCTTTCTGTCTGTCTGTCTCTTGGTCTGTCTTTCTCCTCTCATTGTCTGTCTGTCTGTCAGTCTGTCTGTCTGTCCATCTGTCTTTCTCTGTCTTCCTGTCTCTATCTTTCTGCCTGATCCACTCTGTCTGTCTTTCTGTATGTCTGTCTCTCTCTTCTGTCTCCCTGTCTG
>NW_025335956.1:0-2959 GCF_004798865.1 Varanus komodoensis
CAAATGTTTCATATTGTATCTGAAACAGAAACAAATACATGTGAGTGTCATGAGGAAGGAACATTCTTAATCTTTTTAAAGGGAAGACAAACCTCTCTTAAAATCTGTGGAATGAAACTGAGGTTATAATGTTTAAAAAATCAGCTACATAAAGGGCAAGTTGGATAGCTCTGTTACATCTTTTTATCAATCTTTATCAATCTTTATCTTGATAAATTCACATTGCACTGTCTGTCTGGTGAGATGGGAGTGGAGCTCATGAGTGATCATTTGGAATGAACCTTCAGCCGCCAGGCCCATCCACAATTTCTTTGAACCTCCTCTGCTTTTTTCTGCTAGCATGTTCAAACACTCCTCCTCTTCATGGCTTCTTCACTGATCCAAAGGAACACTTTCTCCTTAATGAACGAATAGAGTATCGCTGCCAAGATGGCTTTACCACATTGCAAGGGCTTGACGGAGGATCTACATCATGCCATTCAACTGGATGGGTGCCAAAGCCAGAATGTGTCAGTAAGTAATTTTACGAGTCCTGAATTCTGAGACACACAAGACACAAAGCCTTGCTCCCCTTCTTTTGTGCATGCCCCTTGTTCGTTCTGATACTGATTTGCAGCTCAGCCAGACTCTGGCTGTAAACACCGCAGTATCTTGCGCTCTTCCTGGAGGGCTGGCTCAGACCAGAGGGATGGCAGCAGCCTTGTCCTTGTGGCAGTGGCCACCCCTCTGAGAACCTCCCCCAAGAATGAAGTCATGGAAGTGCTTCAGGGAGCTTGCAGACAGACCAGGTGGCCACATGCTGTCCAGGACTGAGATTCGTGGAAGTAAAGTCCTTGCACCTTAATGTTTATGCATTGGGGTTGGCTTCTAAGAATATAGCAACTCTAGAATGTGTGACTTCTTCAGTCCGCAGCATGCAGAAAATGCCACATGGGCCAGTAGTGGCCCTTTAGCCTCCCTGTAGATCTTCTTTCCTTGGGGCACTGTGTGATTCCACTTACGGGTGCTTAGTAGTGCTGCAAGAATCCTCTGGCACCTCCATTTGCAGTGGAGGCCTCCAATCCAACTAGGGATAATCCTAGTCCATCAGCTCCAGGTCCAGCCCCAGGTCTTTGCCCTTCCCTTCTTTCCAGCTCCCAGACCCTCATCAGGTGGAACAAAGTTTGTGTGTGTGTTGGGGGGAGGGGAGGGTTGCCTTCCCCTTGATCTCTCCTTGATCATCTCGTAGAAGCCTGCCAGAACTGCAACCTGGGCAACCCTTGAACTTTAGAGGAGCGAATGCATTCCTCAATCACGGTGCCTCATTTAGCTAGTTAGCTACGCTAAAGGTTTTGTTTTCTTCCCAAGACTGTTCCTCTTCAGTCCTTTTCCACCCATAGTTGCAATTAAAGCAGCCTCAGCCAAGGCTTCGGATCATGCAGACACACCACAGTGAAGGTTCATCATTGTGCAACTCCACCTCAAATATTTTGTTAAAAATAAACCAGTTTTTGAGCAATTATGTTTGTGCAACCCCCCCCCCCAACAAAAAGGGGGAGGGCAGTTCTGTTAGACCCTGAAAGCCACACCAAGGTCTGCTTGGATGCTTTAAAGTCAATCAGTGCCAAAACAGGGATTGCAACTCTCCAAAAAAGGGATGGGAAGCAAAATCGACGGCAAGTCCAGAACATTTCATGCTTGCAGCAGGGTAAGGGAAGATCATTTGGTCCTCCTGTGGGGTCTTCTGGGATAGCTGCATGAGGACTGAAGGGAAGGAGCCAATAACTCCTGGTGAATCCATTTGTCCTTTGCATCCAGTCAGCTGATTTGTCAACAACCATGTATGAAAGTGCCCATGGAGCGGAAGCTGCTCTCCAGGGTTGGCAGCTGCGACTGGTCCCTTGCCTTAGCTGGAGATGCCTGGGGTTGAATCCAGGATTTGCATGACATGTACTTGATTGCAGAACTGGTGGAAAGTGATGTCCCACAGCTTGGCCATTTGGTCATAGACAGAATGGTTGATGATTCTTTTTCAAGAAGAACCTTCCAACATTCACACATTTCTTTATGAATGTGCTGCAACAATTTGTGTTTGTGTGTGTGGGGGGGAGTGAATTTCTCAGTTTCAGTTTTTTCCTGCATTTGAGTATTTCAATCTCAAGTCTGCATAACTGTGAGTTCAGTTGTGCTTGTGGTGCTTTATTGGGATTGCAACATGGAACCTCCCCTGTAAGAGCTATATCACTGCCTTCGTCATGCTGGATGCAGCTGCACATGTAAAATTTGTGAGTGAGATGGTGAGAGTTGGTTCAGTTACACATTTTCGATAAGCACATGCATATCTTCACCAATGGCATGGAAATAACCTAAGATTTAAACAATTTGAATGTGGAGGAATGGGAAACTGATAGATTTGTGTGGCCTTGGTGGTGGCTTTTAAATGCTCCATCCTCGCAGCAAGAGGGTTCTTCTATGTAGGGGAAAAACCCCCGGTTGCTCATTAACAATTCTGATTGGTTGTTTCCTCAGAAACATGCTCAAAGCCAACAGAAGAGAATGCTAGCTATCAGTCAACTAAATTGGTCTTCAGACCTAAGGAAGAACTTATGTATACATGCAATGAGGGGTTTCAAACCTTGCAAAAAGCCTCAGGTGCCAAGACCCTATGCACAGAGAATGGATGGGATCCAAAGCCAGCTTGTCATTGTAAGTTCATAGCATATCACTGTTGGTAATACTACACTTTTCCACATCTTCATGTTCTATTTCAGCAGGGCTTTTTCCCCTGGTGATTTCTGCTAAGTTACTGGTCACTAATTGTACATCCATTTCCATGAAGCAGATTTTTCAAGTATTGCAGTGACACTGCTATGAAAGAATACAGTAGGTCACCGCAGCCGTATCCTCCATGGGGACAGACCCATGGGGGTCATGACGCCTTCAGCAGTTCCTGACATAGCAAGCTCAGCACGTATCCTGA
>NW_025335956.1:6684-8024 GCF_004798865.1 Varanus komodoensis
AGGGTGAAAATATACAGCCTTGCCATATTCCTTCCCCAGTTTTGAACCAATCAGTAGTTCCATGTCCAGTTCTCACTGATGCTTCTTGACCCAAATACAGGTTTCTCAGGAGACAAATAAGAAGGTCTGGTACTCCCATCTCTTTAAGAACTTGCCACAATTGGTTGTGATTCACAGTATCAAAGGTTTTAGTGTAGTCAATAAAGCAGAAGTAGATGTAGTAGTAGCTTTCTCCATGATCCAGCATAAGTTGGCAATTTGATCTCTAGTTCCTCTGCCTCTTCAAACCCAGCTTGTACTTTGAAACCCAGCTGGTAGTTCTTGGTTCACATACTGCAGGAGCCTAGCTTGTAGGATTCTGAACACAACTCTGCTAGCATATGAAATGAGCGCAATGGTACAGTAGTTTGAACATTTTTTGGCATTGCACTTCTTTGGGATTGGAACATAAACTGACATTTTCCAGTCCTGTGGCCACTACTGCATTTTCCAGATTTGCTGGCATATTGAATGTAGCACTTTAACTGCCTCATCTTTTAGGATTTTGAATAGCTCAGCTGGAATACTGTCTCCTCCACTAGCTTTGTTGTTGCTCAGACTTCCGAAGGCCCATTTGACTTCACATTCCAGGATGTCTGGTTTGAGGTCAGTGAACACCCCATTGTGGTTATCAGGGATATTATACTCGATCTTGTATAGTTCTTGTGTCAAATCTTGCCACCTCTTCTGCATCTCTTCTGTTAGGTCTCTGCCATTTTGGTCATTTATCATGCCCATGTTTGCATGGGATGTTCCCTTGATATCTCAAATTTTCTTGAAGGGATCTCTAGTTGTCCCCATTCTGTTGTTTCCTTCTATTTCTTTGCCCTGTTCATTTAAGAAGACCTTTTGCTTTCTTGCATTTCTTTTTCTTTGGGATTGTTTTAGTTGCTACATCCTGTACAGTGTTGTGAACCTCTGACCATAATCCTCCAGACACTCTCTTAATTCAGACCTAATTCCTTAAATCTATTTGTCTCCTCTGCTGTATATGCATCAGGGATATGATTTAGGTCATTCCTGAGTAGCCTAGTGCTTTTCCCTGCTTTCTTCAATTTAAGCCTAAGTTTTGCAACGAGAAGGTCATGATCTGAGCCACAGTCGGCTCCTGGTCTTGTTTTTACTGTCTGTATAGAGCTTCTCCATTTTGGTTTGCAGAGCATATAATCATTCTAATTTCTGTGGTGACTATCTGGTAATGTCCATGTGGAGATTCATCTCTTGGGTTGTTGGAAAAGAGTGCCATGACCAGCGTGTTCTCCTGGCAAAATTCTGCCAGCCTTTGCCCTGTTTCCTTTTGT
>NW_025335956.1:8441-11386 GCF_004798865.1 Varanus komodoensis
TGGGCCAGTTGGATCATGTATAGTCAGCCCTCCTTATTCACTGGTCTTGAAAGCAGAGGAACCATGAATATCCCTAGACCTCCCCTCACTGCCCAAACTCACCAGTGCCTCCTCTTTGCAGCAAGAAGTGCTTTGGAAGTTCTCCCTCTCTCCACTTTCAATTCCTCTCTCTCTCTCTCTCTCTCTCTCTCTCTCTCTCTCTCTCTCATTCTCTCTCTCTTAGTGGTGACGATGATTTTTCACAGTAATTTTTTAAAATATCATTGATTTATGGCAGTTCGTTCATTAGTAAGTGTTGTTTCTAACCCAGGCATCCATAACTGAGGATCTCCCTGGAACCATTTTATGTTTATGGTTTTAGTATTTAAGTAACTCTGAAAGCCAGAGTGGTGCAGCAGGGGAATGCTGGGCTTGTCAGCTGAGGTTCTAGCCCTGAGCAGGATCCCAGAAGCCTCTGGGCAGCCACTGACTCCGCCTCAAAGAGTTGTGGTGAGGATAAGATGGAGAGGAGGAGAGCCGCATGAGCCTCCTGATGTTCCTTACGAGAGCAAAACTGGCAGCTTCTAATATACTGTGATGATGCTGATGCTACTTTCCCATGGCTTCTTCCATGCAACTGCTGGGAACGTGTGAGACCAAGACTGAACGGACCATTCTCTTACTTTTAGGGCACGTCAACCCTTGTCCACCACCTCCAGCCAGCATTTTAAATGGCACCTTGATTAGTGATTTTGCTGAACAATATCAACATGGGCATACAGTGGAATATGAGTGTGACATCAAATTTGCAATGTCTGGATCAAATCGTATTGTGTGCGTGGATGGAAATTGGACGTCTTTACCAACTTGCACAGGTAAATATGCAAGAAAAAGTGTGTTCAGAGGAGGAACTGATATGCAAGGAGAAATTACTCTTTGTGACTCAGCAGTTTCCAGCGTTTGCCAGGATTGTATTTTGTATCTTTCCTGTGCAGTTTAGTCCCTAGCGCAGATTATTCCAAGGTAGGAGTCATGGAATACGGTTTGTGGAGAAGAGAGAGAAGGACATTTGAAACAAACAAGGATGCACTGCCAGAAGGGGTTGCTTTACAATTGGAATACTATATGTAAACTAACTTGCAGAACTGTGGATTATAGTTTATTAATAGTCCCAGTGTCAGTTTGCAGATAATTTTCAGATCAACATTGATTTGCAACAAAATAGCTAAAAATTATTTGTGATTCATCTGAGAATTGTTCTAAATAGCGCTGACACAAATTATGCTAAGATAGTAACTAAAGAGAAACAAGCTTTTCTGTTGCAACTTTGGATGGTGAAAGTTCTCAGAATACCTGGAGGTGCACATGTTTACAATGGAAGACTTCCCTTGCATGGTATATCAATTGCTGTTCCGAGACCTAGAGCATTATCTAGGTATAGTGACTCCATCTAGTCAAGTTGCCAGTGTCTGAATTGGAACACTGGATGTGCCTATCAAATAGCGACCATTTATTTTCCTCAACTGAGAAATTTGGAAACGTGTCAGACTGATAGTGAAGGAAATTGCATTTCCACTCTCTCTCTCTCCAACTTTCCGACTATTCGAAGTAAAACCACATGCATTTCACACTGCTGTTCCGCAAGGCAAGTGACAAGCGAGGCAGCATCAGAAGCCTGACCCCCTTCAAAGCCTCTGGGAAAACGTGGCAGTTCATTTTGTCCATTTAAGGAATTGCTATCCTGCCCAACAGCCAAAGCTCTCTGGGCAGTTTACAGCAACATATTAAAAAGCAATGGAAAACATAACATTTAAATCCGGAAAAACATCATAAAAAGTTGATAATTCAAAATTGAAAACCAAAACAAAAAGTTGAAAAAGATATAGATTGAAGAGACCCCGTTAGGTCTTGCCTAACACCAGCAGGCCTGGTGGGCGACTTAAATGCCCTGCAGCACCGGATGGACTTTGCCTGCACTGCGAAGATAGCAAAGTTGGCACCAGGCAGGCCTCAATGGGGAACTCACTCATTGCTCTGGCTGAGACCGATAATGAAAAACCACACTCTGCAAAACCATTGCATGAAATCCATGCACAATACAGTTAAGAATGGTACTCACCACAGTGCAAAGATAGACGGACAGAGAGACAGAGATGAAGAAACGGCCCCTTTTTCTGCCTCCTGGAATAAGTAGCTGCAGCAGGGATGAAAAAGGGAGAGCTGCCTGGCCTTCTCTTTGGTTGGGCAAAGGGGAGAGCCTGAAGGGGAGGAAATGGCAACAGCCATTAGGAAATGGAGGACTGGACAGTTTGGAAGGAAATGACGACAAGTATTTTCAAGGAAGCATAAGCATTTTCATTTTTCCTGTTTTCTGCAGAGATAGAACAAACCTGTGGAAAACCTCCCAATATTACAAATGGCCATGCTGCCGGCATCGACTCAGAGAAATACTGGCACAGAGCAACTGTGCGATACGAATGCGACAACAATCATGTCATTGTTGGGACCCAGCCAGCCAAATGTCTCCGTGGAAAGTGGGAGTTGCCTTCATGTCTTGGTAAGCTGCAGCACTACGGAATGTAACTCAGATTTATATAGGCACTTCTTGGGTTGCACCAGTAGTTATTGGTGGGCACACGGACGTGGCTGAGAGCAGGCCTAATCTGCCGCTTCATGCTGCCCTGGTCCAAAGGATAGTTGGCAGTAGCCCCCGGTTGCCAGTCCGGACAATGTATTCAGTTCTTGGCATTTCAGCGGCGTAGTTCAGCACCTCCTGCTCCTCGAAGTCAGAGTCCGTCCCTCTATCCTTGAAGGCTCCTTTGGGCCAAGGGTGGCCCAGGCCCCAGAGCCTCCATCAAGCCACCACTTCTCCAGCTCAGGTGTGGTCTTCAGAATGGCAGCAAGAGTGATCTGCCCCCTGAGGTGGCTGTAGGGACTTGCTGCCATGCAGTCTGGAAAGACCTTTG
>NW_025335956.1:12385-13710 GCF_004798865.1 Varanus komodoensis
TTAGAATCAGGATGGGGGACCTGATTTTATTTAGTATTCATTTATTTTTTTAAGTTTTTCTATGCCATCCCATTACTAAAAGTCTCTGGACAGCTTGCAAAGAACAATGTATGATTCTATGATTATTGTTGTAAGCTGTCCAAATAGCTTTGACCACAGGAGGTATAGAAATGCGGTTAATAATAATAGTAATAATAAGAAGTGAGGTTTTTTCATGGCTTCCACATTTAAGGAAAGCTGATGTTTTTGTGTGCATGTGTTTTAAGCCAGGAAAATCTGTGTAAATTCTAGCTGCAATTGGTGTAAATTCCAGCCCAAATATGAATAGATTCCAGTTGCAAGTGGAATAAATTCCCCAAAGTTGAAGAGAAGAGAAGAGAAGAGAAGAGAAGAGAAGAGAAGAGAAGAGAAGAATACACAAAGATTACCTGCTCTCTCACATCATGTCTGAGTGAGCAAGCACCACCAGATTCCACTTGCTTCCTGGAGCTCTTGACTTTGTCTTAAACACTGTCCCACTGTACTGAGTTCAGGACAAATTGCTAGTGAAATCTGGGAAATGCATTGGAACAGATCTCAGACTTCTGCTGCTTCTGTAGAATTCTGCTAGGCAGCTCTCTGAATCATGACCAGTACAATTAATGAACATTGAGAACCTTTTCATGGGGCGGGAAAGCTTGGAAAGATGTTCAGTTTCAGGAGATTCTTAATGGTTTTACATTTTCAAGGTCTTTGACACAATTTTGCGTCCCTCCATTCTAACGGAAGCGTTGTTCCCCCCTCCCCCTGCAGAACTCTGCCCACCACCGCCCCAGCTTCCAAATGCTGTCACCATCGCTGAGAAGAGAAGCTACAAGAGTGGTGAGGAGATAAGCTTCCTCTGTGCGGAGCATTTCCTTCTTCAAGGGCCACAAAAAATAATGTGTGAAGGTGGAAAATGGCAACCACCACCACACTGTCTCGGTTAGTATTTTGCCATTACTATCTGGCCTTTGCTTCCAGTAACAGGACGCCAGCGCTACCCGGCGTTGGTGGATACCTTTGCAAAGAGAGCAGTGTTGACCTGGCACTGAAAAGACTGCCCAGTCGGTGCCAGGTGGGCAGTGTGAGCACTGAGGCAGGGACATCGCTCTTTCTTGTCTTGCCAGCTGGCCCCGCTTGGAGGCGGCTTTCCCAGGAAGGCCGCAAACGCTGAGGGCACTGTCCTCACGGGAAGACTGTCACTGGGAGAGGAAGCCCTGCGGGCCTTGTGGGACCGAGCTGTGCAGGGTTCTGCAGGCTGAGGCCAGCACTTCAGACTGGGCTAGGAAGCATTTGGGCAGCCA
>NW_025335957.1:0-40841 GCF_004798865.1 Varanus komodoensis
GTATCATGGACAAGGAGCTACCGTTTGGACAGAATATGGAGACACAGAATGGTTTCCTATAGGCAAAGGCATCAGACAAAGGTGTACTTTATCCCCCATCTGTTCAATTGGTACACAGAACTTATCACAAGGAAAGCTGGATTAGAATTAGAGAAAACAGGAGTGGAAATTGGTGAAAAATGCATCAATAATTTTAAGATATGCAGATGAAAACATATCACTGGCAGAAAGCATCAATGAATTGAAATAACCCCGATAGAAGTGAAAGACGAAACTGCAAATGCAGAACTGCAGCTGAACACTAAGAAAACAAAAATCATGGGTAAAGAAGAATAACACATCTTTGATATCTACTGGAATTGTGAAAGATTTTAGATACTTTGGCTCAATCATCAATTCAAATGGAGACTGCAACCAAGATATTCAAAGAAGACTGAGACTGGGAAGAAATTGGAAGACTAAGACTGGGAAGGCAATGAAGGAACTAAAAATGATCCTCAAGTATGAGGATTTTTCACTGGAAACCAAGGCCAATATCATCCACACTATTCTATTCCCAGTCACTATGTATGTGAAAAGCTGGACAGTGAAGAAAGCTGACTGAAGAAAATGGAAGTGTTTGGAACTTGGTGCTGGAGGGAAGCTTTGCAAATACCCTGGCCCACTGAAAAGAAGGACAACTGGGTTTTAGATTGATTCAAGACAGAACAATCTCTGCAAGCAAGAATGAGGAAGCTGAAGCTGCTTCAGGCACATCATGAGAAGGTGAGACTCACTGGAGAAGCCAATCATGCCTGGGAAAGTCAAAGGCAGAAAAAGAAGAGAAAGACCAAAAATGTGATTGATTCATTGATTGATTGATCAATTGATTCCATAAAGGAAGTCACAGCCTTGAGTTTCCAAAACTGAACAATCAGGCCAAGTCAACTTGATGGCACAGAGCAACAGAACACCTAAATTGGCATATCCAAGCAAATGTATAGGCCGTGCTTTTTTATAGTGTGCGTTTCATCATGCTTGCTTGGCAGCTTATAAGTGGCCCGCCCTACAGTAATATGAAAACATCATAGTACTTTCTCAGCACACAAGGCTGCACTCTACATATATCGGTAGAGTATGGCATTTCTGGAGCATTTCAGATTTGCAAAAGTGACTGGATGTGTATTGCTAGATGGATCCTGACAGGCAGATAATGATCTGCATGCTTCCATACATATACTATCTGATGTATGTTCAGAAGCTCCCTGGTGATTACAGACAGTTGGCTTATCAAGTGTTTGCACACACAGTGTGACAAATTGCTGAGTGCATGAAATCACTCATGACTGTAAGACCATAAGAAAAGCCCTGTTGGATCAGGGTATAACCTATGAAGATCAGCATCCTGGTTTCTTGGAAAATTTGATTGTGTATGCTTCATACATCCATATGTGTAATAAATATATGATAAAGGAATGGCCTCCCCCACCACTGTTCCCACAGTGACCCCCTAAATGCCCCCTGGGAAGCTCACAAAGAGGCCATAAAGGCAAATTGCATCTCCCCCAAAAGACCTCCAAAACTGGAGGCCATATGTAGCCACCACGGATAGTTGAACCTGCTATGAATGGTCTGACCCCATTGTTAAGTCATCCAGGTCAGTGGATCTAAAGGGGTGTGCATATGCTACATCAGGGGTGCAGAACCTCAGGCCTAGGGGCCAAAGGCAACTCCTTGGCATCCCAGCTTGGCCCCCAGGGTTCCCACAATGGTACCACCCCTTCTCATGGTGCCACCCCATGGCAGCTTCTCTGCCATGTTTCCCCATTCAGAAAGGCTTCATTATGAGAAGTAAGAGATTTTGCTACATTTGCTGGCATTTCCTCCCCAACCCTTTTGCCATTGGCCCTCCCGGCCACAGCACCGTGCTTTCTCAAGAGCTTCTCCAGCATGGAATGCAGCACTCAGGTTGAGAAAGTGTCTCCTCCCTTGATCTACAAGATGCTTTGGGCTGGAGTGGTTGGAAGCATCTTGGACAGAAATGTACAAGTGACCTGCGCAGTTTTTTCAAGATCTGTGCAACTTGTTCCCTGCAGGTAGCTCCATCCAAGACCCTTGAAGCTGCATTTTGCATGACTTTCATTTGATGCTAGAGATGTAGGATCCTACTTAGTGCTAGGTCTCTGGCCCCAGTTCAGCAGGGAGTTATGCCCTGGTCTCCCACTGCCCTGTTATGGCTTCTTGGGCCTCCTACAAATGAGACACAACATGGTACGCAGATGAGGTGGGTTCCTCAAGCTCTTTGGAGCACCAAAAGAGCAAGAGAGTGCCTTATATTTGCCTTCAGCACTGCTGCTGAGTCACACTAGGACAACTGAGATGACGGATTGTGAGGATGTCAGCATTTCTCAGCCATGGACAGTTACCCTACTGACTCACTCCTTACCTTGCTGTTTATATATTCATCTAACTCCCACTCCCCATATCAGGAGATCTCAGAGTGTGATACAATACATCCATAAAATTGCTCTTCATGAAACCATGAAGCAAGCTTTATCCACAATCTATTACACTCGTTACTGCTATAAAATCATCAGAAATATGGCAGGCCAATCAATCAAACTGAGGTAATGACAGCCCCAAAGCTTGAGTAACTAGCCAGGTGTTCAGCTGGCCCCAAGATAAGACTTTTTGATCCTCTGCACTTGATCAGGTGCAGGTGTAGGGAACCTGTTTGCACACACCAGCGCCATCCATCTGCTCAGTCTTATACATACACACCCACATTTTGTTCATCCATTCCTTCATTTCTCTCTCTCTCTCTCTCTCTCTCTCTCTCTCTCTCTCTCTCTCTCTCTCTGTGTGTGTGTGTGTGTGTGTGTGTGTGTGAGAGAGAGAGAGAGAGAGAGAGAGAGAGAGAGAGAGAGAGAGAGAGAGAGAGAGCGCTCTAATTCGTACATAGCTATATAGGTAATTCATTTCTCCATTGTTCTACAACCAGGTGTCCTTCAAAAGGGACAGAAGAACATCACTGATCTTGCAATGCTGTTTAGCTCTGACAGCAAGAACTGATGGGATTTGTAAAATAATAATAATTAGAGCTTAAGAATGCAAATAATTAGACATATAGTGGCTTCACATAAAATATCCTTCACCATTTGCTGAACTCTGTTGGCAATCATAACACATTCTCTACATAGTCTGCATGTGATTTGTCACAGTTGCTAATGTTTTGCCACTGTTGTAGTGCTACTTTAGTTAATCATATCATTTATGCCCTGAGTCTAAATATTTGGTTTAGACATCTAAGTCCTGTTGGAGACCAGAGTCCAAGTTAGGTGCTTCAGAACTGAACTGGCAGATGAACCATCATTCACCAGCAAGCATAATTCAGTAAGAGGTGCTGTTGCTCTTTTCTCGCTACACGTACTGGTGAAGGCCTTCTGAAATTTCTGACTAACAGTAGACTTTAAATCAAAGTCCTACTGCTCCAGTAACATAAGCAAACAAGCCAGCCCCTTCATATTATACATTCTGACTTGATTTGGTGCCACTAAATATCTGAGGTAGGGGAGGTGAAAAAGCAAAGCCCCAATTTCTGAGAGAAGAAAAGGCATATGCATGTATCCCAATGACCCTTTGGATGAGCGATTAAGGGCCATGCCCAAAGGGGCAGGATTTGGCCCAGGGGATCCAGTTGCTGACCTCTAATATATAGGGAAAACAAGGATTTGTTCAGGAAGTGTGGATCTTTCCTGCCTGGGAAGCATTCAGAAATGGGAGAACTGATGGCATTTGCTCACATCAGGCAAACATCCTCTGTGAATTGACCGATTGATTAATTAAGTAATTAACCAAAGACAGCTGGATATCTAAAACCACTTCACCTTTTCCCCTAGAGCAATCATACCTAAAAAACACTTTTTTTTACATCAAAAGGTAGTGTTGACATATAACATAGTGTACAAGTGGGGATGCTAAAAAGTGGGGATATCTTTACTGATTCTGACAGTGGAAAATTCAACTTTTTAAAGTGAAGGCAAAAAGAAAATAGCTCAGGACAGAGAAGACAGAATGAGTGGCAGAGAGAACTGTTACCCACCCCTGCTACCATCCACTAATGCAGGCTTATATTAATAACCGGTGAGAGCTGTGGCACTTTTCTGTGGCACAGAAAGGGAATGCGGAAAAAATAAATATTTGTTTGCCTTAACTTTACAAACTTATTCAATATGATGCTTTGCCGAAGAGCAAATGCAGTTTAAATATATCATATGCACCGACATAATTATTCATAAGTGAAACAGGCTTTAACTTCCTGGGTCTAATAAGCCCCTTTTGGGAAGGGAGAGTGAAACGCATTAATTTATGCTTTTTTCCCATTCAGTCTCTCCATAGATTTCACTTATACCTTCCAAATTGTTTCCCAGTTGCTATATTCTTTGAATGCTTCATTCATTCAAACCACCACGCTCTTTGCCAAAGTAACTATCTTTATTGGTCTTCTACCTCAACAGTGCTTCAGTGCAACATTTGAGGGTGTCAGGTTATATTAGCTATAAACTAACTCATAGAGAAAATTGTTTGCAACAGCACTCAGATGATGACACTTCAAGAGGTTTTAGCAAGTTTGTCTACAAGGTGATTAATGGTACAATCACATGCATGTTTAGACAGGGAAAAAATCCTACAACTCTGAGCATGTTCCAGTCACTCAAACTTGCCTCTGTATGTACACAAAATATTAAACAGGATAGCCTTTTATTAGATTGTTTGGCTGTGTGACATCTGGATAGTTGAAAGGATATTTGGAAAGATGGGCTATACACCTGTAGAGATGCTGTGGCATTGAGTGGCTACTACCAAGCAAGCCTTGGTAGTCACCGGCCATTGACGCACTAGATAGTAGCCAAAATTCCTCACCTTGCTTTTTCCCATCATGATCTACTCCATATAAATTGACTGACTGATTTTTATTGCATTGTGTTTCTTCCCAACAGCTAAACTCTCCAGGCAGTCCACAAAAGTCAAGGCGATCAACTATAATATGATAAAAACAATCCTAAAAGTTTAAAATGTTAATATAAAACTGAAGTCAAATCCAGCAACAGTTACAATCTAAAGCTTAAACTGAAGTACCAAAATCCAAAGGTCTTCACTTAGCACTAAAAGGACCACAATGGAAGTGTCAGGCAAGCCTCTTTGGGGAAGATGTTCCACATCCAGGGGGCCACCACTGAAAAGACCTTCTCCTTTGCGCCTTCTTTGTCAGGATCACTTGAGGACCTCTGAAGATGCTCTCAGAGTTTGGTTGGTCTATATTGGAGAAAATGGTCCTTCTGATAATTTAGCTTCAAGCTGTTGAAGGCTATGGAAGTGAATGGACTGGAAGCCAGGGCAAATCACAAAGGGCTAGCCTAATATGTTCACATTGACCCATCCCCGTTGACTATTTTGGACCAGCTGAAATTTCCAGACCTTAGTACAGCCTTCAGTACGTCTTCAGGACACCTGCACTGAGTTGCCCTGAAGATTCACACACACCAGTTTTAATGTCATCCTGCTTTTAATGCATTACTTTTATTCTTTTTTCTGTTTATTCTTTTATTGTCCGCTGCTTTGGGGTCAGTGTACTAGACATGGAGCGGTGTACAAGTGCTGTAAATAAATGAATAACCCTTGCAGGTGCTTGCCTCTGGTACTCTCAGCATATCTTCCAACTACGTCTTGCCCAGGTGAGCACCTCACTCCCACTTCCATGTTCTTTACACCATCATTAACCTTTGAATATGTTTGTTTCAAGTGGGAATGCTCAGAATTCATGCATACTCATTTCAGGACTCCACAAGCCAAGGTAGATCAAAGGGAACTGCTTTGTTTTGTGCACTTAACAGAAAAAAATCAACCACATGCCCCCCAACCCCCTCCCACACACACACCAACTAAACTGCCACAATGGAGGGATTCATGAGAATTACACTTGGGTTGTTTTTGGATAAGAACTCACCAGAATAATCAAATTTCTTCATATACATGATGGGAAGAACTTGAGACTTCACACACACACACACTAACAGATACACAAATCCAGGCACAGGGCTTTGGGTGTGCTGTTTACCTCTTAAAAGTCTGAGTTTGAATCTCTATGTATTCAACAATGGTAAATTAGAGTTGCCACCTCTTTTTCTCTGACAGGCTCCTGTGGTAGGAAACCCACTCTAAGTCCTTTCCATGTGGAAACATCTGCACCTATTGAATTGAACAATGGGTGAGAATTGTAGCCTGCTTTGTTTTTTGCTTTTCAGAAGAATTCATCCAAAATGGCAAGCATCTTCATATAGAGCAGTGATGGCAAACTTTTTACAGACCGAGTGCCCAAACTGCAACCCAAAACCCATGTATTTATCACAAAGTGCCAACACTGCAATAAAACCTGAATACTGAGGTTTTAGTTTAGAAAAAACAACTCACAGCCAGTCCAAGCAAATATATATAAGTGTGTGTGTGTGTGTGTGTGTGTGCGCGCGTGCATGCGCATGCGCACACTCAGCTGCTGGGGCAATGCTGGGGCAACTTGGCTTGTGTGCCGACAGAGAGGGCTCTGTGTGCCTGCTGCAGCACGTGTGCCATAGGTTTGCCACCACTGATATAGAGGATGGCAAGAACTTGAGATAGGAACAATTTGGGAAAAAGTAGAACTGACTGATTCAGTCAGATAGATAGATAGATAGATAGATATCCTTAAGAGTGAGCAACCTTTTCAGCTCTTCTGTACTCTTCTTCAGAATGGATAGTAAGGAAAACAAGATGGGGGGATTAAAAATACCAAAGTCCCCCCTCCTTGTTTTGGTTAGTGAATCAAGCTGGAAAAGAGTTCTGCAGAACTCGAGAGTGTAACCAATTCTACCTGCAACCTCTGGGTCTCTTCCCAACTTGCCCCAACGTAGCAGCATGGCTGCTCATGATTTTAGTTCCTCTGTACTTCTAAAAAGATGCAGGTTCATTTAGATTCTGATTGTGAGTCTCAAGTAACTCCCTCAAGCATCACATGAACACACAGAAAGCCTGGAAAAGCTGGGATTAGGACATCAATTTGTCAATGAAAATGTCTTTGTTTAATGGAATCAGAGAAGTGCCATAATGAAAGCCACATAATGAAAATATTAAGGACATAAAATCACTTCGTTATGTTGGAAATATTGGTGATAGCATTGCAGCATGTCTGGAAGCTTTTTTCACTCAAGCACTTAGCAGATGTCTTCTTGGTGATCTGCTGCAGACCGTCTCCCCATCTGCGTGCCAGTCATATTTCTCTCTTACATTACAGGCAGCCTCTCAGTTGCTCGCCCCATCTCTAACATTTCACATCACCAATGTGAGCTAAGCACCTCATCTTTGGTATCCTAACAGCTTGTCCTCAATTTCTTAGCATATATCTCTTTTCTCCCATTTCCTCCATGGGCACTGAGAATGTGACATACAAGTGGCAAATTAATTATGGCAGCCTTGGATCCCTGAATTTCTTTCTTCGCTCTTTCAGCCCAGTTGCTGCAGTGCCAGACAGGCTGGGGGTGGGGTTGCGGGGAGGAAAGGAGGGCTATTGCTCTGCTGAAGCTGGTGCCCTTTCATAATATCGGCAACGACAGACCTGAGAGTCACATCACAGCATGTAACATGTAGATCTGTCTTTAAATCACATCTTTTACGAAGCTTCAGGAAGAAAACGCTTTGGAAGCTTATCCTTTTTTTTTTTTTTAATTTAAAATTATGTTTAGGCTGCCTTTAAGAAAATAATCCTCTCAGGGGCATGCAAGATTTAAAAAATAGAAGCATATAAACAGACCATATATACATACACAATATCTTTCTCTCCCTGCCCTCTATGACCACTTTTGCAATCTGAATGGCAGCTCTCGCTTCCTGAAATAAGATAAGATCTATCTGTTAGCTAGCTAGCTATTCATTTTTAAATTGCCCTTTGTCCTTGCAGATACCAGGCCAGTATAGAAGTATTGTTAAATCACACAAATTACAATAGAACACAAACTACAATATTAATATTTATCAAGCAAAACTGGGGGCAGCAATATCTGTTGAACAGATGTTGCATCAATCAGTTACAATTAAAATGTTTGAGCAAACAAAAAGGATTTAAGCTGGCACCAAAATGTTTGCAGGAATGAGTGCCACTACAGAGAAGGCCTTGTTAGCATGTTGTTTATCCAACGTTGTTTGAAGAAGTGCCTCCCCAAACAAGCTGAGGTCACAAGTAGCCTGATATGAGGGGACGTATTCCTGCAGATATCTGGATCCCTAGCTAGTAAGGGGGTGAAAGGCAAACACAAGCACCTTGAACTGGGCCTGAAAGCCAGTGCAACCCCTATGGATCCCATCTGATGGTCCCATTTACAATTTTGGCAGCTGCATTCTGCAAAAGCTGAAGTTTCAAAGTCATGTTCAAGAGTAGCCCCAAGTACAACATATTTCAGTAATCCAAGCAGAAGGCTACAAAAATTTGAACCAACTTGGCCTGGTGGTCCCTCTCCAGGAATGGTCACAATGTCAACCAACTAAGCTGCTAAAAGACATTCCAAGCTGGAGCTTTGGCTTTGAATGACCAAGTTTGGTCAAGGACTACCATCACACTTGGTAAAGGACCTAAATCGCCTTTGCAGCTTTATCTGATCAGCCACGGTTGCAGACAGACATGCTGGTTTGGTTCGCTTTTGGTGAGCTAAGGCCAGTATGTCAGTTCAGAATGTTGGTACTAACTTTAAAGTCCTAAAAGATTACAAGCCAAATGTTTTAAATACTACCTCTTTCCATATCAACCAGTCTGAACATTAAGATCTTATGTCAAGATCTTCTTCCGGTGCTTTTATCAGAGATTGAGAAAAGTTTTTTATTCATCCAGCCACTTTAACTTGTGCATGCTTTAACTAAATAGTTTATATGTTGCTTTATTTTCTTTTGTTGTACTAATTATGCCTTGGAATGAATTTCAAAATAGAATGAAGGGCAGTATGAAAAGTTTGAAATAAACAACTGATCATTGTTGTATTTAGTGGGAAAAAGCTTTCGGGTGCAATCAACCCATTCTTAAGATAGAAAGAGCTCTCTCTCTCTCTCTCTCTCTCAATCTCTCTCTCTTACCATGACTCTTTCAATGGAGTTTGTTTTATTTGTCCCCAATGGAAATATACCATGACTAATATGGAGCCAAAGATTTTTACTTAATAATTGTAAAAACAATAATGCATAGTCTGTGTAGTGTAGTTGCTAAGAAACAGAGCTACAGATCAGTAAGTTCCCAGCTTCTGCCAAGAACTCACGATGCGACCTTTTGAAGCCAATTCCGTCCCCCCCCCCCCCCAATTGGCAAGAAGGGATGCACAATTTAGTCTATTGCTGGACTGTTTTCATTTCACAGGTATTCAGATGCAGGTCTGCTATCCCTTAGGTGGCAGGTCCTGAGGGCAATAGGACCCTGAGACCAGATGCCCCTCAGCCACACCCTTCTGTCCTGAGCCCCCTGCACTAGCCTGCTGTTCTCTGTTTTGTTATACGGTGGAGAACAGTATCCCTTTGCCAGTGCTGAAGTTGCAATCCAACTACTAGCTGCACTGGCTTCTGCATTCGCCTTGTATTCTCTGAGCAGGAGATGGTCTGGTGACAAAGTGCCAGCACACAAGTGATCTAAGCACCAGGCTGAGGAAGCTGGGAAGCCGACTTGTCCTTCCCTTCTCAGAATGAGTAGCTGTAAATAAATGCCTATACATTTAAATAAAAAACTATGCATATATTGTCTACTTTCTCCTAAACAACTTAGTTTTCCAGGCAAACCAACCCCCACATTGCAATCAGGCAAATACAGAAATAATTATGAAGGTAGCAATCTGGCAGGGTGTGCGGGTTATTCAGTGTTATTGCACTGAGTTCCACATATATGATTGTCAGCTCTACAGAAGTCACGGTGTGTGCTTGGTTTAATGAGCTCCTGACAGTCTGGGAACCCATTCAATCTTCTGAAGTCAAGACCTGGAGAAGCTAAGAAAGGCAGAGAGTTGGTGGACGAGATCTTTGATGACCTAATAGTGATGTCCCAGTCCCTGGATGACAGCTTCTCTGTTGCCAAAATCAATGGGGACTTGGGAAAAGAGGGTATCATTCCGAGGAAGAGGGAAATGATCCCTTAGAAGGAACTCATTTCCTGGAAGATGAGCACATATCCTTTTATACTAAGAATGTTTTGGGAGTCAGAGGACTTCTGGTAGTGGGACACTCAGTCACTACACACATAGACAGCTGGACCTGTGATGGGCATGTAGATTGCACACTAAATTATCTAGTGCAAAGGTTGCCGATATCTCCCGCTATCTAAGATAGCTTTGCAGATAGTACTTAGGTGAAGTCACTGGTCGTGGCCCATGCTGGTATCAGTGATAAGGGGAAATGTAGTCTTGAGATCCTGGAAGCCAAATACAGGTTGGTCAGTAGAAGGCTGAAAGCCAGGAGCAGCTTTCCCTGAAATGCTACCAGTTCCTAGACAGCGGAAGCTGAGGAGTCTCAGGACATGGATAAGATGGGGTGCAGAGAGGTGTATTTCAGATTTCTGAGGTAGTAAGGAATATTTTGGAACAAGTCAGGTTTGTAGAAGAGGGATAGGCTCCACTTGAACCAAAACGGAACAAGACTTTCTGGTTCTAAGAAGTGCTAAACATTAAAAGGGTAACAGAGCTGTTTTTAAACTGAGCCCTGAGGGAAAGCCAGAAAAAACTGGGAAGATCTAGTTCAGGTTGAATTATTTCTAGGGGATGAAAAGGAAAAGCAAAATGTTTCTTATTACCCAGCGTAGGAGGGGAGGAAATAGGCCATGACCATATGATGAAACATGATAAACAACCAAAGAGGAATAAATGCATGGCAAATACGCACAGGTCCTTTAAAGCTGAAAGCAGTATTGGAGATAAAATTAGTAAGCACAGAGAAGGACAAGCCCTGCTGAGCAATAATCAACATGGCTTTCACAAAAGTAAGTGCAGTCCAAAAGCATTTATGTTTTGCACTAATAGGTTTCCTGTGGGTAGCTAGTTGGCCATCGTGTAAACAGCATGCTAGACTAGATGGGCCCTTGGTCTGATCTAGGATGGTTCTTATCACATTACGAACATGTGTTTTGATGGCTTTGGTCTATTCCGTACTATTTTCACATCAGTCTTCAAATTTTAAAATGTTTGCAGTAAAAACTGCACAAAACTGTATTTTCATATGCAGTTTTCTCTAAAATGCACATTTTGTACACAACTGCCCCAGTGTATGAATGATTGAACATACTTTCCCTAATATGCTCACATTTTTATGCAACTAAACACAATATATACATCTCACATGCAATTCTAAACTGAAAACTGCATCATAAAATCCAGTGCAGAATCCAGTGGACAACTATGTTCTGATCAGTGTATTAATATGCAGAATAAGCCATTAATAAATAAGCACAGACTAAGTATCCTTACAATTCTAATGTTCTTGAGAAAAGTGCAGGAGAAAGAACATTATGCTAAACAATATCGTTCATAGGTGAATTCATTCTTTTTCATAGAAATGACTGATTTGCTCAGGGTAAATTCACTCATTGCCATTCTTGAATGTGTCCCTAAGATAGCAGGGAGACATTGTTCATGGGTTTGTAGCTGGAGAGGACCAGATCTCCAGAACTTCCAGATCTCCCCTGCAACACAGAAGCCTATAGCATGCGTTGCGGAAAATAAAAGAGTTGTAGATTAAACTTACTATATCATAAATGAATCATAAATCCAATTAGAGAGTCCTTTGGACTAATAGCACAGAATATAAGTTAAATAAATGAATAAATACAACACAACTAAATATCGCATTTCAAACTAGACTGGCATATTTCCATCCTATCCTCATTGAATTTATTGGAGTTGGCTGGAGAGCTTAATCTAATATCTATTATTGGGCTCATGCAAAGATTTCCTGAAAGCTAACAATAATTTCAGTCTGATCTGTGCATAAAATGGATAGTAGACAATGTTTTGTATAGGAACACCAAGAAATCCTAAGGAGTGCAGAATATTTAACCCAGCTAATGCTAGATCCCAACAATATTATTGAATTAATACTGCTACTTTAACCCAATAGTCAGCACTTCTTGATCAAAGTGGGCAACACGTGGCCTTCCAGATGTTTTTGGACTGAGGCACCTCACCATTGGCTATGCCTGCTAGAGTTGATGGGAGCTGTAAGCCCAAAACATCTGCAGGACCACAAGTTGCCCACCCTTGGCAATGATAAATGTTTCCATGTGAACATGATACAAAATTTAAGTTAATGAGTAAAGCAGTAAGCCTGGAAGAAATTGATCAGGAATATTTTCATTTTGAAAAAGAGGTGGAAATACAAAAGAAAATAAAGTTTGAGAATCAGCAGCTTGTAGATCGAATAGAGACCTTTGAAGTAACAATATAAGCAAACCAAGAATATGACCAGTTAGGTTATTTGAGGAAGCAAATAAGCTTTAAGACAGCATATAAGCTGGAAAGATCTTATAATTACTTAAGGCAGAATTCCTTTAAGCTCTGTAGATAATCAGATTAACAACTGCAAAAATTGTATTGCTTCTTATTGGAAAAACAGGACAAGCAACACAACAGCAGCTGAGATACCCTAAGTGTCAGATTAGGTTATAAGAATTTCTTAAACCGTCACACTCAGGTCTAAGATTATGGTTTTCTGAGGAATCATCATTCTGGTTCAGAAGCAAATGCATTTATGGAAAAAAATGGAAGTTATTTGTGGTGCAGAGGAACAATATTAAGAATGTTGTCCTTAATACACACCCTCATTTCTCCTTAAATGCAAACTCCCACTCCAATTTATATCGCTTTTTTAGCATGCACGATATCACAAGGAGGCTTGTGACTGAAAACGCATCATGTTTCATGGCACTTCCTGCATACCAAGCTGGAGGGAATTCCACAAAGACAGTGCCACCATATCTAGTTTGCCATCAGATAGCAATCTGTGGGTTGCAGGACTGATAAGATCCACAAGATCAGTAACATGTGGTGATGCGGCTATCTTTAAAGAGGGGCAATAAATATGCCAAATGCAGGGATGATAAATATGTCAGTGATTAATAGCTTCCTTCAGGCTTAGTGGAAGGAAGATAAGAATGTGTCCCGGGTTCCATAATCTTCAGGAGGCATCTGCTTGACTCCTTTTGAAAGGAAGCAGGCACCTTGCTCTGATTTAGCAAGGTAGCACTTATATTCTACAGAGGAACGTGACTGAAGCAGACTCTGAACAAGAAAGCAGCATGGTCAGCTGCCAAGGTTTCAGTCAAAGTGGCCAGGAGAGGTCCAAGTGCAAGCAGAGGTCAAAAACATGTTGAGCAGCCATGTACACCCACAATTCAGAAACAGGGTCAAGAACATGAGCATCCATCATCAAGGGAAAGGCTGGAAAACAGGACGCTGTTTCCAGGACTGGAAGACTGCAACAGGCACTGCAGACCTTGAACCACAGAAACTGTCGAGCCCCACTCAAGTCTTAGCTACAGTCTATGAGTGTTCTCTGGTCAGAACTATTCGCCTGAGAAGTGCTTTTCGGCAAGTGAGCCCTCCTCATGGCAGCCCAGCAAGCCTCCTACTTAGGGGGATGATGTTCCAGGCAGCCAAGGGTTGGGTCAGTCTCTGCCTCTGAAGCAGAGTCTCCTCATCTTGACAGGAATGGATGGGCAACCATCTTTCCTGAAGGCCCAGACGCCTCCTGGTCTTTTGCCACAGATGGTTCAATGGCATTCATTTCTGGGATCTTGAGTTTCTCCTCAGAGAAGGAATCCTCCAGAAAAGACATGATGTTGGACCCTTTCCTGTGATAGTCAGTCCTTTCCAGGTCTATGGTTGCAGGTAACTACTTTCCAGGGTTTCTCCTGCTCTGCCTGGAGGTGTCCAGGTTTGAACCTGGAAACTTCTACATGCTCTGCCATTGAGCTATAACCCATCCCTTGTCAAGGAAGCTCAAGATGGACATCTCATTATTACTTATACCTATGCATGTTGGAGAACCCCAACATGGACTCCATTGGCATTGGACTTCTATGAATCCAAGCAGTAGATTTTGCAGTGGACTTGCAAATTCTGAGCTGTGCAGGTTCTGTAGACTTGTGGAACATTTTAAACTTTCTAGAAATGTATGCAAATTTAGCCATAAGAAACCATGCCCATTGCAGGGAAAACATGCTAACAGACTTCGAAACAGAGAAGGAAAACTCATAGCTTGTTACAGATCTCTCTTCAGCTTCACTCTTTCTGGTGTGTCCTATTCATTGACTGCAGGCTGACATAAGAAAAACATGTGAAATGTTATGATACATGCCAGCAACAGCTGTGCACCTTTCTGTGCACTTTCCTCTAGATCAGGCAAAAAAATCCATTTCTGTCAATGAGAGGATGAGAAAATGAAAGATGCATCACAATCCATAAAACAAAATCTATACATTCCAAGCTAGCAGGCATGAACTGTAGGCTGTGAAGCACTAATGTTGGGGGGATTTCTTCCTCTGTAACATGCTATAGGAGCCACAGAGAGGGAAAGGACACAAGGTTTGTGAGAGCATTAGATTGCCCCCGGGAGACTGTTCTGACATTGCTCTTTGAAAGGGACGGTTGAGCTCCTTACCCTACCACTGAATGGAATTTGATCTCTCAACCTTGGTCACAGTTCTGAAAATCTAACCTTCAACAGAAGGACCTTTGGAGGATGGGAAAGGAGATTTTTTTTATCATCTTTCCACGAGTGATTTGGTCTACGTGGACTACATAGCTATTTATATCTTCTCAGAAAGCTGTTATTCTCTGGCTAAATAAACGTTGTCAGCACACATTCTCCAGCCATTGTTTTGCCAGGTTATGACAGCCTGCAGGTATTATTATTATTATTATTATTATTATTATTATTATTATTATTAGCTTTCTCTTTCGCTGCAAAACTGAACCACAGTTACAGTCCCAGGGAGACCATGCAGAGAATGTGCTGAACAATTGAAGAAACAAGCTTCAATGATTCTGTTTATCAAACAGCATGAGAAATGGAAAGCTGGGAATTTCATGTAATGCTACTGTGAGTGAGGCTTGTTTTTGTTTTGCTTTGCTTTTGCTGCTGGCTTCTCTAAATGCAAACAAAATGGCCACTTCCCTTTCAATTTTGTCATCAGCCTTTAAATTTTAAAGCTACTTTCTATAAAAGAACAGAGAAGCTTTTTCGATTGCACGGCTGCCAGCACTCATCGTCTCTCCATGTCTTTTTCATTTGGAGTTGGCAAGAGCCCAGGCATTACTGGCCTCAGAAAGTTCAAGATAAAAGGGAGCAAAAACTTTTGGGGGAAGGCAGTGGCAGAATTAAGGGTGTAAAGAGCTAGGTTAAGAATGTTACAAATTGGGATGCTTGAGGCTTTTGTTCAGTCCACTTTTTTGAGCGAGCTGTTGCAATTTACATTTCCTGGCCTAATGCACAGATCGGAATGCAATTATCCTAAGGATTACACACTTCTTGGAATTTTGTGGCACAGTCCATGGCTTAAATAAACAAACCAAAATGCATACCAAACTCTGGATTTTAGGAGAGAAGGCACACAAAAAGCACTATCTGCATCTGCATGCATGCATGCATGTATCCATCCATCCATATAAATATGTAACAAAATGTTTACTTAACTAACTATTTAATGTGAATTTCATTTATTAAAAGGTTTACAGATTAATTGGGATGGAATAGACTTCTAAATGAGCGCATGTGAAACAGGCACAGACCAGAATGAGAGAGTCATGTCTATCCCTAATTAAAGGTGTGATTCTCTTCTCAGTGGGACTGGATGGTTCTTGATTGGGCTCTAAGGATTCAGGCCTGTTGAATAATTAAAGACATAAGTGGGAAAAAGTGGATTTGCTATAAAATTATACTTCTAAAAAGATTTCAGCACAATGACAAAAATTAACCAAAGAGTACTTGCAGACTTTCTAAGAGTCTGGACATGGATAAAGATGCCTACATGTAATAGAAATGTTACAAAATAGAACACAGATAAACTGCAATCTGTAACCTTGTAACAATACAAATCCTTTCAACAGAGCTGAAATCTAAAAACTTGTAGATTAAAGATTGATGCAAGATCCACAAATAGTTTCAGTATTCATATTGGCACTTAAAATTCCCCAATCCCATACCAGTTAAAACACAGGCATTGGGTTGTACCCAGAAATAGCCATACTTCGTGTAGATCCATTTAAATCAATTACTTTAAAGTTAGTCATGATGCACTTCAGATCAACTGATTTCAGTGGGTCTCCTCGGGTTTCCTCTAAGTATATGTGTGTGGAAGTTAGACAGCAAAGAAAGCTGATAGGAAGAAAACTGCTGCATTTGAAACATGATACCAGAAGAGAACTTTGTGAATTCCTTGGACTGACAGTATGGTGATCAAGTGGGTTCTAGAGCGAATCAAGACAGAAATTTCTCTGCAAGCAAAAATGATGAAACCAGCACTATTGTACTTTGGGCACATCGTGAGAGGGCAAGATGTGTGTGGGACGACAATAATGCTAGGAGAAGTTGAAGGCAGAAGAACAACTAATGAGATGGGTTGATTCCATAAAGAAAGTCACAGCCTTGAGTTTCCAAGACCTGAGCAGGGCTGTGAAGGACGGAATGATTTGGAGCTCATTCATTAGTATGGTTACTATACTTCAGAGATAAAACAGCAACATCAAAAACTTTGCATATGATTATGTTTAAATCTAGTTCTGTGAGTAAAATGCCCATCAATCTTCATCTGATTCTGATTTAATCCAAAAAAATCTTTAATGTTAGCATGCTGTCTGATCCCAACAGATCAGAACCAGTGGGGTGGAATTAGGTGGGCATAACAATAGATAAAACAAAGGGCAAGTGCAGCTGATGATCAGTGATCAGGGGATTAGGCCAGATGCTGAAGTTAGTTTGCTGAAAGAAGCATTTTCAGGGCCATGGACAGCTCCCAGGTACAAACACGTTGCTCTGAAAAGTTCTAGAGCCCTTGTACATGTGTCATATTGCATGTCCTAGATTCAATATCCCCTTAAAGGAGTGGGGATTCATAGTGTGGGTGTTTTTCATCATTATTTGATAGTTTCCTGAGGGATTCACTGCCATATTCCAAGTTATGGAACGCGCTCCCCAGAGAGGTCCGCCTAGCGCCGTCGTTATTTGTTTTTCGGAGCCAGGCGAAGACCTTTTTATTCAAGCGGCATTTTAACTGTTAACATTATTAGTTTTAGCTGGCCAGGGCGGCTTATTTTATACTGTATTGTTGTATTTTAATTTAATATTTATATTTTTAATTTATATTATAATTATTTTAACTTAATGATGTGAGCCACCCCGAGGCTTCGGCGAATGGGGTGGCATAAAAATGTTTTAATAAATAAATAAATAAATAATAAAATATTTGGTGTGATGGCATAGAACAAGAATGAGAAACATATGGCTAGGCAGATGTCATTCGACGACAACACCATCTTTCCTCAGTTATGACTACGCTGGCTAGGGCTGATGGGAGTCACAGTCCTAGAGCATTCAGACGGTCACACTTTCCCCATCCCTGGCATTATGCTGATTGTGAAGGTTTAGCTATATTGCACGGCTTAGTGAGCAGTCTGGTGTAGGAGTTCAAAATATTGGTTGGGAAATTCTGGGTTCAAATCCCCACTAGGTGAGAACTACAGATGGGCAAATTCCATTGATTCATTTCCTGAGCAAATCAAGATGTCGAATAAGCAGCCAGAGTCCAAAACATGTTCCCCTTTGCTTACCTGCAAGGAAAAATGGCAGCAATTCTGAGGAACAGAAGGCTTAACCTGTATGGGATGGCAAAAGGAAAAAAGTCTCTCTTTTTGCTTCTCCCAACTCCCACCACTGGTGGGGATTTTGGCATGAGAACAGGAGGGGGGAAGCCAAAATTTCCCTTCCCAAATGAATATGGTCTCAAATTGGAGCAATGCACATATATTTGGCAGTCAGTTAACCACACCACTACTTGGGAAGAGGAACAAGCTGCAAAAAGAAGCCAAGGAGTCATTTTTAAGTGTTGAGGAAAGAAAATAAATTATCCCCCACCCCCACCCAGCACCACATCCTAAAGAGTGAGCCAAGCCCTCCTCTACTCCCTTCAGAAGATATGACAGATTCATGTCAACACAGGTGCTTTGCAAGGCCAAAGGGGAGAGAATCTCATCGCAGCAGGTACATAGACCAGGTGTGCTGCAGGGGTCCCTGGGATACATGCTGCGAGCAGGCAGAAGGACAAAAGGGGAAATGATGGCAAACTGGCAAGCACCTGATGACCTTCTGTTAATTTCAGTGCAGCTAGCAAGCAATTAACCAGCTCACCATGGCTCGTTTGCAGTGTGGTTTAGTATAATGCACAAGATGGCCTGTTTGGAATGTGTTTGAATGATGTATATCTTATAGCATATTTTCCAGTAGCTTGTGTATTTTTGTACAAGTAAATGTGTGAACAATTACAGGAAGTTAAAAATGGCCCAAATGTCCATGTAACTTGGAAGATGCCAGTCTGCTGTGGAATCAGTGCTTAAATTCATAGAAATCTGAAGCCATTTTGAATCCATTTCTCTGACATCCCTAATAGGGCCCTATTAATGCTCTGGCAATTTGCCTCCAAAACCAATTTCACAGCGTACAATTATGTGTCCTCTTCCCATTTATACTTTCTAGCTAAAGGAAAAAGTGTCACATCTCATTTCTACAAACAGCAAAGAAAACACTGCGATCTGCTTTGTTTTGGGTTCTTGGGGGAATTACTGGGGAGAGGTGACAATGATTAAGCAAATGTGTGTCCACAGAAACCAGCTACGGTCCAGTCAAGTCGCCATCAAAGGCTTCCAATGTGTTTTCCTTATTTTCATTGCTCTATTGAAAATCTGGAGACAAAGAACCTTTCTCCAAAGCTTTCTAAAGCTTGGTGCAGATCTGAAAAGACAGGATAACCTATGACTACATTCACCGCTGGATCCCAGAAGGCCAGTGTCTCATGGCATGAAAGCAGTCGCTGATCAGGACAATTAGTCATGACAGGTCCTGCATGCTCAGGTGCCTTCCCAGCGGAGATATCAGACCCTAGTACAGTCTTCCTCAAAGTGGCATCTTCCAGATAGGTTGGAGTTCAATTCCCACCATCCCCTCAGATAATGGGAGTGGAATCCATCACATGTGGGCAGCACCAGTTTTGGAGAACGCTGTCCGAATCCAAAGAATGGGATGACAGTGGAAGTCAACCCTAGATAGCGTGCAGTGGCAAGCGAGGGCTTGGCTGTAGGACAGCCTATAGCAGGATGCAGGAAGAACAGGCAGGTCCCAAAGCTCTCCCTGAACCCTTCACCTTCCCAGACCCCAAAGGGGGAAACATACTCTACAAAGAGACCATAGCAGAGCGCTATTCCTTGAGCATCCCCAGAGAGTTCTAGAAAGCACTTCTCAAAGGCTCCAGCTTGCTTTGATAGCAGAAGCCACAAGCCTGGTCTTAGGGTGGTTGCCCACACCACCCTTTTTGTCTCTATAACCTCTGGATAATTTTCAAAAATTCAGTATGGGAGGTCAGGATCCTTCAGGATAAAAGGATAAATGAGGATTAGAGGAGGGAGAAGGGCTAGCAAGGCTGGATTACTGACGGGGCCTGAGAACTGAAGTTTCCAGGAGGAGCATTTTGTCCAAGAAAGCAGAGCATTTTAAATTTGCATTACAGGTCCTCTAAATACACATGACTTTTTTTCTTTTTGGCAGTCTTTCCTCCCTACCTGTCCTCTTTTTTAGTTTGTTTGTTTTTTTTTTAGAAAGTAAACCATTTGGCTTTCATTAGCTTTCATTTACTGAGAAGTGCCTGGTAAATGCAAAGATTGGGGAAATTCAAAGGATAATAGCAAAGCAGTACGGTTCAGTATTCGAGGACTCTGGCAGCTCATAGGGAGGCGGGATAGAGGAGCACGGAGGAGGTGGATGGAGAGACACTTGCTCTCTCTTCCATGGGTCAGCCCATGCAACTGATTGGTGGGAGATTTGGGTCAGAGAGAAGAGAAGCAAGAAGTCCAGACAGCATGCTATGAAACAATGGAATTTACTTCCACAAGATGTTGTGAGGGCCACTGATCTGGAGGGTTTTAAAGGGGAGTTGGACAAATTTGTGGAGGAGAAGGCTATCCATGGCTGCTAATCTTTATAGCTGCACAGTTCCTCCAGTATCAGGGCAGGATGGATAGACGCACCAGCTGCTGGGGAATTTGAACAGAAGGGTGCTGTTGCATTCAGATCCTGCTTGTGGAGTCCTGTGGGCATCTGTTTGGTCACTATGTGAATAGAATGCTGGGCCAGGTGGACCACTGGTGTGATCCAACATGGCCAGATGGATGCAAGGATGGGTGAATGGGGTACATGTAAGATATTTCAATTCATTTCTGGTCAAGATTTACCCAGTTCACACCTTTGGACCTAGTCCAGACTCAGATACAATCCACAGTAAACATCTGTACATATCTGAGCCTGCAGTATGATTTGTGGACCAACAATTAAATTTTTGAGAGTGTGCATACATTGGAAAAAACTGTGTATGCTTGAAAATGTGCACAAATATGTTTTAATCAACGGGGAGAAGAATGTAGACATTTCAAGGATGCACAGAACAGAGGCATACATCTGAGGAAAATATATATAAAAGTATGCTCATTTCCATGTGAAAAACAAAGCAAAATCAATCTTGCAAACTAATATGCAAAATATCCTGAGTTTTAAATCTTGAATAGGAGGCAGTTACCAAGGGTAGCATCCAATGTTAGTCCAACACAGAGTAGATCAATTGAGATGAATGGGACATAAATTACCTGGGATTTAATGTGACTCATCCAACTGCTTAGGGAGGTGGTGGACCCTCTGCCATGGGTTGTCTTCGAACACAGATTGGACAGCCAACGATCGGGGATGCTTTAAACTGGATTCCTGCACTAAGCAAGGGGTTCGTCTCCATGGCCTAAAAGGCCCCATCCAGTTTTATGCCTCTATTGATACTGCTACTAGAGACAGCAATGCTGCTGTCTGGAGTCAAAGTAATCCTTGTCATTTACCTAAGTGCCCATTAATCTTTAATCAGGGACTTCTTGCTTTCTATATCGATCCCCTCAAATCACGGAAGTGAAAAGCACCATCTTCCCCAGCGATCTCCACGGCAAGCCGAAGACGTCCACAGGGAGCCTCGCTACTGGAACAAGGCTGGGATGGTTCCAGAATCAAAGCAGTGCTCCTTACAGGTGATGTGAGCTAAGCAGAAGTCGGGCAGCCACCCCTTTCTTCGGGGGCTTGGGTTCAAGCCTTGTGACCTGCACACAGGGCCAGTAGGACTAGGGAGAAGGTGCATGCCCTGAAGACCTGTTCCTTGCCTCAGCACCTCTACGGGAGCAACACACCTCCGGGAGCTCTGAGCATCTTTCAGGAGAGGCTCAAAGCTTGGTTAGGGTTTGTATTTGACAGAGTTTTACCTTGCATGGTGCTACTGGGCCCCAATGCATGGGATGTGATAGATGGCCTACATCAGGGCCATAGTCAAACGTCACATCCTGCTCATCTGGGACTGGTAGCATCCTGCAAACTTCTCTTTTGCTCCTTTTCACTCTCTTTCCATCACCCTGCATTCTCTCTCTCGTTCTCTCTGCTCCTTCCCGCCCAGGAGGCTGCCAAGGAAAGGGCAGATGGTTCTTGCCAGAAATCTGAACATGGTACACAGAGGCCTTTTGACTTCAGGCTGAGAACTGCACAGCATTAGGTGGAGGACTAGCTGGGGCTGTAGGTCCACGGGTTGTCTTCCTCTGGCGCATGAGGAGCAACTAAGCCTTGAGTGTGGCATAGTATTCAGCTTAGCTCCACAGCATTATCAGAAGTTCCCTCAAGCACCCCCTGTCTCTCTCACACCCCAACCCCCTTTTCATTTAGTATTTTGTGTTTGAGGAGAATTGAGAGAGGATTTAGAGTTGTATGTGAGGAGAATTCTTTTCATGGTTTCAAAAGTTAATATCTTCCTTCCAAGTCACAGAGAGTTCATTTTGAGGATTCAGCTTTACCGGAAAAGTGTGTGTGTGGGAGGGGGGATTCTAAGAAGTGCCTTGAATAAGGCAAGGCTGTGTTGTATTTCTAAAACCAAATTCCTCTATAGCAAGCCAACTGTGTGTAATATTAAAGCACAAGGGAACTGTATATAGGGTAAAGCAGCTAGTGGGATTTTCTTTTATTTTTTTAATATATCAAGGTCAGAGAATGCAGACATCCTTTCAGGGGTTGTTATGAAAATCTAGGACCCAAAGGACAAGAATGCCGTGCCTTGGAATTGTTGGATAGGACAGCCAGGTAAAGACATGCCATAGCATAATAGTTAAGGAATATGTTATATATATAAGAGAGGCACCAAACAGTCTTTATTTCACTTCAGTCTTTCTCAGGCCCTGTTTAAATATTCTCTCAGCAGTATGTCTGTTCTGAAAATAACTTCCACTGCACTGGGGTTTCATGTGGCTGTGAGAAGAGAACATTTGCATCTCTTTTCCTCATGCATGCGCCAGATTGTGTGGGAAGTATCCATGCCAATGCAGCACCTCCCTATGTGGGAAGGGAATTCGAACATCCTTGTAGCCACATGGAGTCCTGACCGTGCCGAAGCAATTTTTAACAGCTGCCATGCTAGCGAGAGAATGTTGGGACAGGAGTATAAGCTTGTGTGCTCAAACATACGCAGTGAAATAATTGTTAAATGAATTGTTAAATGACTCTCTTGTGCCAGTTAACTGTTTAACGTTTTGAGCAAGGTTGATACAGATATTCTAAAGGAGCCTTTGCACACTAGGTGAGCAGCGGGGCCTTCCCAGAGTGGCCCCCATTCATACGACGCTGCTCATGAGTGGCCATGGCAAATCAGATGCAGATGTACATAGAGCATGTGGCTCTAGCACTGAGTTAACTTTTGCATGCTGCACAGGTGGCATGATGGGAGGAAAAGTAGGACATCTGCACATCCATTGCACTGTTGGCTCAAATGCCTGAGTGCCTGAAGCCATCACTGGGGGCCAGGGAGTTCCAGGCTTGTATTATTTTTGCTTGGTTTCGTAGAGACGTGCATTGGATTTGGTGGAAATCCAGACAGACAATGCCTTTTCCATAGGATGCATCACTTGCTATATTTGTAAAGGAAGACTAACACCCCCTCCCAACCCTTTAGAGAATTGTTTGCGTTTGATTGAGAGAAAATGAGAAGGATTGGGAAGTACCACATTAGATTGTTGCTTCTTACTGTTATAGAAAAGGCAAAATAACTCCTTCATGGGCCATCTTGAGGGAGTTGGAGACCAACAACATCTGGAGGGCCACATGTTCCCCTCCCCTGCTTTACTAGAATCAGTATAATGTCACACACACACAAAAGCAATGAGCAAGCTTTGCTCACAGGGACACTGAGGCTGTTTCAGATCTGGCACAGCATGCCTTGATACCTCCTTGTGCGTCTCAACCAGAATTTTTTAAAATTATTATTATGAAGTCTCACCAAGTTTCTGATGCTCTTTTCTTCCCAGGGAACTTGTTCTATGGATGCCTTTCTTAAATATTTGGACAAAGGGAAGAACGAACAGAGTGAAGACTGTATGGCAAGGATGTAAATCAACAGCTGTTGAACTTCATGGTTGAGAATGAACTTATCGGATCTGTTGAGCAACCAACAAGTTTTGCTTCTTCCTCTCGACTGGTTTCCTTTCCAGATGGTTCTTACGAACTTTGTAACTAAGAACTAGTGCTCTTTGCTCTTTTCTTCCTTCTTCCCAATCCTGTTCCTCAAGTGTCATGACTTTTTCATTAATTGATTTAACCAAATAATAAGGGACTACCTTATTACTGATCTTTGAAAGCTGCCCTGGGGTTCTTTTCAAAGGCAGAGTATAAATGTTTCAAACAAATTCATAGTGTTCTCTCACAGTTATTTATTAATGATACCTATAGGGACTGCAGGTGGCGCAGTGGTTTAAACCACTGTGTTGCTGGGCTGGTTGATCGAAAGGTCACTGGTTCGAATCTGCACAACAGGGTGAGTTCCCGTTGCTCCATCCCAGCTCCTGCCAACCTTGCAATTCGAAAGCATGCAAATGCAAGTAGATAAAAAGGCACCACTTCAGTGGGAAGGTAACAGTGTTCCATGCATTTCGGTGTCTAGTCGTGCCAGCCACATGACCACGGAGACTGTCTGCGGACAAACACTGGCTCCCTTGGCTAGGAAACGGAGATGAGCACCCCCCCCCCCCAGAGTCAGGCATGACTGGACTTAATGTCAAGGGATAACCTTTGCCTTTACTATATCACTTAATAGATTAAAATCTTTATAGGGGACACACATATATGATGAGAATGATGACTTCTAATAATAATAATTTCATTGCTATCTCACGCAATAGCCTGAGATCTCTGGATGCTTTACAAAAATGCACACCAAAATACAATTTCATAAAATTGTAATAGAAAAGCTCTAACGTACAAAATGTAAAGCAATCTTAATAACTTAAATAGGTGCTATATGATACTGAACCTGATCTAAACAACAGATGTAAGCATCCCAGGTTATATCCTCAAATTTGATGGGAAATGTACTTTATCTAATGAAAGTGCTTATGGGCTACCTGCACACAATGGCTTAGGTTGTCACTGAATCTAGCTCCTAGGTAGTGAACTGGGAGTATCATCTTTAATTGACCACATTTCAGAAGGGTTGATGTGAATGAATGAGGCTGGCAAACTTTCCTAAGAGGGAGAGGAGTGTTTTTTTTCCAGAGCTAGCAACATCCAACACAGAGAATGCCTAATCAGAAAAAATAAACATCCGTAATTTGGACCATCGCACTTTCCCCAGTGGAAGTGCAATCCAAGATGGCTGCTTTTCTCACTTGTGTTCCAATTGTTATTTTTAGCGAGGTCATTCTACGTCTGCACAACTCATCTGTTCCACATTGTTCAAAAACAGTATTTATTATTTATACAGCAAATACATATTCCATGAATTGGACAGTTCTCATTGTGATGGATGCTATTAAGGTTTATGGAGAAGAATAGCAAAGGATACATCCTGGAAACTGGTGTGTGAAGGAGAAAAGGTGCCAAGTCAAGGTTCTCTCTCACTCTGTCTTGACACATTGCTCTGCCTTGATCCATTTGGCCCTTTTGTGAGGCTGAAACAGCCTCCCCCTTCTGCAAGGTTGCAAACCAGTGAGGCTGCCTAGAACTCTCTCAGCTCAGAGGATTCACATCTCCTGTGCAGGCAGGGAGAGTTAAAGCTCATCTCCACACTCCCCCACCATGCAAAGGGGCTAGGCAGCCAGATGAAGCCATCTCTGTGCAGAGCTTTGAAGCAGGAGGGAAGGAGGATATCCTGCAGCCAGGACACATGGCATCTTGACGGCACTGGTCTCCTCCCCTCCCAGTCCCTGAAAGGCCCCCCAGAAGCCCTCCACCAAGGTTGCTTTATGAATGCAGAGAAGCAGTAGGGGTGATTCTTTCCATGTCAGCTGTGAACGGGAGGATGGACATTTGAGCCAGATCCCCATCTTTAAGTTCAGAGTGATTTCCCAACTTCACATCTGGGAATCTGAAAAGTCTTATGGCCATCTCAGTGCTGTCTAGTGGCCATAGTATGGCTCCACGCATCTGTCCTTAGGTGCAAAGCTTTCCTTTGCCATCATAATACAGTACTTGGTATTTGGGCTTGTGGTAGAAAGTTGGACCCTTTCCATTAGCCTGGAGATCTGCCGAAACAGAGGGGATACATCAGCAATAAAAGTACTTCAGCATACATTTTGCATATGCCAATATATATGTATACATTTACAGGTACTGATTTTCAAAGCCCTAAATGCCTTGGGGTCAGATCACCTGAAGGATCTTCTTCACCAATATATCCCCACCTAGACCCCAGGGTAATCCTCAGAGGCCCTCCTCCATGTAGCCCTGCCAGGCAAAATGAAGCATGTGGCTACCAAGTAAAGGGACTTTTCAGTGGTGGCACCCTGGTTGTGTAATGGCCTCTCCATTTTTGCAGAGCAGGATGAAGATCTTTTTATTCTCCTGGGTATTTTTGTCCTTTATCCTTTTTATTACTGTTGCCTTTATTTTCTTATTGTAGTTTCAATGTTTTAAAAAACCTATCCATGATCATGTTTCTGTATTTTATAGTTTGAACTTTCGTGAACTATCCAGAGGAATCCAGCTGTTGAGCGTTATAGAAATGCCACTAAATAGACCAAATGAGCATTGAGTCATAATGCGCCTGATTGAAGTAGAAGTACAGAACGTCACACCAAAGTAGGGAAGATGGGACTTGTGTGCCGCCTGTCCTCGTGCCAAGTGGTGATGTGCAAGTTCAAGGTCCCCCTTAGATGGTTCTTTGTCTTCAAGCAGAACAAGTCCCAGGAAGCCCCTTAGGCAGAGGATGCCTTCAAATACCTAATAAAGGACCCCTATCTGTGAAACAGGCCATCCTACCATTAAACTCTACTGCATGTAACATCCTTATCCAGCTCTTGCCATTTGGTTACTATGTTCTGTTTGCTTCCTTCCAAACTGCAGTGCCATTTCAGCCTATGGAGAAGTGCTGGTGGAGGAGAGAATGGCGCATGTTGTAATCTATCTTGTTATCTGTTTATTAGTTTTCTATATCACATCATGGCCAAAGCTCTCTGGGTGGTTCACAACAATGAAAACAATAAAATGCCCAATAATAAAATACTTTATGAAAGAGTAAAAGTTGAAAATTACATGATAAAAAATAAAAATAACAACCCAATAGAACTTAGCTGCAGTACAAAGGCCAAGTCATAGATATATTCAAGATGAAATTGAAAGGAAAGGAAAGGAAAGGGCACGGTATCCTGATCACAGGTTTCTTAGAGATAGCTGTGGTCAGGACAAGTTATGCCACACATGCTCAGAAATGTTCCCTGCGAAAATAAAAGAGAGTTCCACTAGAAGTAGCTTTATGCCATACAATCCTATATGTGTCGACTGACTCAGAAGTAGGCCCCTTTAGAAGCATAGAACATAGAAACAGAGTGAGTCAGAAGGGTCTCTCAGGCCATCTAGTTTGACCCCCACCTGCAGCCAGCTCTGCTCCACTTTACATTCACTTGGACTCTCCTGGGTAAGTGTATCCAGGACTGGATACTGAAACTGGTTCCTCTGTTTCTCCACCGGAAGATGTTATTTCACGCCCCAAATATTCAGCATGCTAGGCAGTTGCAGTCCTGTCCAGCTGGGAACATTCCTTCTGGAGTATACAGATCTGAGCATGGGTGAAAACCCACCATTAATTGTTCACAGGCTAGCTATTCCCAGCATCTACTGGTGCATACATAGCTAGGCAACAGGTTGAGGTTATCATGTGCTGTTTGAGACTTTGAATAATCTGCACCAATGGCTAACTTCAAAGCATAACCCAAATGATTTCAAGACCTTTAGTAGTTGCATAATAGTCTTTGGACTTGGCACCTCACTGTTCCACTGAAAGTCAGAGGCCTGCTGAACTCCTCCATTCTATCAGAGTGGTCATCATAAGGTCCCTGAACCATGGGGAGCCTTCGCTGCCCTGTTGCCCTTCCTCATCACATCACCAATAAAGAAAAAGAAAATCAGCACTTTGCTGCCAAATTTTCAAGGTAAACGACTACCAGACCTAAAGGAGAATAATTTTATCCTGAAAGCAAGCTACATTTGCCTATTCCAGATCTCTGCAGTGACTACAGAAGCTTGGGAGAAACAACTTCAGCTTATTTTCGCCTCAGTCTGAGAGTGAACTGCTACTTCCTTCTCTCTTTTTCACCCTGCTGTGGACAGGTCCAGGATGGGTGTGCAGAAGTGGACCCCCAGAGGAGCTTGCCCACCTTGCTATCCATCAATTAAAGAATTAAAGAGTTTGCACTGTGAGGAAAGTAGCAAGCTCTTTGCTCCTCAGTCTTGAAGGCCTCCAGCCCAATCCATTGCTCATCCTCTTCTCCCTTCCCTGAAGACAATGATACCTGTCAAGAAGGTGTTTCCTTGACATTTCCCAGTGAATGGATTGCAATTGTGCCCTGAGCAATGTGACGTGCGAACTCCGTGGCGTAGGCTGGCAATAGGAAGGACTGTCAGGCTGAGCCGAGGGAAGAGTTAGAAGACTGTTTTTGTGGTGTGTTAAGGAATTAAAGGTGGCGCGTGTTATAAAAGATTAAATAGGGATTTAATCAGCAGTGAGATATGTAAGTTCACTTAATTAGAAGTACATATTATTATTTGACTTTAAAGCGCCCAATGAAATATTAACACAATCTTAGAGGACATGTAATCAGTGAGCAATAATATGTTGGAAAATGAGTCTGATGTTGTAATTGGTGTATGCAATTACAATGAATTAATTTGAATTTGGGACATATGCATGCAAATAAGAAATCAACGGATTTTCAATATTAAACTCATAATTATAGTGGCTCTTCTTGAAGAGCTGCAAGAGACAGCAGAGTTGACTTTTGGCAGCAGAGTTTGAAGGGGTTTGCAAACAAAAGATGGAGCTCTTTGGCCCTTCCTGAGGACACAGGGAAAACAGCAGGGCAAGAGGATATGGACTGCCTGGAGAAGGCCAGGAGACAGGATATACAAATATCTCCAAGATGCTGGATGGTGTGCTGGGAGCCACATAAATGTGTGCACACAGATGTATACTTGGTCCCACCTCCAAGTTCTCTTTTTGGGGAGACTAACTTTGTCCCACCCTGGGAATCCTGCTCCTACGGTGCAGGGGAGAAGACAGCTTTAGAGCAGCTGAAAGAGGGGAGAGCTAAAGTCTTCTGCTCTGATGACCCTGAGTGAAGACATGTGCTCACTGTCATTATCTGTGGTTTCTTTGGCCTCACTGCTTCCCTTCTGTCATCAGAGCTGGGAAAGCAGTGACTTACCTGCTTTCAGGTGAGGATGGAGGCTGCTAAAGTGGCTTCCTCTCTCCAGTGAGCATGATTGAGACCATGCTGGCTGCCATTCTCTTGAAGCTCAGCCAATCAGATTGGCAGCAAAGAAAAGTGGGCGTGACTCTCCTGGGTGCACATAAGCTGGATGTGACGGTTGTGTTGTGGGTCATCCACTCCTGTTGTGTCCTGAACCTCCACAGCAAGAAGCTCATAACAAAGCATACTCCTATTGAACTAAATCTTCCCCCATGGAAAGATTTTTGTGGCCCACCCGAGGCTACAGGAATACCTTTAGCAATGTTTGCACAGCACAATTCATTTGAAAATGACTCCAATAGCATCACCTCCCTAAAGACTGTGCCCAGAAACATATTGTTGTCTCCAGGTTCAATTTTCTGAAACTCTTACTTCTGCTGCCGCGCAGTATCTACTCCTCCTGATTTTATGCTAGCTTTTTTAAAAAATCTGTTTAAAAATAAATACATATTATGCATTTCACATATTGAGGAAAAAGAAAAAAAGAAAAGGGGGGAAATGAAATGGCAATTCTGCAACTAAACTGCATACCTCAGCAGTCCATTTGAAATCAGGTCAAACTTTTCTGCATCCTTCCTCAAGGCACAGACGTTCGGGTTTCTAAACTATGTTTCTCCAAGTATATGATAAATAGCACACCTCTTCCATGCTGAAAGAAACCAAGAACAATTTTCATATGCATAAAATGTTACTTGTGGTGCTGTTCCAGCTGTATATTATATATTATGTCTATGCCTGGAAAGAAAGAGGCGAGACACCGAAATACAACTTGATTAACTTTGCAGCAAAGGAGAACAAACTGCGCAGGCATTTGCCAAGAAAGGAGGCAATGTCATGTGCCCGCTTTTTTACTAAATGAGGGTGAACCAGACCCATTTCTGAATCTGGGGTGCCAACTTCCATCCCCTTCACCATAGCTTTTTGGTGTTGAGGGGGACCTTCCTGTGTTATGGTCCCTCAGGCCCCATGGCTCTCAGTGTGTGACCCATTCTTGCCCCAGAGGGGTTCATTTTCCTAACCCTAGGCCCCATAGCCATGAGAGGCGAGTCCCAGAAATTCCCTTTCAACATGGAATCATGCAATCACAGTGCTGGAATGTCACCCAGAGACCATCCAATCTGTCCCCTACTCCAGCCTTCCCCAACCTGGTGGCTTTCAGAGGCATTTGAACCACAACTCCCAGAATTCCCATCCAGCAGGGACCATTGATGGGGAATTCTGGGTGTTGCAGTCCAAACATCTGGCAGGCACAAGGTTGAAGAAGGCTGCCCTACTCAGGGCCAACTCTGCATCGCAGCTGCAGCACCCCGACAGACAGCCAACCGGCCCCACTGCAATTCCTCCAGCAAAGGAGGCCTCACGCTTCCTGTACCTGCTTCCCACATTGCCTCAGTGTTGTTACCAAGTGCCCTAAGCTGTTTAGGCTTCATCACCATCCATACTCCTGACAGTTCTCCACCCCTGCATAAGCAGTACAGAATAACCGAGTCACAGAGAGCCCTGCTTAGTGTCCATTGGAAATGGACAACAAGAATTCAGCTTGGCCCATCATTCCGTGATCCTGTGCCTCTATTGCATCTGCTGGGGGCCAAATTCAGCCTTCTGGAGTTCCCCAAACACCCTTCCCCTGGTCCCACTCTTTTTTCCCTGCTGGTTGGGGCATTCTAAAAGGTCAGCAGCCCTCTCCTAAGCCTTACTCACTGGCAGCAAAAAGCTGTCAAGCTAAAATATGCTGGCATTTGCCTTAGCTTTGCCCAACACAGCTCTTCAGAGCCCTTCCAAACTGGAGTTTTGGCCCTTGAGCAGAACGAAGTGCCACTCTCCCACTGTGACACATACGCAAGGTGAGAGGAGACAAGGAAGGTGGGGATCAATCGTAAATAAGCCGTACGGAGCCCCACCTCACCTGAACACAAATAGGATGCGTACGTGCATCTCAAGGCCCACTTTCACTCCAGAGATCAACTGAATCTGCTATAGGGCTTCAGGTGAAAGAATGGGATACTCCACAAAGCATCCAATAGATTCTTGCTGCCACAAAAGAAGCAGGAAGCTGCATAGAACAAGTTGGACCATTGACCAAGTCTGCTAGCCAAGGTATGCTGGGAGTTGTAGGCCTTTCTTCTGGCTTGCTGGAGCATGCTGGATGTTGTAGGACTTTCGGGGCTTGGTGTGGGCATGCTGGGACTTCTATGACATTTCTTTGTCTAAACATGTGCAGAATTGCACTTAAACTACCACTTTATGGGAGAAATTATTGTGAGGATAAAATGGAGAGGAGGAACATTATGAAAGCTGTCTTGAGTTCCTCGAGAGAGGAAGAAAGGTGGAATAGAAATATCACATTCCACTAACAACAACAACAAGCACTCTGCACGGTCTATCCAGAGTGGCTCAGTGGCTCTGCAGAGTTTCTTTGATGCATCTTTCCTTATCCGACCCAGAGATGCCGGGGACTGAACCAAGACTTTCCTCCTAACTCAATGTCAGAAGAGGGGCTCCGGGGTTAACTGTGAACTTGTAAGTGGAAGCTCCAGTGGACTATGCTCAGTTCTTATGAGAGTCCACTTTCCTGACAAAAGATGCCAGGTTGGCTGATGTGAAAATGCAGATGAAAAGCCTTCTTATGTCCAAAGCACAGTTCAAGACTGCAGCAGCTGCTTTCTCACACAGAAAGGGATGCTGGCCGGGAAGGGGTCTCTCTCTTCAAGAACTTGGCTCTGTGACTGCCCTTCTGGTTCTCTGCCACAGCAGAGCAGCTGCTGCAATGGATGCAAGGAAGGTAGGGGAGATAGGAGAGCTGGGTCTACTCCTTAGGGTCTCCCATAGGGGTGAACCTTCCTATTTATATCTCTATTATGCCGATATCCAAGGCAGCATACAAGGCGAAGGATGTCATCCTTCCTCTCATTTCAGCTTCACACTGAGTCTGGGAAGTAGGTTAAGCAAAGAGGTCGTGATAGGCCCAGATCACACAGTGGGCTTCCTGGCTCAGTGGGGATATGAGCCTGGATCTTCTCAGTCCTAGGCCGATGCTCTTGATGGCACTGTATGGACTCTGGAACTGCAGAGAGGTCCAGGTTTCCTTGGCCAATGGTGCAGCTGGAAAGTTTGGACCAAGACTCTCCCTTACTGAGATCCATCACTACCAATACTTGTGGCTCATCCAAAGTTTTAGCCCATGATCCCTCACCATTGGTTATGCTGGCAAAGACTGATGGGAGGTGTAAGCCCAAACACCTGCAGGGACACAGGTTGCCCAATCCTGTTTTAGACCCTGAACTTAAAGGCTTTCTTAGATGGCCATGTGTATTATTACCTCAGTTGTAAGTCACACAGCTAACTGTTCTCTTTGTCCCACATTCACTTGGCCTTGCTTTACAACTGCCTCTACATTTCTGATATATTCCCATGACAACAGCAACATGAATTTCCACCTCTGATTTAAAATAAAAGAAACACTCTGAACACGCAAGTGTCTGCAGTTTAAAAATGAAATCGGAGCACCATCTTGATGACAGGAGTAAAATGGAGCTTGCATTTGCAGTCTTCATCACCTGTAAATGTCTGGGTGGTCGCTGGGTGGTGGTGGTATGGAAACCTCAGGATTTGGTCCCTGGATTCAGCCCCAGCATCCTCCTGGGTCACTGTCCCACGTTGAGCACTGGGAGAGCTGAGGTGCAACACCATGTTCCTAAGCAACCGGACCGCCAGCTTCTTCAACACAGAAGTTCCTTCTGGTCCCAGGTGGCAAGGCAGGAAGGAACAGACTAGCCTGCTCTGTTTCGAATGCCCTCCCCCTCCTTCAGGTTACCTAAGGGTATAAATGGCTGCTTATTAGCTCATTCATTACCCAAGTGGGCGCTTGTCAAGACGCAAAGGGCACAAGGGAAAGGGGCTTTGCTTGCTTGTTCCAATCCAGCTTCCCTTTGCTTTTGTAGCTGCAAATGCCTTTGACATTTATGGTTTCCTCTGCTGACATTCATTTTGCCTAGTTAACATGTGTTCAGCATTATGGATTAAATGCAAATGAGCATAACAGTTGCGAGAGAGTGTCTGCGGTGGGGCGGCGGGGAAAGAAATGTCGGTCAAACACTGTACCTACACAATGCAGTGAGATGCACAACGGTTTCGGGAGGGGACCCGAGCATTCTTTTTTTATGCCCTGCCATAAGATGCACCTGGTTTATCTGCACTTTGCCACTTTCATCCACCCTGCACGCAAGAGCAGGGGTCTGTGCCAGAGATCCAAAGTGCTAACTTCTATCCCTTTCCGGAAAAAGATGCTTATCTGAGCTTCAGGGGTTGCAATGCAAAATCACACCCATGGTGGCAGCAAAAGATGGAGATGAAGGCTTCTGCAAAGTTTAGAGGGAGACGGAGATCTGCAAAAGAAAACAACAACAACGGAAGAACAAGGGAAAAGACTATAGGAATAGAGACAGAAATGCATGGGGACCAGGGTGGCTGCATTAGGCAAAGCTCTGTTAGAGGAAGTAAGTTTTCAAAGAGAAACAGAAACCGAACAAAACATTTCAAAAGCAAGCTGGGCTGTGACGTCTGGTTGAAGAAGCCAAATGTAATCAAGGGGGACCTGTGAGAAGAAGCAGAGGACATGCTCAGAAATGGCACCATCTCATACAGTAGGATGCCAGAGGTCCCTGCCAATTCATCAATAAGGGGAAAATAGAGAGTTAGCTCCAGGTTTAGTTAAATTTACAGTAGACCCAGTGAAATGACTCACTTAATGTCCCACTGATATCAGTAAGTCTGCTCTAAGCAAGACTTAATCTGGATCCAACCCACATATCAGAACCCTTCACTCCTATGTGTCCCATTCACAGTAACATTTTAGAACATTTTCATTTTGCTATTTCTGTGTAATATCTTTGCTGAGAAATGAATAGCTATGTGAAGAGGCTGGTGTAGGCCTCCTCATTGAGTCAACAAAGCAGAGATGAGAATGATGTTGCTGGATGAGTGAAAATTAGGAGGAAATCCATATTAATCTTTGCAAGCAAATTCAACTGTAGGTAGACTTGGAGAACATGCGTCGATCTTGTGATTAGTGAATCTCCATGAGATGATAGTAGTGCTGCTGATAAAATGTCCCCTGAACTAACTAATAGGGGAATTAAGAATTTGCACCCTGCCAGATTCACACACTTTTTAATTTAAAGAGGTCATGAACAGGGCCACGGGATGTGATGCCATGCCAGCTGTCTAATTTAGGTTAGAAACATGTGCTTGTTGTCCACATGATTTGAGGAGTAAATCTTACAAAGCATCCCACATACCTTTCCAATCCTACACTCAGTTAGTTGGGATTAAGGTCCAATCCTTTGCATGTTTAGACAGAAACAAATCCTACAACTCCCAGCATTCCTGAGGCAGTCATTGTAAAGGTCGTATAAAACAGAGGTGGGAAAATTGTGGTCATCCAGACATTCTTGGACTGTACCTAGGCAGTGTAATTAAATGTAAGAAAACATGGGAACTGCAACCCAGGAACATCTGGATGGCCACAACGTTCTCCCACTTGGATATAAAACTTGACGAACTTCCCCGACACATATGCTCCGGTATCAAAGGATGGCCATAAAATTACTAAATTTCTAACTGTGCCCCTTCTGTGTTTGAGACCAACTTGCATTGCAGATGTTATCAAGTGATAAACTAGTTATTTCATCCCAGAAAGTGCTTCACTTACTTTTTCAGGTGAAGGTATTTTCAAAATACAATGCTGGTGGAGCTCATTGCCCAAAAATACAGTGGTAGACAAAAAGATAGACCCAGTCTATCTTGGTTGAGCTTGTCAGGGGTGAGCTTGCCAAAGGACAACCCTGAAGGCAGGATCAAGGAGTCAACCAAAAGCACATCAAAGAAGAACCAGAGCTCAGGAATACCATATTGAGCAAGTAAAACCCTGCCAAGACAATTCAGTGTCCAGCCTAAATGAGTAGAGTCTTTGCAGGGTATGGAGGTGCTTCACAAAGAAGCCGCTGCATGCAGTTCATGGGGTAGTGGCACATGGATCTGGTTGTCCCTCAGATGTGTAGTGATAAGGTATGAGAATTTCACTGCAGTTCACAAATCACCGCGATTCAGAGCACTTTTGTTTTTAACATGGTTCACATATTTCCAAACATGCAATCATATTCAAAAAGTACATCTGTTCCCTCGAAATGCATGTTTGCGACCTTTAGTCAATGTGGAAAGTGCACACTTTTGAAAAATAGGGACAGGTGTTTTGTGTTCAAAATGCACGCTTTCCATTTTGAACAAGCCAGAAACCAGGTGGCAAACAGAATGGGAATGAGCCCTAACCAAGCTCTGAACTGAAGCTGGGAGAGTTTTTGCAGCTTGAACATTCCCAGTTCTCCTATTTGTAATGTGTGTCCCAAGATAATGGAAATATGGGGAATGGGAGAGGGCTGTTGTAAGGAGAATTCTAATGGGAGGGCCCAATTCTTCTTGCAGTGTTATCTAAGTTCTCGTCTCTTGAGTAACACTTATTCAATTGTACAGCATGCAGAAGTTAAGCAAATAGTACCCCAGGAATGAAAAACATCTTTGTGGCTATGAAAATGGCAGCAGTGTTCTGTTCCTCCTCAGTGCTCAACTATATAATTGATAATCTGCTCTTCTCTGGGAAAATTTAACCCAGCCCTTTCGATCATTCCACATAGGACTTGGTTTCTTCCACACCATCCTGGTTGTCCTCGTCTGGGCAGAATTTAGTTCAACCTTCTGCCATCCAACGCAGAATTTCTGACAATTGGCCATGCTGGGTGGCACTGATGGAAGCTGAAGTTCAAAATATCTGGAAGGCACCTGGTTGCCTTCTATGGAGTCAGACCATCCGTCATCAATATGATAGAAAATGATTGGCAGGAGCTTTCTAGGGATTTAGACAGGAAATTTTTCAGCCTTTGAAATCTGGACATCCTACCTGGAAAGTATGTGTTTGAATGCGCCAGCCTAGGCTGGACTCTGTATTCCAGTACTCATAGGTTCTATGGGTGAGTTTGCTAAGAATCCTAGCTCTTGGTCCAACCCTGGACTTAATTATTTTTAATACTGTCTCTCCTCAGTCAGGGAAGCATTGAAATTCACCTTTTTTTCACCCCCCCCCCTTTTTAGTCAACAACTGTTGTTGGTAACTGTAGTAAAAACAAATTCTGAAGTGTGAAAATAACATGCTCTGTTTGTTTTTCAACATGGGGAGATTAAAAAAGGGTGTGATAATTATTTAATTTTGCTCATTTTAAGTACCTCAGTAATTACTTCATCTGTCCCCTCTCCCTCTTTCCTTTAAGTATAATCACTTTGAAGATTTATAGTTGCTTAATAACAAAATGCATTCTAGGAGTCTGGAGAGGAGTATAGAAGGGGGAAAGTATGTGTGATTTAAGTCTTTTGAGGCACAAGGGAAGCTAGGCCATGTACGCATAGATAAAAATCAGGATTACATAAGAACCCTTAGTACAATCAGGATGTATCAGCCATTAGGGGCACAGTGCTATTATGCATGTTAAGGTAGAAATATTTTCTAGGCACTCAGTCCTTATCCATGCTGTGTCCATAGTCTATAACTTGGCTCGCTTACCTTGAGTTACCTAATTGCTGGCTCTTTCTTTCTGTCTGATTTTGGTCATGTTTAGCCTGAGTGTTGTGATCTGTGTGTTACTGTCACCATGTATGTCTGGTGCTGCTTGAGGAGGAACGGAAGCACATCCGGAAGCTGACCAACAGAACCAACAAGGCATGTTCTGTGATTTAAATCTAGGCTGTCGTCTGGCTCCTGTTATGATCGACCTGGAGTAGACTAGAGTGGTCCACTCAGCCAGACTTTACTAACTCAACTTCCTCTGAGAGAAAGACACTTCCCTTTTATATTTGTTTGCAGCTCTCCACTAAAAACAGAAAAGATGCTTGTTGCTACATTGTAGATGCCGCCATTTGTGATGCAAAGCCCTGGCTGAGGTCATCTCATTGCTGAGACTCTCAGCTTAGCAAATCCATTGATGGATAAAATGCCCATGTGACAGACAATGAGGAATCTTCCAGAATCCACCTCAGGGCCAAAGGTGAGTGTTGCATTCCATATTTGCCAGACTAGAACACATGAGACTTTGTGGGAATCTCCAACCATATGGAGGTTTGAGACCCTAAGAGATTTACTCCACTGGGAAAGAAAGTGCAGTGACTTTTCTTCAGCACAGTCACTAGGGTGTAGGGCACCCAGAAAGAGAGCGAGGCCTGACATGGGCACCACAGAGACTGCGGGTCTTCAACGAACCGGGTAGGCAGCCTAACACCGCTCTACAGTGCTTTTCTGTTTTCTTGGCAGTTTGCCGCTGAGTTGCCTCTTTAAACTGCTTATTGCTTTGTGCTTTGAAACCAATTAACCTTTTCCTTCGGTATTCTGTACTTTTTTTGCCTGAATCCGTAACAAATCCTTTACCCTCTTTTCACCAAAACCCACACCGTGTGCTCTGGGGCTGAGAGTGGGAGGGTTTGCAAAGGGCACACCATGTTGTCGATCCCACCAAGGCTGACTTAAAGACCAGCTGAGGTGCAGTGTGATGAGCAAAGCCTGCAAGCAAAGCCGCGTTCCCCTACGCACCAAAGCGGGCTGAGAAGAAGCCTGATGCAAGAGGCCCCCCTGGGATCCCTGGACAGGCATCCCTGAGGGATGGACAGCAGTTGTGAACAACCATGTTTGTTTTGCTTGTGAGGGTGGCAGCCAGTACCGGCTCCTGCACAAGGTGCGTCCCTGTCACTGGGGTGCTTTGGTGTCATGTTGCTACAACACCCCTACTTCTTGACTCTTCTTTTCAAGAGTGCGCTTTACTGTTTATTTTCATGTTTATTTCAGCCCTTCCACAAATCATTGTCCTACTTCCTCCCCTGCCGGTCTAGGAAGAACCCACTGATCTTAGAATACATTTAGTCAAGGGAATGGAGGTCTTCTTGGTTGTGTCTCTGGGGGCACCGGCTCAGTGCTTCCCTGCAAAGCTTTGCCATGTGCCACCCCTGCTGATTCCCTGCTCAAAAGGACTGCTGGCAACATACAGGATGCAGTCGGTGAAGTGGGAAACACAGCTGGCCTTCAAAACCCATTATGACACATTGTTCCATTCACTGAACACCATTTCCTACACTCCCAATTGAGTGCTGAAGCACTGAAGTGGAGTGTCCAAGCCAGGCCTGATCTCTGTCACCCCGCACTACTTAATGGCTGAAACAAAAGCACAAGCCGCAACCTGCTCATTCAGATCTGTTCTTCGCTGTGTGTGTGGCACAGTTCAGCAACTGCTCACAAAATCTGAATGGGGAGCTTGCTTTCCGCACCGCTCACAGCTTTCAAGTCACTCTGCAGGATGCGGCCTGTGTTGCTTTTATTCCAATGAATGCGCTCCCCATCTTGGGCTGGCACAAAGGCCCGGTTCCACAGGGAGCACTGAATGGCCCCCTGATTAGTGCTTTCCCTAATGGAATCCGCTCCTCCAGAAACAAGTCGACATAACCAGCCCTCTTACTCATTGAAATGTGATCTCTCGGTCAAGGTTGATGCACAACAGAAAGCCCGGTCCACAGCGAGCTCACACATTGTTATTATTACACCTGTTCTGCAACACAATGAGTACAAATGGATTGCCTTCTTCAAAGAGGCGGTTTCTTGGAAAATAACAGAAGCAGGGACAAATTGTATTTATGTAGCAGTATTTAGCCTTTCCTTAATTGCACCCCTTGAAGCTCAAATGGCCTTTTGGAGGAAGCACTTTCAGAGAGTGAATTGGAAGAGATGGGAGCAGAGAGCAGGGGGAACTCAGGGGGGCAGATTACTGTAAGAGGGGGGATTAGCCATTGTTCGGAGAATTGCATTCATGGTGCCTGTAGCCTTTAAAAAGCTTCCTGCTACACATGCTGTTCCAAGACTCTTGTTGCACAGAGACACCAGGGCCCTAAATATATCGAGCTGATTTTCTAAAAACAGCCTCAGAGGGGGACGGGCATTGTTCCGATGTGTCTCTGTGCACAGAGCGGGGCAATAATTCTTTGCTTCAGCTGGAAGAAATAAGCTTAGCTTGAAATCCAGAGAGAAGAGGGAGAAAGGTAGCAGGAGGAGGAGGGCTTTGTGCTGCCTCTTGAGCACTCTCATCTATTCATTTTGCTGGCACAGTTTGAGAGCTGTTTTCAGAGACATTTCCTGTGGGCGGTGAATGAATCACATAGATCGGTGGCATTCCAGTCTGTTGCCATTCCTAAACACCAGGTTATGGAGTAGAACTGCCTGCTTCAAAGTGGCACCTTCCAGATGTTTGGGACTGCAGCTCCCATCATCCCCAACCACTCCTCTTGCTGGCTGGAACTGATGGGAGTCGATGTCCTTAAAACCAGGAGAAATGCCAGTTGGAGAAGGCCAGAGTAGAAAGTTTGGTGACATCAGGTATATGGCTTCATCGCTTCCCTGATCATGGTCAAGCCTTCCTCTTTCTACGTTCATTTGTGTCATGACACTTATGTGGTGTGGCAGCAATCTTTTGGGGTTACTGGTAAGAAAAACAGAGACACCCCTTTTGTCATCTCAGCAGATATCTCCATGGTTAATTGTGGAACGTTAAATGTATCAACCTATCTCTGATACAAAGTCTCTGTTGTGCATGATCATGCAATTCCCTTTAAAATGGATGGGTCTTTTCAGTAGTGGCACCCCACCCTATGGAACATTCTCCCATGGGGGGCTGGAGAGGTAGAAATTGTGTGAATTCTTGACAATGCACCTGTTTATGTAGGATTTCCCTGAGTTGCAGTCAGACTGCTCTGATCTACTGGTCTTGAAATGTTTTACTGTATTTATTGTTTTACGTTGTTCTCACATTGGTTTTTATATTGCATGTCTTTTAATGTAAACTGCTTAGAAATCTCTCATGCTCTTATGATATCTAGAAGTTTAAACAAATGAACACATACATGTAATAATGAGCATGTGTGCTTTCTCAACCTAAGTACTGGCATGCTCACATCCTCAGAATTGCTGGAAAGGCCATTTGAAATCTGCAGATTTGCCATTGATGTCAATTTTATTGGCAGAAGCAAGAGTTGGGGCCTTTTCCATGGTGACTTTGTCTTCATAGAACTCTGTCCCGAAAGTTCTCCATCTATTCTACCTTTCAGATGGGCCTTAAAAACCTTTTCATTCCATTCTGCTTTAATTGCTGGTGCTGGTCTGGAGTTTTGAGTCAACTGCTGCACTATATTTTATCTTTCATCCCAGTGAAATATTTTCTATCTTGCTACCTTTTATTTAATGCCTTTCACATGCATTTGCAATGTTATGGAACGCAAGCACTGGGGACCTGGTGTGGATCAGGGTTCTGGACCCAGGGCTGGGATTATGGGAGCCATTTGCTTCCAGTTGTGAAGCTGGTTCTGCTCAGCAGGTCATGCCTGCCATTTGCATTGGTGAGGATTTTCCCCAATAAAATTGCAGACCCAGGGGGTGGGGAGTGATCAAGGTCAGGACCTCAGAAGGGGGAGAATTACAGGCCCACTGTACCTGCACCCCTCAACATGCACACACTGGGGTCCCAGTCTAGATCAGGCTGTCGGGACCTGCTATTTGCATGGGAGTAAGGAAAAGAAACCCGTCACTGAAGCAGCTGGGATTACCTTTTGCCCTATTCAGAGCTTGCTCTCTCTCTCTCTCTCTCTCTCTCTCTCTCTCTCTCTCTCTCTCTC
>NW_025335958.1:0-502 GCF_004798865.1 Varanus komodoensis
GCAAAAGCTGTCCAAAATACCAAAAGTAGGCCCGAGATGCTGACCCGGGGGTCACGACTACAAAAGTGGCAAAATAGGGCGGTTGGCAGAATGCTTCCAGATTCACAGAGTTTGCTCGGGGAGGGCCCCCGATACCCTGCATGCGCCGGTGCCAATGCCGGAGCCCTGGAAGGGGTGTCTGGGGAAGGCGAGCAAAAGAGTCCAAAATGCCAAAAATAGGCCCGAGATGCTGACCCGCGGGTCACACCTCCGAAAGTGGCAAAATTGGGCGGTTGGCAGAATGCTTCCAATTTCACAGATTTTGCTCGGGGTGGGCCCGCGATACCCTGCATGCGTCGGTGCCTCTTCCGAGGCCCTGGAAGGGGTGTCTGGGGGAGGCGAGCAAAATCTGTCGAAAATCCCAAAAATAGGCCCGAGATGCTGACCCGCGGGTCATGACTACAAAAGTGGAAAAATTGGGCGGTTGGCAGAATGCTCCCAAATTCACAGAGTTTGCTCGCCT
>NW_025335958.1:602-2955 GCF_004798865.1 Varanus komodoensis
GTCACACCTCCGAAAGTGGCAAAATTGGGCGGTTGGCAGAATGCTTCCAATTTCACAGATTTTGCTCGGGGTGGGCCCGCGATACCCTGCATGCGTCGGTGCCTCTTCCGAGGCCCTGGAAGGGGTGTCTGGGGGAGGCGAGCAAAATCTGTCGAAAATCCCAAAAATAGGCCCGAGATGCTGACCCGCGGGTCATGACTACAAAAGTGGAAAAATTGGGCGGTTGGCAGAATGCTCCCAAATTCACAGAGTTTGCTCGGGGAGGGCCCCCTATACCCTGGATGCGTCGGTGCCACTGCCGGAGCTCTGGAAGTTGTGCCTGGGGAAGGCGAGCAAAATCTGTCCAGAATGCCAAAAATAGGCCCAAGATGCGGAACCGCGGGTCACGACTCAGAAAGTAGCAAAATTGGGCGGTTCGCAGAATGCTTCCAAGTTCACAGAGTTTTCTCGGGGAGGTCCCCCGATGCCGTGCATGCGCCGGCGTCACTGCCAGAGTCCTGGAAGGTGTGTCTGGGGAAGGCGAGCAAAATCTGTCCAAAATGCCAGCAATAGGCCCGTGATGCTGGCCCGCGGGTCACGACTCCGAAAGTGGCAAAATTCGGCCGTTGGCAGAATGCTTCCAAGTTCACAGAGTTTGTTCAGGGAGGGCCTCCAATACCCTGCTCCCTCGGGGCCACTGCCGGAGCCCTGGAAGTTCTGTCTTGGGAAGGCGAGCAAAATCTGTTCAATATGCCAAAAATAGGCCCGAGATGCTGACCCGCGGGTCACGACTCCAAAAGTGGCAAAATTGGGCGGTTGGCAGAATGCTTCCAAATTCACAGAGTTTGCTCGGGGAGGGCCTCCGATACACTGCATCGGTCAGTGCCTCTGCTGGAGCCATGGAAGGGGTGTCTGGGGAATGTGAGCGAAACCTGTCCCAAATGCCGAAAATAGGCCCGAGATGCTGACCTGCGGGCCACAACTCCAAAACTGGCAAAATTGGGCGGTTGGCAGAATGCTTCCAAGTTCACAGAGTTTTCTCGGGGAGGTCCCCCGATGCCGTGCATGTGCCGGTGTCACTGCCGGAGCTCTGGAAGTTGTGTCTGGGGAAGGCGAGCAAAATCTGTCCAGAATGCCAAAAATAGGCCCAAGATGCGGAACCGCGGGTCACGACTCAGAAAGTGGCAAAATTGGGCGGTTGGCAGAATGCTTCCAAGTTCACAGAGTTTGTTCAGGGAGGGCCTCCAATACCCTTCTCGCTCGGGGCCACTGCCGCAGCCCTGGAAGGTGTGTCGGGGAAGGCGAGCAAAATCTGTCCGGTATGCCAAAAATAGGCCCGAGATGCTGACCTGCGGGCCACGACTCCGAATGTGGCAAAATTGGGCGGTTGGCAGAATGCTTCCAAGTTCACAGAGTTTGTTCAGGGAGGGCCTCCAATACCCTGCTCGCTCGGGGCCCCTGCCGGAGCCCTTGAAGTTCTGTCGGGGAAGGCGAGCAAAATCTGTTCAATATGCCAAAAATAGGCCCGAGATGCTGACTCGCGGGTCACGACTCCGAAAGTGGCAAAATTGGGCGGTTGGCAGAATGCTTCCAAGTTCACAGGGTATGCTCGGGGAGGCCCCCCGATGCCCTGCCAGCGTAGGTGCATCTGCCGGAGCCCTGGAAGTGGTGTCTGGGGAAGGGGAGCAAAATCTGTCCGAAATACCGAAAATTGGCCCGACATGCTGACCCGCGGGACACGACTCCGAAAGTGGCAAAATTGGGCGGTTGGCAGAATGCTTCCAAGTTCACAGATTTTGCTCGGGGTGGGCCCGCGATACCCGGCTTGCGTCGGTGCCTCTTCCGAGGCCCTGGAAGGGGTGTCTGGGGAAGGCTAGGAAAACCTGTCCAAAATGCCAAAAATAGGCCCGAGAAGCTGACCCACAGGTCACACCTCCGAAAGTGGCAAAATTGGGTGGTTGGCAGAATGCTTCCAAATTCACAGGGTTTGCTCGGGGAGTGCCCCCGATACCCTGCATGCGTCGGTGCCTCTTCCGAGGCCCTGGAAGGTGTGTCTGGGGAAGGAGAGCAAAATCTGTCCAAAATCCCAAAAATAGGCCCGAGATGCTGACCCGCGGGTCACGACTCCGAAAGTGGCAAAATTGGGCGTTTGGCAGAATTCTTCAAATTCACAGGGTTTGCTCGGGGAGGCCCCCCAATGCCCTGCATGCGTAGGTGCATCTGCCGGAGCCCTGGAAGTGGTGCTTGGGAAGGGGAGCAAAATCTGTCCGAAATGCCGATAATTGGCCCGACATGCTGACCCGCGGGTCACGACTCCGAAAGTGGCAAAATTGGGCGGTTGGCGGAATGCTTCCAAATTCACAGGGTTTGCTCG
>NW_025335958.1:3064-6584 GCF_004798865.1 Varanus komodoensis
CCCCCCCCGACAGATGGGCAAAATTGCCCCAAAAAGAGAGCGGCGCGGACACACCTAGTCCTCTTTGAGACGGCGTCCCTCCACGCAGGCCTCCGTTTGCGCCCGTTCCGTGCGCATTCCTAAGGTCGGAGTCCTGCCCAGAGGCCGCAATTTCCCGGCCCCACTCAGAAAGGGGGGCAAAAGTTGCCCCGAAAACAGAGCGACGCGCGCGAACCACATCCTTTTGAGACGCTGTCCTTCCGCGCAGGCCCCCATTTCCGGCCGTTCCGAGCGCGTTCCAACAGTCGCAGACCCGCCCAATGGCCGTGATTTCCCGGCCCCACCCTGTCAGAGAGGAAAAAGTTGCCCCGAATACAGGGAGAAGCAGACACACCTAGTCCTCTCTGAGACGCTATCCCTCCACGCAGGAATCGGTGTCCGCCCATTCCAAGCACCTCCCGACGGACGGTTCCCGCCCTGTGGCCGTGATTTCCTGGCCCCACTCTTACATAGGGGCAAGATTTGCCCCAAAAAGTGGGCCACGTGGACACACCTAGTCTTCTTTGAGATGGAGTCCCTCTGCGAAGGACTCCATTACCGCCCGTTCCTAGCACGTTCCACATGCGGATGCAGGCCCGGAGGCTGCGATTTCCCAGCCCCACTCTGACAGAGGGGCAAAATTTGCCCCGAAAACAGGGCGACGCAAGCACACCTTGTTTCCTTTGAGAAGCTGTCGCTCTGTGCAGGCCTCTGTTCTGCCTGTTCCGAGCGCGTTCCAGCAGTCGGAGGCTCACCCAGAGGCCGCGATTTCCCGGCCCCACTCTGACAGAGGGGCAAGAGTTGCCAAGAAAAGAGGGCCACGTGGACACACCTTGTCCTCTTTGAGTTGCTGTCCCTCCGCGCAGGACTCCGTTTCGGCCCGTTCCATGCACGTTCCATGTTTGGATACACGCCTGGATGCCATTTTTTACGGGCCCAACCATTATAGTGGGGCAAATGTTGCCCCAAATGTAGGGCAACGCGGAAAACCTAGTCCTCTTTGAGACGCTGTGCCTCATGCAGGCCTCAGTTTCCGCCCGCTCTGAGCGCATTCCGACGGTCGGAGGCCCGCCCGGAGGCCACGATTTCCCAGCCCCACGCTGACAAAAGGGGCAAAAGTTGCCCCAGGAAGAGGGCCACGCGGACACACCAAGTCCTCTTTGAGACGCTGTCCCTACACTCAGGCCTCCGTTTCTGCCCTGCGGTTGGCAGGATGCTTCCAAATTCACAGAGTTTGCTGAGGGAGGGCTCCCGATACCCTGCATGCGTCGGTGCCTCTGCCGGAGCCCTGGAAGGGGTGTCTGGGGAAGGCGAGCAAAATCTGTCCAAAATGCCAAAAAGATGCCCGGGATAATGACCCGCGGGTCACGACTCCGAAAGTGGCAAAATTGGGAGGTTCGCAGAATGCTTCCAAATTCACAAAGTTTGCTCGGGGAGGGCCCGCGATACCCAGCATGCGTCGCTGCCTCTGCCGGAGGCCTGGAAGGGGTGTCAGGGGAAGACGAGCAAAATCTGTTCGAAATGCCAAAAATAGGCCCGAGATGCTGACCCGCGGGTCACGACTCAGAAAGAGGCAAAATTGGCAGTTGTCAGAATGCTTCCAAATTCACAGATTTTGCTCGGGGAGGACCCCGATGCCCTGCATGCGTCGCTGCCTCTGCCGGAGCCCTGGAAGGGGTGTCTGGGGAAGGCGAGCAAAATGTGTCCGAATTGCCAAAAATAGGCCCGAGATGCTGACCCGTGCGTCACGACTGCGCAAGTGGCAAAATTGGGCGGTTGGCAGAATGCATCCAAATTCACAGAGTTTGCTCGGGGAGGGCCCGCGATACCCTGCATGCCTCGGTGCCTCTGCCAAGCCCTGAAAGGGGTGTCAGGGGAAGGCGAGCAAAATCTGTCCAAAATGCCAAAAATAGGCCCGAGATGCTGACCCGCGGGCTACGATTCCGAAAGTGGAAAAATTGGGAGGTTGGCAGAATGCTTCCAAATTCACAGAGTTTGCTGGGGGAGGGACCGCGTTACCCGGCATGCGTCGGTGCCTCTGCCGAAGCCCTGGAAGGTGTGTCTGGGGAAGGGGAGCAAAAGCTGTCCAAAATGCCAAAAATAGGCCCGAGATACTGACCCGCGGGTCACGACTCCGAAAGTGGCAAATTCGGCGGTTGGCAGAATGCTTCCAAATTCACAGAGTTCTCTCGAGGAGAGCCCCCGATACCATGCATGCGTCGGTGCCTCTGCCGGAGCCCTGGAAGGGGTGTCTGCGGAAGGCGAGCAAAATCTGTCCAAAATGCCAAAAATAGGCCCGAGATGCAGACCCACGGGTTACGATTCCGCAATTGGCAAAATTGGACGGTTGGCAGAATGCTTCCAAATTCACAGAGTTTGCTCGGGAAGGTCCCCCGATACCCTGCATGCGTCGGTGCCTCTGCTGGAGCCCTGGAAGGGGTGTCTGCGGAAGGCGAGCAAAATCTGTCCAGTAAGCCAAAAATAAGCCCGAGATGCTGACCTGCGGGACACGACTCCGAAAGTTGCAAAATTGGGCGCTTGGCAGAATGCTTCCAAAACCACAGAGTTTGCTCGGGGAGGGCCCCCGAACCTTGCATGCGTCGGTGCTTCTGCCGGAGCACTGGAAGTTGGGTGTCGGGAAGGCAAGCAAAATCTGTCCCAAATCCCAAAAATAGGCGCGAGATGCTGAACCGCGGGGCAAGACTCCGAAAGAGGAAAAATTGGGCGGTTGGCAGGATGCTTCCAAATTCACAGAGTTTGCTGAGGGAGGGCTCCCGATACCCTGTATGCGTCGGTGCCTCTGCCGGAGCCCTGGAAGGGGTGTCTGGGGAAGGCGAGCAAAATCTGTCCAAAATGCCAAAAAGATGCAGGGGATAATGACCCGCGGGTCACGTCTCCGAAAGTGGCAAAATTGGGAGGTTCGCAGAATGCTTCCAAATTCACAAAGTTTGCTCGGGGAGGGCCAGCAATACCCAGCATTCGTCGCTGCCTCTGCCGGAGGCCTGGAAGGGGTGTCTGGGGAAGGCGAGCAAAATGTGTCCGAAATGCNAAGGCGAGCAAAGTCTTTCCGAAATACCGAAAATAGGCCCAAGATGCCGACCCGCGGGTCATGATTCCGAAAGTGGCAAAATTGAGCGGTTGGCAGAATGCTTCCAAATTCACACAGTTTGCTCGGGTAGGGCCCCCGATAACCTGCAAGCGTCGGTGCTTCTGCCGGAGCCCTGGAAGTGATGCATAGGGAATTCGAGCAAAATCTGTCCGAACTGCCTAAAAAGGGCCCGAGATGCTGAGCCGCGGATCACGACTCCAAAAGTGGCAAAATTGGGCGGTTGGCAGAATGCTTCCAAATTCACACAGTTTGCTCGGGGAGGGTCCCCGATACCCTGCATGCGTCAGTGCCTCTGCCGGAGCCCTGGAAGGGGTGTTTGGGGAAGGCGAGCAAAATCTGTCCAAAATGCCGAAAATAGGCCCGAGATGCTGACCCGCGGGTCACAACTCCGAG
>NW_025335958.1:6684-7140 GCF_004798865.1 Varanus komodoensis
AAATGCCGAAAATAGGCCCGAGATGCTGACCCGTGGGTCACAACTCCGAAAGTGGCAAAATTGGGCGGTTGGCAGAATGCTTCCAAATTCACAGCGATTGCTGAGGGAGGGACCCCGATACCCTGTATGCCTCGGTTCCTCTGCCTGATCCCTGGAAGTGGTGTTTGGGGAAGGCGAGCAAAATCTTCCGAAATGCCGAAAATAGGCCCGAGATGCAGACCCGCGGGTAACGACTCTGAAAGTGGCAAAATTGGGTGGTTGGCAGAATACTTCCAAATTCACACTGTTTGCTCGGGGAAGGCCCCCGATACCCTGCAAGCGTCGGTGCTTCTGCCGGAGCCCTGGAAGTGATGCATAGGGAAGGCGAGCAAAATCTGTCCAAACTGCCGAAAAAGGGCCCGAGATGCTGACCCGCGGATCACGACTCCGAAAGTGGCAAAATTGGGCGGTTGGCAG
>NW_025335958.1:7240-10823 GCF_004798865.1 Varanus komodoensis
CCGATACCCTGCATGCCTCGGTTCCTCTGCCGGAGCCCTGGAAGTGGTGTCTGGGGAAGGAGAGCAAAATCTTTCCGAAATGGCGAAAATAGGCCCGAGATGCAGACCCGCGGGTCACGACTCCGAAATTGGCAAAATTGGGTGGTTGGCAGAATGCTTCCAAATTCACACAGTTTGCTCAGGGATGGCCCCCGATACCCTGCAAGCGTCGGTGCTTCTGCCGGAGCCCTGGAAGTGATGCATAGGGAAGGCGAGTAAAACCTGTCCAAACTGCCGAAAAAGGGCCCGAGATGCTGACCCGCGGATCACGACTCCTAAAGTGGCAAAATTGGGCGGATGGCAGAATGCTTCCAAATTCACAGAGTTTGCTGAGGGAGGGACCCCGATACCCTGCATGCCTCGGTGCCTCTGCCGGAGCCCTGGAAGTGGTGTCTGGGGAAGGAGAGAAAATCTGTTCGAAATGCCGAGAAAAGGGCCGAGATGCTGACCCGCGGGTCACGACTCCGAAAGCGGCAAAATTGGGCAGTTTGCAGAATGCTTCCAAATTCACACAGTTTGCTCGGAGAGGGCCCCGGATACCCGGCATGCGTCGGTGCCTCTGCCGGAGTCCTGGAAGTGGTGTCTGGGGAAGGCGAGCAAACTGTGTNAAATTGGGCGGTTGGCAGATTGCTTCCAAATTCACAGAGTTTGCTGACGGTGGGACCCCGATACCCTGCATGCCTCGGTTCCTCTGCCGGAGCCCTGGAAGTGGTGTCTGGGGAAGGAGAGCAAAATTTTCCGAAATGCGGAAAATAGGCCCGAGATGCAGACCCGCGGGTCTCGACTCCGAAAGTGGCAAAATTGGGTGGTTGGCAGAATGCTTCCAAATTCACACAGTTTGCTCGGGGAGGGCCCCCGATACCCTGCAAGCGTCAGTGCTTCTGCCGGAGCCCTGGAAGTGATGCATGGGGAAGGCGAGCAAAATCTGTCCAAACTGCCGAAAAAGGGCCCGAGATGCTGACCCGCAGATCACGACTCCAAAAGTAGCAAAATTGGGCGGTTGGCAGAATGCTTCCAAATTCACAGAGTTTGCTGAGGGAGGGCTCCCGATACCCTGCATGGGGCGGTGCCTCTGCCGGAGCCCTGGAAGGGGTGTCTGGGGAAGTCGAGCAAAATCTTTCCGAAATGCCGAAAATAGGCCCGAGATGCTGACCCGCGGGTCACGACTCCGAAAGTGGCAAAATTGGGCGGTTGGCAGAATGCTTCCAAATTCACATAGATTGCTGAGGGAGGGCTCCCGATGCCCTGTATGCGTCGGTGCCTAGCCGGAGCCCTGGAAGTGGTGTCTAGGGAAGGCTAGCAAAGTCTTTCCGAAATACCGAAAATAGGCCCGAGATGCTGACCCGCGGGTTACGACTCCGAAAGTGGCAAAATTGGGCGGTTGGCAGATTGCTTCCAAATTCACAGAGTTTGCTGACGGTGGGACCCCGATACCCTGCATGCCTCGGTTCCTCTGCCGGAGCCCTGGAAGTGGTGTCTGGGGAAGGAGAGCAAAATTTTCCGAAATGCGGAAAATAGGCCCGAGATGCAGACCCGCGGGTCTCGACTCCGAAAGTGGCAAAATTGGGTGGTTGGCAGAATGCTTCCAAATTCACACAGTTTGCTCGGGGAGGGCCCCCGATACCCTGCAAGCGTCAGTGCTTCTGCCGGAGCCCTGGAAGTGATGCATNGTCGGTGACTCTGCCGGAGCGCTGGAAGTGGCGTCTGGGGAGGGCGAGCAAAATCTGTCCAAAACGCCGAAAAAGGCCCGAGAAATTGACTCGCGGGTCACGACTCCGAAAGTAGCAACATTGGACTGTTGGCAGAATGCTTCCAAATTCACAGAGTTTGCTGAGGGTGTTCTACCGATACCCTGCATGCGTCGGTGCCTCTGACAGAGCCCTGGAAGTTGTTTCTGGGTAAAGCGAGCCAAATCTTTCCGAAATGCGAAAATAGGCCCGACATGCTGACCCGCGGGTCACGACTCTGAAAGTGGCAAAATTGGGCGGTTGGCAGAATGCTTGCAAGTTCCCAGAGGTTGCTGAGGGAGGGCTCCCGATACCCTGCATGCGTAGGTGCCTCTGCCGGAGCCCTGGAAGGGGTGGCTGGGTAAGGCGAGCAAAATCAGTCCAAAATGCCGAAAAAAGGCCCGAGATGCTGACCCGTGGGTCCCGACTCCGAAAGTGGCAAAATTGGGCGGTGGGCAGAATGCTTCCAATTTCACAGAGTTTGCTGAGGGCGGGCTACCGATACGCTGCATGCGTTGGATCCTCTGCCGGAGCCCTGGAAGGGGTGTCTGGGGAAGGCGTACCAAATCTGTCCGAAATGCCGAAAATTGGCCCGAGATTGTGAACCACGGGTCACGACTCCGAAGGTGGCAAAATTGGGCGGTTTGCAGAATGCTTCCAAATTCACAGAGTTTGCTGAAGGAGGGCTCCGGATACCCTGAATGTGTCGGTGCCTCTGCCTGAGCCCTGGAAGCGGTGTCTGGGGAAGGCGAGCAAAATCTTTCCGAAATGCCGAAAATAGGTCCGACATGCTGACCCACGGGTCCCGACACCGAGAGTGGCAAAATTGGGCAGTTGGCAGAATACTTCCAATTTCACACAGTTTGCTGAGGCCGGACTCCCGATACCCTGCATGCGTCGGTGCGTCTGCCGGAGTCCTGGAAGTGGTGTCTGGGGAAGGCGAGCAAAATCTGTCCAAACTGCCGAAAAAGGGCCCGAGATGCTGACCCGCGGGTCACGACTCCGAAAGTGGCAAAATTGGGCTGTTGGCAGAACGCTTCCAAATTCACAAAGCTTGCTCGGGGAAGGCCCACGATACCCTTCATGCGTCGGTGCCTCTGCCGGAGCCCTGGATGGGGTGTCTGGGGAAGGCGAGCAAAATCTGTCCCAAATGCCGAGAAAAGGCACGAGATGCTGACCCGGGGGTAACGACTCCGAAAGTGGCAAAATTGGGCGGTTGGCAGAATGTTTCCAAATTCACAGAGTTTGCTGAGGGCGGGCTACCGATACCCTCCATGTGTCGGTGCCCCTGCCGGAGCCCTGGAAGTGGTGTCTGCGGAAGGCGAGCAAAATCTTTCCGAAATGCCGAAAATACGCCTGAAATGCTGACCCGCGGGCCACGCCTCCGAAAGTGGCAAAATTGGGCGGTTTGCAGAAAGCTTCCAAATTCACAGATTCTGCTGAGGGAGGGCTCCAGTTACCCTGCATGCGTCGGTGCCTCTTCCGGAGCCCTGGAAGGCGTGTCTGGGGAAGGCGAGCAAAATCTTTCCGAAATGCCGAAAATTGGCCCGAGATGCTGGCCCGTGCGTCACGACTAAGAAAGTGGCAAAATTGGGCGGTTGGCAGAATGCTTCCAAATTCGCACAGGTTGCTGAGGGAGGGCCCCCGATACCCTGCATGCGTCGGTGCCTCTGCCGGTGCCCTGGAAGGGGTGTCTGGGGAAGGCGAGCAAAATCTGTCCCAAGTCCCGAGAAAAGGCCCGAGATGCAGACCCGCGGGTCACGACTCCGAAAGTGGAAAAATTGGGCGGTTGGCAGAATGCTTCCAAATTCACAGAG
>NW_025335959.1:0-40707 GCF_004798865.1 Varanus komodoensis
AAGATTCCAGGCTTCTGCACAATTCTGGAGATAAGACCCACTGAACACAATGGAACTTCCTCCTAAGAAAGCAGGCATGCTTTTCTGCTGTAAGCTCAGAGAATCATGACAAATATGCTTTCTCCTTCTCTGGAGTTGAAATTTAATGAGGCCTGAGCTAAATGACAAGGGACATCTGATAAGCATGGGAAAGGAAGAAAATTAGGCCAGGGACTATATCCTGGTCTACTCTAACCACTTCATTGGGCATTTCAGCTGAGTGCAGACCCCAGTTATACTGCTGAAAAGCTGTAAGTGCTGAGGTTCCTGTAGTGAGGCTAGAACAATTAAAATGCCTTAGGAAGGGTTTACTTTTGTCTAGTACACTGTCTTCTATGGAACAGAACTTCTAATCATTTCGTCTATAGAATGCAACATTCCCACCTCCATATAGTGTTATGTTTTTGTACTGTGAGTGTGAGAAAGTCTTTCTAACTTTAGAAAGACTTTAGTAGGGAGTATATAAACCTGCTCCATCTCCATTCATAAAAGACTGGCTTTTTCACTATTCTCTGTATGCGTGTTCCATCAAACATTGTTGGTGCAAAGGGAATTGATACACTACACTAACCCTTCCTTCCTACACTAACCCTTGGATGGACTCTTTGATAGAAACCTGCTGGCCTAGTTTTTCAGAAGTGGTAAAAGAGGCATTGAAATAGGGTTATATATATCTCCACATAACAAAGCAATCACGGTATATTTTTTCTTTTGATCCCTAAGTGGTGTTAAAAAACAGAAGTGGTGGTGGTGCTTCTACAGCTGACTTATCTCATGATGCTGGAAGACCAGGGTTTCTGCATTGCAAACAAGATTTGGTATGAGAAACAACACTTGATCCATAACACACTTCCAAGGTTGGTAAATTGAGATGGAGGCACCTCTCTCTGTGATAGCTTTAGGAACAGGCGCATACTTCCATTGTATACAATATTTCAGAGACCCACATCTTCTGTGAGATAGAGGGTGACCCCCTCCCATGACCTCAAGGGGACCCACATCCCTGCTCTGCCAAAGTGAAATGCCCTTCAATAGCACATGCTTTGTGCACAGTACAAGGCCATTCACATGCACCGTTGCTCACTCATTGGTTCAACCAGATTCCTATGAGAAGCCTTGGAAAACATATTTTGCCTTAACCAAATGCGACATGTAGTGCTGCAGCTCTAGTCAGACCTAATTTACAGAGGGGAGGAATGTGTGCTTCTGCCCTTCAAGCTTTCACTCCTAAATGCTTGGCACAAATTTTTGGTGAGGTGTAGAACTGGATTGTAAAGGTAAATTCTACATATGCATTTGTTAGGTCAAGTGGTCTATGTAAAGATTTTTTTCTCTCAAATCCTTGGAAAAGGGGTTTCTTGTTTGGAGGCCTCTGTATACAGAATAGTGTGAAACAACCACTATAGCTTGGCTGGATTGGGTGCATGAGACCTGGCAATGCCACAATGCACTGGTAGAACAAAGGTGCCAGAGTTTTGCTCATGGAACAATTATTTTTTATTATTATTAAGGGGGTATTTCTAACTTGTCCATTATGTTTCATCTCTGGATGACTTACAATATAGAACCTAATAAATACATCATAATACCACAGAGTCTAAATTCACCTTGTTTTCCCTTTTCATTTGGATCACAAAATACAGCATCGCATGTCAAGGAAGCTTGGAGGACATGGCATCCACTTCCTTCAGACAGCAGTGGTCTGGCATGGTAAGGAGTCTGATTGGCATTGCATGGACTTCCAAGCTTGGACCAAAGTTACTCATCCCAAGGATTTAAGGAGTACAGGGAGGCTCAGGAGGGGTTTTGGGAATCCCTCCAGGCCATGTCATAAATCCTGGTTGTGAAAGCAGGAGGGATCTTCCATCCTCATGTGTGCACCTCAACATGAAAAAGATGGCCATTATGATTTCTATTTCAGGTGCTTTCCTTTGTGTCATGCCATGGGAAACTCTGATCCTCTGGGGGATGTTATCAGCTCCCATGTCACTGTGCAAATTAGTGGTTTTCACACTCCTTGCATATGATCTTTCAAGCTTCTCGTCACTTTTACAGTGCCATAAAAACATATTTGATATGCAGAGAGGCAGCTCCTGTCCTTTCTAAGACAGAAATGATTCCTGCAAGAGTTCCAGGCAAACATGTAGGAAATGTCATCTTTGCAAAGAATCTAGGAAGAGAAAGTGGCAATGAAGTTGTCAAAGGAAACTTGGCACTTTTCTACCTATGCATCTACAGCACCACACCCCATTCATGAAAAAATGAAATAAAATGGATCCTATTTTATTACACAGGAATCTTAATCCTGATGACAACTGTTAATATGAATATTGTGGTTCTTGCAGTTTTGATGTTTGTTTTGCAATTACAAACAAAATGTGAGACATATTCTATTAGCTGCACTATACCTGCAGATCCATTTCCTACACCTCACCAATTTTATCAGCCAGGCATGTTTGTCACAGGTGCAATTGTCTCTCATGTTTTCTATCTTCTCAACAACTCCTCTTTTGTACATGAACCCACACGGATGTTGATCAATGAAGCTGTGTAAGTTTACTTCCTTCCTTCCTTCCTTCCTTCCTTCCTTCCTTCCTTCCTTCCTTCCTTCCCTCTTTCCTTCCATCCTTCCCTCCCCCTTCCCTTCTTTTCCTTTCCTCCCCCCCCCACTTTTCTTCCTTTAATATGCACAAGTCACAGTAATGTGGAAAAGTTGTTTGATTAAGGGATTTTTTTCCCTTAATGTGTCATGATTTACTTTCTGGAATATGGAAGTTTCATTTGAGAACACATTGGGGTTGTGAACTATTTGGCATGGTATTTGAATATTAGAGTTGGATGATGGGCAGAAGGCCATTGGGTCCAAATCCTTGCTATTGCAGGACACCAAGTTATACCATCCCATTTAGACGACTGTACAAACACAATTTGAATTCTTCCCGTGAGGGAGAGCCCACAACTTCCTCACGTAATGGGTTCCATTGTTGAACTACTCTGACAGTCAGAACATTCTTCCTGGTGTCTTTTCTGAAGCTGGTTTCCCATAATTTAAGTTCGTTATTCTATGTCCCGCACTCTTGAATGAACAAGAAGAGATCTTGTCCTTTAAAAGATAGAGTTTGCCCTTTGAATGATGCTGTTAAAGATCATGCACTTTGAAAATCTTCTGTGTTAAAATGGAGCATGCATAAGGAATTCCTAGTATACTTTGAACACAAAATCACTGTCAGCTATTGTCCAATCTCTTTCTACAGAATGGGGATCATTTAGATTGCTTGGCATTCTTAAGTAAACCAGTCCTATTTTTCTTTCCTGGATAAGTAGAATAACAGAACAGTAGAATGGGAAGGGGCCTGTAAGGTGTCCGAGTAAAACCATCTTTGACATATAGCTGTCCAACACTATCTTGAATGCTTCCATTTAGTGTAATGAAACTCCTAGTTACAGGCAGAGCAATTGCTTCCCACAAGGCATACAGAAAATAAAACTCAACATGATGAGTCTGGGAACAGAGAGGGAAGTTCAAGGGAAGGTCCCATATTGAGGATGTAGAGTAAGCTTATATATGCATGGATTGGAAACAGAGGAAAAGCTGGGTACAGAAGCAGCACAGTGAGAATAGTTTCTATTTAATAAAAGTGAGAAAGTGGATGGACTCGGAGAAACATTAATATTACATATGAAAACCAAAGTTGCTGTTTAGAGAAGCCATATAGGAAGAGCATTATTGGAACACACTTTGGATATATCCAATTATCTTTCAGAAAAACACGATGAAACCACTATCATCCTTTGGCTTGCTCACTTCTACTTACTTTCTGTGAGATGTGTTCTCTTAACACGCACTCTGAATGGGTATATTGGAGTAGGATCTATTTTGTGATAATCTCTATATGCATTATGTGTGGGGAAGGTGCATTTGGGAAAATGGGAATCATCACTGATGAAAAAAGAAGTCAAAATGACTAATGATTGAGATAAACAATTCTATATATGAAGATGGACCCATCACTATGTATGCCATTCCATATTTTGCACCCAAACATTAGAGTTGAAATATTCTCATTGCAGTTCTGTGCCAAAGATGTACCAGCACATCCTGGCCTTGTCCTTTGCTGTAGACGAGATCAACAAGAATCCCAACATCCTGCCAAACCTCACTCTGGGCTTCCACATTCTTAATGGCTACTACTTTGCGAGGATGACATATAAGGCCTCCATGGGCATCCTTTGCACATACCACAGTTTTATGCCCAATTTCAGGTGTGGTGCTCACAAAAAAATAGCTGCGGTCATTGGAGGACTTGTAACTGAAGTCACTGAAATTATGGCCATCACCACTGCCATGTACAAGATCCCACAGGTAGGTTATTTCCATGGAATTTTGGAAATTTCATGAGACAGAAGTAGACATTATCTCCTAATCAATCTGTACTTTGATGCATTTAATTTCAGCTCACTTATGGGTCCTTTTCCCCAGTACATGGTGACAAAACACAATTCCCCTTTTTGTACCAGATGGTGCCCAGGGAATCCCATCAGTATCTGGGGGTTGTGCGCTTACTTCAGCATTTTGGCTGGACATGGATTGGGCTCCTGGCAGTGGACGATGACTATGGGGACATGTTCTTGCAGACCATGATCCCACTGCTTTCCCAGAATGATATCTGCCATGCCTTCATATTTCAATTACCAAAGCAGACTTATTTAGAGGAGTATACAGGCCGGCTTCTACATCTGGTGGAAAACTTTCCCATTCTCATGGAAAGAAAAGTCAGTGCTTGTTTTGTACATGGAGAACCCCCATCCTGGCAGAATTTGAGAATGATGATGTCAATGGCACCATTTTTCGGTTTGCCACCTTTGGGGAAAGTGTGGATTGCAACATCCCAGTGGCATTTTGAATCTCTCTCCTTCCAAAAGATGTGGGACATCCAACATTTCCATGGTGCCATATCTTTTGCTGTTCACTCTGGACAGCCACCTGGATTTGAAACATTTCTTCACAGTGTAAGGCCTAACTGGAGGAAAGGAGACATGTTTGTTCAGGATTTCTGGGAGCAGGCCTTCAGCTGTCGAGTAGGCATCCCAAATGTTAAAGGGGAAGGAAAGGCATTGTGCTCTGGACAGGAACGGTTGTGGAACCTTTCAAGCACTTTCTTTGAAATGAGTATGACTGGGCACAGTTACAATGTCTACAATGCCGTGCATGCTGTGGCACATACCTTGCATTCCATCTACGCATCCAGAAAGAGATGGGTAGAAGCAGGGAGGGCAGCACTTCAAGAAACAGAAGCATGGCAGGTGGGTACAAGCAAAGGACACAAATCACTTTGAACAAATCTTAGGGTTTACTGCAAAATCATTTGACCTAATTCCTCAGCCTAGTGGTAGACTGCAAGCCTTTGCTGTGGCAGATAGGTCTCAAGTCTTGTACACATCCAGGTCCAAGCACCTAAGCTTGCTTGGAGAGAGACTGTAATTTTAGATTGGGTAGCCAGAGCTCTTAATTTCATTTTGGGGGTTCCTCCCTCCTGGTTTCCTTAGCACAGCAGGATAGCAGGTGATAGAAGGCCTTCATGGAGCATCCTATGACAGGAACAATTGTGGGAGAAGGAGTGGCAAGATTCTGTCTAGACTCTGCTGAGTAGCTGAAGGATATGATCTCAGATTTTGAATACACAGCATGGCAGAGAATTATGTGATTTTTCATTATCACATGGTCCCACCTATATATAATCAAAAGGAGAAGGGTTACAGCTTAGCAAAATGAATTCCTTACTGCTGTGATTGGACTCATGTATATTCAGAACCATCTCAAATCTTCAGGTCTAAATACTTGCTTCTGCTCTCCTTCAACTCCCTGCTTTAAAAATGTTTCTTCAGCAGTGGCCCAGGGAATGCTACTTGCAGAAGTTGGAGTTTTCTTCAGAGGAAGGAAGTAAGGTGGTTCAGAGAGGTTGAAGTATCCCTAAGTTATATTTTCTTTCTCCATGGAGAACCTGCCACACAAGAGGTATTCAGGGCCAATTCCTTTACAAAGCCTCCTTATACAAAAGGATGTGGTCCATAAAATCCCAGAGGGGTGGTACATAGGAAACTGACTGAAGCTTATTAATGGCAGCAGAAGGCCTCTCGAGGGTATGGAAAGCATCATGCCAGCCCTGCTATTCAATCTGTCTTGAGGAAAGGCCAGTCCTAATAGCAGTTTTCATGTTGATTTATCAGACTCCTGTAAAATTCCTTGTAGATATTTCAGCTCTCTGTTGTACCTTTTCTTCCTGCTTCTTTTACTTTCTTAAATTCAGTTACATGGTATGCTACGGAAACTGACATTCAACAACGGTAATGGAGACCTTGTGAGTTTTGATGAAAATGGAGAACTGGTGACAGGTTTTGATGTTACAAACTTGGTAACATTCCCCAACAACTCATTTGCTAGAGGAAAGATTGGGACCCTGGAACCCCAGGCTCCTCCAGGGAAAGAGCTGACCCTCGAAGATGATCTAATCATGTGGCACAGAAGTTTTAACCAGGTCAGAATAACATGCAATTGCACAAAGCCCCTGAACTCACATATGGGAAATATTCCAAGAAATGTCCCTTGATATGTGCGTTTCATTCTTACTTGGCTGCTCACTGGCATCCCCTCACCTTATAAATGCCCTGTGCTTTCCCTGTGTAGAAGAAAATGTGGAAATCTAACTGGAGTTTGTCACATCAAATTTTCCATTATTCTAAGGAAGGTATCCAGGGATGACATTGCTGAATGCTTGATGTTTTCAGGTCTTCTGCTCCCTTCTCCACTACCTTGCAGCCTTCTTTTCTAGAGGTAGTAGCCTCCAACGCATGTTCATCCATCCTTCGTTCCGTCATTCTATCCTTCCTTCTTTTTTCCTTTCTTTCTTCATTTCTCCCTCCCCCCTCCCTTTTTCTTCTTTCACTTAATTTTACTTTTTGGATGACGACTTTATGGCATCACATTTCTAGAATGGGTTAAATTGCTGCAAGTTAGTTATGCAATTCCTGTATAGCTCAGCACTGCAGCTGGAGGTGGGGAGAAAATAGATGTAAAGGAGTTCATCTTCATTGCACAACAAATCTCTGAAGCACAAACTTTGGCCAAGTTATGCATCAAAAGAGAGAAACAGCCCAAAGCTAGCCCAGTTTCCATTTCCACCCCAATTAGAGACTGGTCTGATACTAAGGAAACCTTTCCCTGCAGAAGTGTCTGTTTCGGTTCATGTAAGTCGAGTCAAAGGCAGCCCAATTCTCCATATAGATGTCCGCTCTCAATTTAGTCCAAAATTCACCCAAAGAATTGTCATAGAATCACTTCATTCTTATTTAACAAAACAGAAATGTATTATTTAAAATTTAGTTTGGGGTGTGTGGGGGATTTTTTTGATATAGGAATTCACACTACAAACAAGTTTAAGAAAAGCTGAATCAACCTGTTCAAAAACATCCAGGTGCATTTCATTGCTGCTCATTCTTACAGTATTTGCATTAAACACACCACACTGATTTTCAGTCTATTTAGTCTCCCAAGCATTAATTTGGAAGGCTGGATGGGAGAGGCCCAGATCCTGCTCTGAAACCAGTATGCAAGATGGACTCCCTCATGCTCCCATTTCCAGGATGGTCGGTTCTGCCATCACCACCAGGACAGCCTGCTCTTGGATGAGCTCATGTAGCAATGGGCAATTATAGAATAATGGGGGCCTGGAACATCTAAATCCCTTTCATCAGAAGCAGGATCCATTGAATGGTGGCCATTCCTGGTAAAAAGGTATTGTAGCCTAAATGATAAAAGAGAAGCTGACACTTAAGTACAGCAGTAATACCTGAAGAACTCCTGCAAACCATCATTACTTGGAGCTGAAAATGATCAATAAACAATGGAGAAAAACTGTTAATTATTTTATTACATTTGTATATCAAAAATGCAGTGGCATTTTGAAATTCCATTGAGCAGAATAGACTTTCCATTCTTTTGCAATAGAATCATATCTTTCTTATTATTGTTAAACATAGCTTTAAAAAACCTGAATTATTGTATGAAGTGTATAATTTCTGAGAATAAATCACACTTTGGTCATTCAGGAATGTTTCTGACACTGACTGAACAAGTAGTGATACTATTAGTTGATTCTTCTTCACTGAAAATTGTATTTTATTTGGTAACTTGCTTTTCTTTACTTTCTTTTTCTAAAGGGAATGCTTTTACTAAATAATAATTCCTGAATTTTTTGATGAGGAAATTATTTCTTACCTAAATCAAAAAACAAAAAACAAAACCAACCCACCATGACCTTGGATCACATCAATCATGTGGGGTTCTTGTAAGCAAAGTTCTTCTCGTCATTGTTCATGAGTAGTAATGAACTACAGTAACAGCTACAATACTGATTACTGTTTTGCATTTTATATGTGTCCTACAAGGAAGTACAAACTGTCTGTTACACCCAAATAACAAAGAGTAAACAAAGCACTTTCATCACACCATGCTGGGAGAACTTCTATTAAGATGAGACAAGAGTAGGATCTAATTTCACAATGCCCATCTCCCTTTTGTGTTCCTGTATAGGTGGTGCCCATTTCCAGATGCAATGACTACTGTTCTCCTGGTTTTGTCAGGAAAAAGAGAGAAGGAGAGAGATTTTGCTGCTATGACTGTGCCCCATGCCCAGAAGGGATGATGTCTGGCAAGAGGGGTAGGAATCTTTTTGTGCTATATTTTGTCAAAGTGGCCAAAAATTAAATCCAGACTCATCTGATCAGTATTCTTGTTTCATATACATACCTTTGCAAGTGATGCATATTCTGTCATGGAGAGATGTCAAAAAAATCTTGTAAGACCCCTGTAGAGCAGTTAAAAAGAGATTGGTAAATGCACTGATGTGAAGGCTGGAACTATACTGAAAAAGAAAAATCTATTCCTCCAAATATTATGCTTGACCTCTATGATGTATGACTGTGTGTGGGCAATCAATGCCCACACACAAAATTATTTTGTCCTTCAGCTTGCTTAGTGAGATTCCTATACAAAGAAATGCAAGAAGAGGGACTTAGTGGCCCCATTGAAAGCATCTGGCTTAATTTAAATGGACAAATTCTGCCAAGCATAGCCCCTCCAAGAGATTCCTGACATGTGTTGCTGACAACCTTCTTCAGCAGAAATTAGAAAAAGGAACGAGAGGATCAGTTATCCTCGATTTAATACTAACTAATGGGGATGGCCTGGTGGACAATATAACAACAATGGGAACTCTGAGGGAAAGTGACTATGTGATACTTGGAATCTCAATTATACAGGAGACAAAGGGTAACTGGAGCAAAACAGGCATCCAGGACTTCAAGAAAGCCAACCTCAACAAACTCAGAAAAAGGATAAGTGAAGTGCCATGGCAACACACCCTTAAGGAAAAAAGAATCTTGAGAGGTGATTCCAGAGAGGTGGGGAATCTTGAAAAAGAAGATTCTCAAAGCACAACTATGAACAATTCCAACAAGAAAAAGTGTAGAAGACAGCAGAGGAAACCTATGTGACTCCACAAAAACTTAAGTGAAAGCCTGAAAGAAAAATGAACATGTACAGGAAGTGGAAGCAGGGCCAGGCCATGAAGGAAGAATTAAACAAATAGCAAGGAATTGTAGGAATAGCACCAGGAAAGCTAAAGCAGGAAATGAACTGAGAATAGCAAGGGATGCCAAGAGAAACAGGAAAGCCTTCTTCAGGTACATCCAGAACAAAAGTCATGAGAAAGAAAGAGGAGAGTGTACAGCCACTTAAAGTGTATTGCAGAATGCTGACCGATGAGAAGGAAAAGGCAGAAGTGCATGGTTTTCTTCTCTCACAAGGAAATCTACCTCCAAGCTGAAAGTGAGAGAGATGGCTGCCCAGATTCATAGACAAATGGTCAAGGAATACCTAGATGGAATAAACATTTTCAAATCTCCAGGGCCTGATGAACTCCATTCCAGAGCCATGAAAGAGATAGCAGAGGAACTCTCAAAACCACTGGTTGTTACCTTCGATAAGTCTTGGAAAACAGAAGTGCCAGACAAATGGAGAAGGGCCCCTATCTTCAAAAAGGGGGCAGGGAATGAACCTGGGAACTATTGTCTGACATCAATCCCTGGAAAAATTCTGGAGCAAATTATTTAAAAAGAAAATGCAGTGATAAATGTAAACAAACATAGATTTATCAAAAACAAATCTTGTCAGACTAACTTAATCTCATTTTTTGACTGGATAACCTCCCAAAGGAACAAAGGGAACACTGTGGACATAATCTACTTAGACCTTAGCAAATCTTTCAACATAGTGCCACACAACATTCTGATAAACAAATTAGGAAAAAATGACTAGAGGGAAAAACTATTAGGTGGATCCAAAATTGGCTGCAAATTGGCTCTCAGACACAAAGAGTGCTCAACAATGGCACCTTCTCAGATTGGATGGAGGTAATGAGTGGGGTGCCATGCCATTCAGTCCTTTGCCCAGTGCTCTTTGACATCTTTATTATGTGATTTAGATGAGGAAGTACAAGGAAACATCATCAAAATTGCAGATGATACAAAACTGGGTGGAATAGCAAGCACCCTAGAAAACACAGGGAAGATCCAGGGCAATCTTGATAAACTTGAATAGTGGGCTGAAAGCAACAGAATGAGATTCAGTAAGGACAAGTGCCAGTTCCCCACCAAGGAAAAAGAAACCAAATACATCAATACAATGTGGGGAATATGTGGCTCAACAGAACTGAAAAAGAAAAAGATCTTGGAATATTTGTGAACATTAAGCTAAATATGAGCCAACAATGCGCTGCAGCTGCCAAAAGGGAAAATGCTATTTTGGGATCCGTTAACAGAAGTATATTTCCAAATCACAAGAAGTAGTTGTTCCCCTATACTTTTCTCTAGTAGAAAAGTAGACCTCACTTGGAACATGGTGACCAGTTTTGGGCACCGAGATTTAAGAAAGACACAGAAAAATTAGAAAGCATCCAGAGGAGGGCAACAAAAATTATCCAGGATTTGGAAACACTGCCCTTTGAGGAGAGACTGAGAGAACTGGGCATGTTTGGCTTTGAGAAGAGAAGACGGAGGGAGGACAAGTTATCACTCTATAAGTACCTCAAGGGCTGTCACAAAGAGGTAGGTCAAGATCTCTTCTTGCTGATAACAGAGTATATGACATGGAATAATCAATTCAAGTTGAGATAACCCAGATTCAGGCTGGAGATCAGGAAAAGCTTTCTCACTGGCAGAGCAACACAACAGTGTAACCAGCTGCCTAGGGAGGTGGTGATCTCCCACACTAGTGACCTTCAAAAAGAAAATGGACGGCCATATGAGTGGGGTGGTTTAACTTGGTGTCCTGCAACAGAAGGTGCCTGGACATGATGGCCTTCATGGCCCCTTCCAAATCTACTATTGTACGATTGTATGATTTTTATCAAAGGGCAACCACTTTTAATCACTTCAATCCTGTATGTATTATATGAATCTGAACTTACCACTTCCATGAGAGACGACTGGAAGTACTGCTGCCTGCTGTGCTGTTGCGGGGTTGAGGGACCTGAAAAGGGCATTCAGCAATACTTTTTTGAAGAGTAAATTCCGAGAATGTCAGTTTATGCACAGGATACAATGATCTTACCTTCTTGGCAAACAATGCTGAAGAGATTTGAAGAGATTACAGCCCTTTTCAGGCTCCTGCTGTTGTTCAGAAAAGTGCAGTAGTACTAAAGCAAATACCTACCTCCCAGCTGAGAACAATTACCAAGGCAGGGCATTAGGTTTAAAGGATCTAGACAATATGGCCCACACTGGGCCTCCCAACATCTCTCCATTGCCCTTTATGTACATTTCTGAAGTTCACTATAAATCACCCCAGTGAACCTGACAAATTATCTCAATGGTAGATAAGAAGGACCCTTCCACATCGCATATGAAAGGAGCAGACGGGCAGATGCATGCAAACACCAGGAAGAGAGAATGCATGCAATGAGATCTTAATCATCCACTTTGAGGGCAAGTACTGAAATTCTTAGCTGATATTTACACCAGATCCATATAAACTCAAAAAAGTGTTTGATATGTATATGGATACCTTTTCCTCCAATACATTGTTTCAGTTCCTGAAACCTTAGAGCAGCATTTCTTTTTCAGACATGGATGCCTGTGTAGAATGTCCAGAAGATCAATATCCCAACATGAAACACAATGAATGCATTCCCCGTGCTCTGAGCTACTTCTCATACAAAGAACCTTTAGGAATCATCTTTACGATATTGGCTATTTGTTTCTCTTTGATGACAACTTCAGTCCTGGGGATCTTTCTCAAACACAAGAACACACCCATTGTCAAAGCCAACAACCGGGGCCTTACCTACATCCTCCTCATCTCCCTCCTGCTTTGCTTCCTCTCCTCCTTGCTCTTCATTGGAAAGCCTGAAGAGGTTGCCTGCCTCATCCGACAAACTGCCTTTGGCACCATCTTCTCTGTGGCCCTTTCCTCTCTCTTGGCAAAAACCACAACTGTGGTCCTGGCATTCATGGCAACAAAACCTGGGTCAAGAATGAGGAAATGGGTGGGGAAAAGATTAGCAATTTCTCTTGTTCTCTCTTGCTCTTCTGTGCAGGCAGTCATTTGCACACTTTGGCTAAGTACTTCCCATCCCTTCCCAGATATGAATCGGCACTCAGCAAAAGACCAAATCATCCTGGAATGCAATGAGGGCTCAGCTGTGATGTTTTACTGTGTCTTGGGCTACATGGGCTTGCTGGCCATTGCCAGTTTCACAGCGGCTTTCCTAGCCAGGAAGTTGCCGGACACTTTCAACGAAACCAAATTTATCACATTCAGCATGGTGATCTTCTGCAGTGTGTGGTTCTCCTTTGTTCCAACCTACCTGAGCTCTGAAGGAAAACACCTGGTATCTGTGGAGATCTTCTCCATCTTAGCCTCCAGTGCTGGCCTATTGCTTTCCATTTTTCCTTTCAAATGCTATATCATTTTAATGAGGCCTGCATTAAATGACAAGGGACATCTGATGAGAATGTAAAAGCAAAAAATGTAGACCTGGGACAATCTCCTTGTCTACTCTAATACACAATTCTTTTGGCATCTCAGCTGAGTGCAGGGCCCTGATTATTATGCTGAAAAGCTCGACATGATAAGGTCCCTGAAATGAGGCTAGAACAATTAAACTGACTTAGACAGTGTTTAGTTTTGTCAATTTCACTCTCTTTTATGCAACAGTACCTTTATTCATTCGGTCTGTGGAATGCAATATTTTGAACTCCATGTTGTATTTTATTTATGAATGTGAGAAATTCTCTGTGATTCTTGTGCATTTCCATTCAGAGGTGACTGGGTTTTCACCAGTGTCTGCATGTTTGTTTCATCAACCTTTTTTGGGGGGAAACAAGAATTAACACTATTCTCTTTTTTGCACTATCCATTGGATGGAGTCTTTTATACAAACTTGCTGGTTTAGTTTTTCAGAAGTGGTAAAAGAGCATTGGAACAGGGCTATATACCTCTCCACGTATCATCCAGTCTTCAATGTGTATTCTCGCCTTTAATACTTAAGTAGCATTAGAATACAAAGGTGGTGGTTGTGTTACCGCCCATGGACACTGACAAAGGGTGCTCTGCAGCTTTGCTATCTCAGAAGATTGAATGTGCCCGGATACTGCAATGACATGAAGGTTTCCTGTGAGAAACAACACTTGCTCCATTACACTCTTCCTAAGCTAGTAAATTGTAGTGGGGCGGCATTTCTCACTGTGGTCAATTTAGCTGTTGGAGCATCATTTCCCTTTCTATAGAATACTTCAGGGGCACACAGCTTTGGTGGGAAAGGAGCTGATGCCCCTTCCATATCCTCCCTGGGTATCACATCCCTGATCTGCCAGTGAAATGTCCCTAAAGGAACCCCAATTTTGTCCACACAGGAAGGCTATTCACATGCTTTATTGGTTGTAGCAAGGAGGGTGCTGTGTCTTGAGGAGGGAAGAAAGGGTTAAGTCCTTGAGGCATGCAGAGCACAGGGACAGCTTCACGGCCCAGCTGGCACCTGGACAGGGCTGAGGGAGGTGAGGAAATCATCTAACGGTCCAAAGATTCCCAAGGACAGACACATCCCCTTGTTGATGAATTCCACCTGGGGCCCTGAGCTCATTATTGGGATGTTCTAGACACTGTCCTGTTGTATTGCAAAGGGATATCTATGCTTTGACACGAAGTCAAAACTTACATAGGCATCACCACAGCACCCTTAATAACTGTGTAGATGAATCAGTTTATCTGAACTAGATTGTGTATTTCTATTTCTGCTGTGATTATCCATATTTCTTCACTTAATTACTTGCTCTTTAAAATATTTCCCTTTTGCTAGAATATGCCTGCTTCTCACAAAAAAAAAAAAAAAAGAGAGAAGGCAAATAATGTCAGTGCATTGAATCTATACCAAAACTTCTCTGGCTATTTGTTGAACAGGACTTGGATTCCATTTAGTCTAATGAACCTCCCAGCCACTGAGAGAGCGATAGTTTCCCAGCACTATCAAGGCAAAGACTAAACAAAATAAAACTCAGCACACAGCTCTGCCTAGGAACAGATGAGGCAATTCAGGGGAAGGAGTGCAGATTGTAGGGAAGAGTATTTCTCATCCACACTGAGGGTATAGGATAGGTTTGTAAATTTATGAATGAGAATCAGAAGGAAGAGCACAGAAGCATGTTGGTGAAAACACTTCCTATTTAATATATGTGAGAATGTGAATGAGTTTGGAGAAGCATTGCCTCTGCCGCCACTGCCGCCTCCTCCTCTCGTAAATGGCCATCCTTGATCAAGCTCTGATATAATACCATTATTGGCACTCCATCTTAACAAACCTCATCTTAATGGCAAACCCTATGAAACCAACATTATCCATTGGCTTGTTTGCTTCCCTTTAATTTCTGTAGCATGTCTTCTCTCAAGAGGCAAACAGAAAGGGTATATTAGGGGAAAATATCAATTGTTTGGAAATATCCAAATTCATTATTTGTTTATGGGGAAAGAACATATAACTAAGGGGCTAATTGGCATAGATATAAAAAGAACGGGAAAGTTTAATGATTGAGACAAGCAATTCTATTTATACAGATGGATACCGCAGAATGCTTGCCTTCCCATATTTCACACTCAATAACTTAGGGTTGAATCATTCTCATTGCAGTTCTGTGCCAAAGATGTACCAGCACATCCTGGCCTTGTCCTTTGCTGTAGATGAGATCAATGGGAATCCCCGAATCCTGCCAAACCTCACTCTTGGCTTCCACATTCTCAGTGGCTACTCAATAGCAAGGATGACATATAAGGCCTCCAAGGGTCTCCTTTCCACATACCACAGATTGGTCCCCAATTTCAGGTGTGGTGCTCAGAAAAAAAATAGCTGCTGTCATTGGGGGACTTGTGACTGAAGCCTCTCAAATTTTGGCCATCATCCTTGCCATGTACAAGATCCCTCAGGTAGGCTCTTTCCATGGAATGGTGGAAATTCTATGGAACAGAAGTTGACATTACCTCCTAGTCCATCTCTGTACTTTGATGCATTTGATTTCAGATCACATATGGGTTCTTTTCCCCAGAACATGGTGAGAAAACACAATTCCCCTTTTTGTACCAGATGGTGCCCAAGGAATCCCATCAGTATCTGGGGGTTGTGCACTTACTTCAGCATTTTGGATGGACATGGATTGGGCTCCTGGCAGTGGATGATGACTATGGGACATGTTCATGCAGAGCATGGTCCCACTGCTTTCCCAGAATGATATCTGCCATGCCTTCATATTTCAATTCCCAGAGCGGACTTATTTGCATGAGCATGCAGGCTGGCTTTTAGAAGTGTTAGGAAATTATGCAGTTCTCCTGGAAAGAAAAGTTAGTGCCTGGTTTGTACATGGAGAACCTCCTTGCTGGCAGAGTCTGATAACAATGTTCTTGGCAGCACCAGTTTGGTCATGGCCACCCTTGGAGAACGTGTGGATTGCAACATCCCTATGGGATTTTGAATCACTCTCTATTCAAAAGAGGTGGGATATCCAGCATTTCCATGGTGCCATAACCTTTGTGGTTTACTCCAAGCAGCCACCTGGACTTGAAAGATTCGTTAAGTCCATAAGGCTTAACTGGAGAAAAGGAGATAATTTCAATCAGGATTTCTGGGAGCCAGTCTTCAGTTGTCGAGTAGACATCCCAAATGTTAATGGGGGAGGAAAGGCAATGTCCTCTGGACAGGAACAGTTGGAGAGCCTTCCTAGCACTTTGGCTGAAATGTGCATGATTGGGCACAGTTACAATGTCTACAATGCCATGCATATTGTGGCATAAGCCTTGCATTCCATCTACGCATCCAGAAAGAGATGGGTAGAAAGAGGGAGTTCAGCACTTCACAAAGTGGAAGCATGGCAGGTGGGTACAAGCAAAGGCGAAAAATAATTTGAACAAACAATGCTGACCTTCTCCTGTGAACCCCTCCCAAGAATGACAATCAGGAGAAAACTATCACATAATTCAAAGCAGGTTTTCTGGAACATTCTGACTCAAATATGAATGAGGCACTGCTATGCAACAAAGCTAACCATAGATGCATCTAGAAAAGGAAGTGGAACTTTCTTCCCCTCAAAAGAGGAGAAAAATGAAAAGGCAGCAGCCATTTCCCCAAATATACTCAGCCTCTATCAGTAACTGGCTTCAGGACTCAGAGAATTCACCCGTTTGTCCCCAAATTATTAAACCAAATCTTAAGGAATCCTCGCAAAATCATTTAGTCATGTTCTTCAGTCAAGTTCTGCTCTTCAAGCTTTTACTGTGGCAGATACTTTGCAAGTCATGTACAGATCCAGGTTCAGGAAGGGACAGCTTTTTTAGATTGTGCTGCTAGAGCTTTTAATTTTACTTTGAGGGTTCCTCCCTCCTCTTTTCCTTCACACAGCAGGAAAGCAGGCGATAAGAGGCCTTCATGGAACATCCTATCACAGTTACAATTGGGGGAGATGGAGTGGGATATTTCTGTCAAGACCCTGTTGGGTAGCTGAAGGTTACCATCTTAAATTTGGAATATACACCATGGCACAGAATTACAGAGGGACGTGGTGGTGGTTTTTCAGTATCGCATGATGCCACCTATCTATAATAAAAAGGAGGAGGAAGACAACTTAGCAAAATGCAGACCTTACTGCTGTGATTGGAATCATGGCTGTACAGAACCATCTCAAGTCTCCATGAGCCCAGAGCATGAGGACTAAGCCCTTGCTCTTCCTCTCTTCAACTCTCCCCTCTTACAATGTTTCATCAGCAGTGGGCCAGGAATGCTACTTGTGGGAGATATTGTTTTCTTCAGAGGACTGAGGTGAGGTGGTTCAGAGTGGTTGAAGTATCTCTAAACTATATTTTCTCTCTCAATGGAGAAACTGCCACAAAAGAGGTCTTAAGGGCCATCTCCTTGATAATACCGTTTTATGGGAAAGGATCTGTTGTGCAAAGTCCTAGAGGGGTGGTACACTGAAGGCTGACTGTGGCCTGGTAATGGCAGCAGAAGACCTTTTGAGGGTTTTGGAGCCCTTCTGCCAGCTGTGGCACTCAGCATGTCTTGTGGCAAAGCCAGTCCTAATAGCAGTATGTATAGTGATTAATGAGGCTCACATGGAATTCCTTGTAGAGATTTCAGCACTCTATTGTACCTTCCTTTCTTGCTTCTTTTACTCTCTTTAACTCAGTTACATGATATCCTACCAAAACTCATGTTCAACAACAGTGCTGGAGACCTTGTGGGTTTTGATGAAAATGGAGAATTGGTGACAGGTTTTGATGTTACAAACTTGGTAACATTTCCCAACAACTCCTTTGCTAGAGCAAAAGTTGGAAGACTGGAACCCCAGGCTGAGCCAGGGAAGGAGCTGACCCTTGAAGATGATCTAATTGTGGGGCACAGAAGTTTTAACCAGGTCAGAAGAACATGCAGTTCTGCAAGTCTGCTCAACTCACTAATGGGAAATAATTGAACAAATGTCCCTCATCTTGAAATCAGTGTTCCATAGCTACTTGGGTGGTCCCTGGAAGCATTTCACATAGAAACAAAAACACTAACCACAATCCCCTCACCCCACACTTGCCCTGTGCTTTCCCTCTGTTGGAGAAAATGTGGAGATCTAACTGGAGTTTGTCATGCCAGATGTTCCATCATTCAAAGTAAGGAAGCCAGGGATGAGATTGTTGAGACTGTTCTCAGGTCTTCTGCTTCCCTTCCCACCCTCTGGGAGCTGTATTTTGTACAAATTGTACCTTCAGGTGGTGCAGTGGTTTAAACTGCTGTGTTACTGGGCTGGTTGATTGAAAGGTCGCTGGTTCAAATCTGCACAACAGGGTGAGTTTCCATTGCTCCATCCCAGCTCCTGTCAACCTTGCTGTTTGAGAGCATGCAAATGCAAGTACATAAAAGGTCCGACTTCGGTGGGAAGGTAACAGTGTTCTGTACACTTCGGTATTTAGTCATGTGGGCCACATGACCACAGAGACTGTCTGTGGAGAGACGCTGGCTCCCTTGGCTAGGAAATGGAGATGAGCACCGCCCTCTTGAGTCAGACATGACTGGACTGACTGTCAAGGGGAAACCATTACCTTTACCTTCCGAATCACATTCAGAGGTTTTATAATCCCATTATACATTAGGACTGAACACATATTCTGCATTTGGATTGAACGCATAATCTGTTTCCTCATGAGTCTGCTTCACATTTATCATGCTTTTGCAATTTCTCACACTCTGTAGTTACCCCAAAAATTCTTTTTCTTAAGGGAAACTTTTCCTGAGTAAGAACTCCTGAACTGATTAACAAGGGAATTATTTCTAACCTAAACAAACAAACAAATCTCACCACCACCACCACAGTGGATCAGCTACATCATGTTGGGCAGTCCTTGTAAATCAAGATGTTTCTTGTCCATGTTCATGAGCAAGTTACGCACCAAACAGTTGTAGTTGCAATACTGATTGCTCTTTTTCATTTTATAGTTTTCCTGCAAGGAGTACAAATGCCTATTACATGCAAAGAATGCAGAGAAACAAAGCACTTTCATCATGCCATGCAGGGTGAACATCTATAAATATGAGACAAATCTGGGAACCAGTGTCTTAAAGCTCATCTCCTTTTTGTGTTCCTGTACAGGTCGTGCCCATTTCCAGATGCAATGACTACTGCTCTCCTGGCTCTGTCAGGAAAAAGAGGGAAGGGGAGAGATTTTGCTGCTATGACTGTGCTCCATGCCCTGAAGAGATGATGTTTGGCAGGTGGGGTAGGAAAGTTTACACACTGTTTTGTTAAACAGCCACAAAATTAAATCCAGACATATCTGATCTTTATTACTGTTTCATATACACAATTTTGGAAGTGTTGCATTTTATGTCAAGAAGTAATTTAACAAATCAGGTAAGAAAACTGCAGAACAATTTATTAGTGAGTGTTATATGTGCTGATGTGATGGCTGAAAGTATACTGAAGAAAAAAGCATAGAAACAGAGCCAATCAGTAGGAACTCCTGGGCCATCTAGTCTGAACCCCAGCTCCAGCCAGCTCCGCTCATGACATGAGCGCCATGTGCATGCCTAGCTTCATAAGATACTAAGATTCTTCATAATCCTAAAGGATGATGCAGTTAAAGTGCAACACTAACTATGCCAGGAAATATAGAAAACCTAACAGTGGCCACAGAATTGGAAAAGGTCGGTTTGCATTCCAATTCCAAGGAAGGACAATGCCAAAGAATGATCAAACTACCATACAATTGAGCACATTTCCCACATGAGCAAACTTATGCTCAAATTCCTACAAGCTAGGATTGTGTACCAAGAACTATCAGAAGTTGAGGCAGGATTTCAAAGAATCAAAGTAACTAGAGATTAAATTGCCAGCATATGCTGGATCATGAAGAAAGCTAGGGACTTCCAGAATACACCTGCTTCTTCTTGATGGACTACACTAAAGCCTTTGATTGTGTGGGTCACATCACACTGTGGCAAGTTCTTAAAGAGTTGGGAATACCAGACCATCCTATCTGTCTCTTGAGAAATCTCTATGTGGATCATGAAGTAACAGTGAGAAGTGGACATGAAACTACTGCTAGATTCAAAATTGGGAAAGGAGTATGGCAAGGCTGTATATAGTCACCCAGCCTGTTTAACTTATATGCAGAGCACATCATGAGAAAGGCTGGGCTAAATGAATCACAAGTTGGAATTATGGTTGTCAGGAGAAATATGAACAACTTCATAAACACAGAAGACTCCACTCTAATGACAAAAAGTGAAGAGGAACTAAAGAGCCTCTTGATGTGGGTGAAGTAAGGGACACATAAGTTGGCTTGAAACTCAACGTTAAGAAAATTAAGATCATGGTATCTGGTCTTATCACTCCCTGGAGAATGATGGTGAAGAAACGGAAGTAGTGAGAGATTTTATTTTCTTTGGGCACCGAGATCACCACAGATGGTGACTGCAGCCAACAAGTTAAAAGACATGGCTCCTTGGGAGGAAAGAAAGAGAGAACATGCTCCTGAAAATATTTCATATAGTCAAAGCTATGGTTTTCCCCGTTTTAATGTATGGCCATGAGAGTTGGACAAAAAGGAAGGCTGAGCACTGAAGAATAGATGATGTTGAATTGTGGTGCTGAAGAAGGCTCCTGAGAGTCCCTTGGACTACAAGGTGATCAAACCAGTCAGTCCTAGAGGAGATCAACAATGACTGCTCTTTAGAAGGCCAGATACTGAAGATGAAACTCACATACTTTGGCCCGCTAATGAGAAGGAAAAACTCATTGGCAAAGAGCCTAAAGCTGGCAACGATTGAAGGCAAAAGGAGAAGGGGACAGCAGAGGTTGAGGTGTCTAGATGGGGTCACTGGGTGGTGGGTTTGGGCTTGGCTGAACTCCAGGGAATGATGGAGGACAGGAGAACATGGAGGAATGTTGTGCAGGGGTCATGGTGGCAGGGAAGGTTGGAAATGACTTTGATACTAAACCCAAAATTCCTTCTTAAGGTTATGCTTGACAATGATATTTGATTGTGTGAGGGCAACCAGTGCCAGCACCCAACTTTCTTCTGTCCTTCTGCCTGCTTAGTGAGATTCCTAAACAAAGGGCAACAACTTCTAATCATTTCAATGAAGTTTGAATTATATGAACTGGAAATTACCACCCTCATTGAGAGAGAACGGCATATTGCCTGTGCCATGGTGGGGCAGGGGGACCCAAAAAGGGTATTCAGCAGTACGACTTGGGTGTTTGCATGAGCCCATTCTGAAAACTTCATTATTTGCACAGGTAGATATGAGCTTAACTTCTTAGCAAACAATGTTGTGGAGGCTGGATAAAAATCTACCACTGCCCTGTGCAGGCTTCTGCTGCAGTTCACAAAAGTGCAATAGGCCTGATGCAAACACCTGCCCCTACCACCAATAATTATTCATCAAGGAGGTCATAAGGTTTAAACGCTCTAGTTAATCTGTCCAAAACTGGGCCTCCCAGTATCTCTCTGTTGTCTTCTTTGTACATGTGTAGAATTCATTTTCATGCATCCTGGTGAACCTGGCAACTCATCCAATCAGTAGATAAAAATGACTTCCATGTTTCTTACAAGAGGAGCAGATGGGGACAAAATGTCCTGCAACCAACACAAAGTGATCAAATTCAAATCCTTTGGGCCAATATTGAAATTCTTGGCTGATCTTTACACCAGCTCAGTATAAACTTAAAGAAGAGCACATGTGCAAAAGTGATCTCATACAGCATCTCAATACCTTCAGGTCATTTGATGCCTTTCCCCCCAAAGTGTTGCTTCTTTTACTAAAACCTTAAAGCAGAATTTCTTTTTCAGACATGGATGTCTGCATGGAATATCCAGAAGATCAATATCCCAACAAGAACCAGAATCAATGTCTCCCCCGTGCTCTGACCTACTTCTCTTACAAAAAACCTTTAGGAATCGCCTTTACTATATTGGCTATTTCTTTCTCTTTGATGACAACTTCAGTCCTGGAGATCTTTCTGAAGCACAAGGACACGCCCATCGTCAAAGCCAACAACCGGGGCCTTACCTACATCCTCCTCATCTCCCTCCTGCTTTGCTTTCTGTCCTCCCTGCTCTTCATAGGAAAGCATGAAAAGGTTGTCTGCCTCATTCGACAGACTGCCTTCGGCACTATTTTCACAGTGGCCCTTTCATCTGTCTTGGCAAAAACTATGATTGTGGTCCTGGCATTCATGGCAACCAAACCTGGATCCAGAATGAAAAAATGGGTGGGGAACAGAATAGCAATTTTTCTTGCGCTCTCTGGCTCTTCTGTACAGGTGGTTATTTCCATACTTTGGCTAAGTATGTCTCCATTCCCAGATAGGAATCGGCACTCAGCAAAGGGCAAAATCATCCTGGAATGCAATGAGGGCCCAGCTGTGATATTTTACTGTGTCTTGGGCTACATGGGCTTGCTGGCCATTGCCAGCTTTACTGTAGCTTTCCTAGCCAGGAAGTTGCCAGACACTTTCAATGAAGCCAAATTCATCACATTCAGCATGGTGATCTTCTGCAGTCCCAGTCTACCTGAGCACCAAAGGAAAATACCTGGTGGCTGTGGAGATCTTCTCCATCTTAAGTTCTGGGGCTGGCCTCATGGTTTGTATTTTTCTTCCTAAATGCTATATCATTGTAGTGATGCCTGAGCTAAATCTGAAAGGAATTTTGCAAGGAAATAATGGGGTAAAATAGAGACTTTCACTGCTTTCTGCTGTACTGCCTAGTTTATTAGCACTGTACAAGGAGTGGAAATTTTTTTACACCTCTGAAAGCTTGTAACACCCAGTGTCATAGTCACTATCTTTACAACTGCTAAGAAACCACTTATGAAAAATTACTGATTCAGAAGCCTATTGACTATAACGTGCATACTTTACTCCCAATATCTACTGAATAATTTGGAAATGTGGGTGATAACTATTGACTTAAGTGGTAAAAGGCTGGTTTCCATTAAGGATGAAGCTAATCTTGGAATAAATGATGCCAGGTGGCTCCTGATGTGGCAAGGAAGTCTTTTAAGCAAAGACAGAAAGTCTGAAGTTCATTGAGCATAGCAAGTATTTCTCACACTCTCCAAGTGCTGTACTATCAACCAGAAGATGTTAAATTGATTGCAGAGGTAGTCAGAGAAATGCTTTGAGAGAAGTTGTCAAGATGGTTCTTTCATGTACACAATCATTTGGCATGAATCTTGTCACACTGAATTGCTTTGAAAAATTTACATTTTTCCACAAAGTGGGGCTCCCTTTCATAATGCATTCAGAAACTTCAGTCAGCTCAGCTGGCATATAACTGTGCATATTTTAGGTGGGCCATATGTGGTGTTGTAAAAGGATCCAGAGAAAACTGTATGTGGCTGAGACCATGAGTTTTATGTGATGGACTGCCCTGAGCTCTTGCTTACTTCTAAGTAGACAGTAGGATTGTGCTGTTGACCTTGGATTCCCATCTACCTTTCCCAAACCCCAAGTAAGGCTTGGCATATCTTTGGTCATTTTAAGCCTATTTTCAAATAGAAACATAGAAACAGAGCAAGTCAAAAGGTGTCTCCCGGGCCAACTAGTCTGACCCCCGGCTCCAGGCAGCTCCGCTCATGACATGCCCACCATGTGCATGTTTAGCCTATCTTTGAACACCCTCATTGATGGGGCTTTAAGCACCTCCCGTGGAAGCCCATTCCGTACCCTAGGGGTCCTGTCAGGAATGATTCCTGTCATCTAAATAGAACCTTGTTTCCCTGAGCCTTGCTCCATTGGAGTGCATCCTGCCTTCCTCTGCGGAGGAGAACAGGCCTCTACTCACCCCTTTGTGACATCCCTTCACATACCTGTATGTCGCCAACATTTCCTCCCTGTGTCTCCTCTTCTCCAGGCTGAAGAGACCCAGTTCCCTCAGTCTCGCCTCATACCCCATCCCCTGCAAACCGGCCACCAACCTTGTGGCCCTACGCTGCACTGACTCTAACCTGGGTATATCCTTTCTGTAATGAGGGGCTCAAAACTGAGCACAATACTCCAGTTGTGGGCGCACCAGAGTCATACAGAGTGGTAGTAATACCTCTCTTGATCTATAAGTCACACTTCTGGCTTTGCAACCAAGGGTGGTGTTCACCCTCTTGACAACTGTATCACACTGCTGACTCATGTTTAGCCTGCAGTCAACCAGCAACCCAAGGTCCCATTCAGAAGTGCTGTTCTCCAGCCACTTGTCACCTAACCTGTACTTATGACACCTATTCCTATGCCCCAAGTGCAAGACCTTGCACTTATCCACATTGAATGCCATCCTTTTGTCTCCTGTCCACTTCCAGTGTCTGTTCAGATTCTTTTGGATATGGAGTACCTGCTCCTCAGTTGTGGGTATCACCCCAGCTTTAGTATCATTTGCGAATTTGATCAGCAGATTGTTCACCCCTTCTTCCATGTCATTTATGAAAAGATTAAGCAGGATTAGCCCCAGGACAGAGCCCTGGGGGACCCCTGCTTGTCACTGGCTGCCTTCCCGTTGATTCCCCACTAATGGTTACCCTCTACTTTCGGTCAGTCAACCATGCCCTAATCCATCGGACAGTGCATTGTTGTATCCCAAAACTCCTCAGTTTTTCCACCAGGATATCATGGGGCACTTTGTCAAAGGCCTTGCTGAAATCCAGGTTAACCACATGCACTGCATCCCCTCCATCCAGCCATCTTGAAACCAGGTTGTACAATTCCACAAGGTTTGTCTGGCAGGACCTGTTTTTTGCAGAAGCCGTGTATTGTGGCTGCCAGCCTCCCTTCCCTATCTAGCATCACTAGATCTTTCTCTATTATCAGCCTTTCCATTGTTTTTCCTACAATGGACATAAGGCGAAAAGGTCTGTAATTTCCCATGTCCCTTCTACTACCCTTTTTGAAAATTGGGACCACTGATGCCACCCTCCAGTCCTCTGGAACATCACCCGTTCTCCACAAGGCCTGAAAAATGGAGGCCAGCAGGTGTGAGAGAATCCTTGCCAACTCTCGAAGTACTCTTGGGTGTAACCCATCAGGGCCTGGCACCTGTGTAACATCTAATGCCCTGAGGAGCCCCACAACTTCTGGGGGGTGACTCTAATCTTTGCCCCTAAGTCCCCAGCCTCAACTAATCTCCGTCCTGCTTTGGGGAGAACACAGAGGCAAAATAGTCGTTTAGCATCTGTGCCTGTTCCCTCACATCAATCACTACCCCCCCTTTCTCTTGCTATTTTCATTCTGATAGAAGCCCTTTTTGTTGCTCTTGATATTCTTTGCAAGTCTCAGCTCATAATCAGCCTTAGTCTTGCAAAGAATCCTTCTGCAATGGGCCTTCTCCTCCCAGTATACCCTTTTATCTTATTGCCCCAATGCCCATTTCCTACAGAAGTTCCTCTTGCATCTAATCCCTCTAACCACATCTTTTCCCACCCATGGCGGCACTCTCCTCTGCCTCCCCACCTTACCAACTAGAGGTATCATCAAGACTTGTGCCTCCAAAACCTTCCTTTTGATTGCCATTCAGTCCTCCTCAACTCGCTTGCCTTCCAGTAACCTATCCCAGGAGACTTTCCCCGGTCTGGCCTTCAGTTGGCCCCCTTGAAGTCCCAGCTTCTAGTCCTCGACCTGCTGCACATCCCCATTCCCCTGATCTCAAAGCAAAGGATGAAGTTATCACTTGCATCCAGAGCTCCCCTAATCTGTACCTCATCTAACAGCTCCTCCCTGTTGGTCAAGACCAAGTCTAGGATGTTTCCCCTCCTTGTCGCCTCTCGGGCCCTCTATGTGAAAAACCCTCCCTCTATAGCTTCTAGGAAGTGGCATGACCTGGCTGACACCGCCGAGTGAGTCTCCCAAGTAATATCCGGAGATTGAAATCTCCCATAATTACTGTGTCTCTCCCCCTAGATATCTTTAGAATCTGATCTGTCAGGACATCATCTAGGGTCCCAAGCTGACCAGGAGGGTGATAACATACTCCCACTGTCAGGTGCCTTTCCCTGTCAAAACCCCTAAGTTTCACCCTCTAACAAATCCCCATCTGTGCTGCATTCTATCTCACCACATCCTATCCCTTCCCTGACATATAAAGCTACACCCCCACCCCTCTTTCCCTTCCTGTCCTTTCTAAACAGGTGATACCCCTCTATGTTTACATTCCAGTCTTGCCTTCCATCCCACCAAGTTTCTGTGATCCCCACCAGGTCATACCCTCCTATTTCCAGGAGAGTTTCGAGCTCTTCCTGCTTATTACCCATGCTCCTATGCTCCTAGCATTGGTGTACATCCACCCAAGTCTTCCTTTCCTTGAAGTCCACAGCCTCCACTTAATATTAAAATTATTTCATTTCATGCAGTACTGTTTCTTGTCATTTCCCTGATGATAGATGATGTGTAGTGTTCTTTTATTAAAAATGACTAAATTTGGAGAACAGTGCAAGCATGTTGAATATGCCCAATCACAACTGAAATGCAGCACCCAAGAGTTGAAGTTCATTTGACTCCTGGGCTGAATGAGGCTGCCCAACCATACTCTAAGAATCTTCTAAGATTTGCATTCGCTTTGAAAGGATGCTGATTCTCAGAATTCAAAATCCCAAAGAGAATCTGGGAATTCTGTTTCCCCAAAACACACACATTCCGAGGAAATGGTCAAAACCATTTCCCTCAGCATGTAAATTTCACTGGATAACCAAGAGCTTTGTCCTGTTTGTATTGGAAGCTCAACATTCTTGCATGCACAAAAACTCCAAAAGAATAACAGAGGAACTCCTGAGAATATAATGCAAATATAAACATACTGAAGTTGATGGATTGAGCACACTATCCATTTCCTTCTACCTGTGGGACTTTGCAGATGCCTATGAGAGCAGCCATGCAGATGGAAACTGAGCAGTCTAAACCTGCAAGAAGAGCTGTTCATTTCTTTTCCTTGCCACAGCTGTAATCGGAAATCATCCTTTTCAAACTGGAAAGACACTTCAGACGCTTCTGATAAGTCTTCCGTGCTCTAGATAACTGTCATGGATATGGAATCTCAGGCTGACATTTGGTAACGTCTTGAGCATTCATTGACCTCTTTCACTGCAAATGCCACAGAAAGGACATGCTGATCGTTCTTCAGGTCTGCTCCTAAGATGGAATCACATTATGGAATACAGCCATATTTCTGAACCATTCATTCAGTGGCATGCTACTGCATACATCCTGACAGACGTAGTCTCTGCAGGAGATGTGTTTAACAATTTGATTGCTATGCCACCTTCCTACAGCCCACAAAGAGGCATGTGGCTGATTCAATACATGTAATTAAAGGTACAATAAAGCAATGCATTAAATATAATATTATTATACAGCATTACAGCCTTACACAGCATTAGCAGAATAAAAATAGCACCCAGTCCCACATACCTGTTTACATGCAAAGGGGCACAATGTCCTTGGAGGTTAGTGGAAGGATAGCAGACAAGCCATAATCCTAGCTCCCTGCAACACAGAGTTCCACAGCCTGTGGGAGCATCCACCAGGCAAGCCTTCTTTTGTGTTGCTACCAAAGAAGTCTCTGAAGGAATCATGTGCTCCCTGTAACTAGCTGGCAATTCAGCTACAGCATTCTGGATCAGCTGAAGTTTCAGAACACTTTTCAGAGCCAGCCCTACACAGAGAATGTTCCTGTAGGCCAAACTGGAAGTAACTAGGGCGTGCATGACTCAAGCAAGTTCAGAAATCTCCAGGAACTGGTGCAATTGGTACACTAGCCTCAGCCATGCTAAAACATTCCTGCCAACCATTGAAACCAGAATTCCTGGTGCAAAGCAATTCCAGGTTTGGATCCATCCAAACTGCAAACTTTCAGTTTCAGGAGAATCTAATCTCATCCAACACAGGTTGAGTTTCTATTATCTGGTCTACGCTTTAACTTAGCAGGAGTATGTCTGGATTACATTACATTTTGCTTCCCTTGTTCCTCATGACCAGCATCAGTTATTGATTGAAAACTGGTGCTCATTGTAAATGCTATGAAAGGTATCGAACTATGACTGGAAAACTATATTTTAAAAATGTTAAGATATGGGTTCTTGGAATGTCTTGCTGCAGTATTGCTGAGAAAAGATAAGAAAGATGCTGGATAATGTTTGCTCCTGTTTCATTTAATTAAACAATCCACTGTGTGTTAACCAATCCTAGGTTCTTTTGAGTAGATATAGGGCTACTGTATTCACCTGCTCATGCATTGCTAAAAAAGCCAGGAATGTTCATCGTTTGGATTTTCTGAATGTGGAACTATGGGTTGTAGAGTGGGAAACTCATCAGGATTTTAAGCCATGGGATCCCACCCATCACTGCTAGCAGCTTATGGGAATGAGCAGAGAACATCTCCCCTGCTCAAATGCCCCATTCCCCTCTATGCCCAGTGCAGAAGAGAGGAACATGGCGGAAGGCATCTCCTGCCTTCCCGTTCCTCAGCAGAGCCTGTGGTCAGTGCCAGTTCTGCCAGGCAAGCTGGGCACAAATCAGTGCTGTGGTGGCATGAATTGGTGCATCCTATGCTCACTGGTGATCCATAATGTCTCAATGCAGGTTTGATTACCAATTCTTCTCCATCACCCATACTTTTCCTTGGCACTGCATTGCTTTTGAAGCTAAAAGCTATCCCTTCTGGCTCTTCAACCCTTCCCGCAATCTGCTAACAAGCGATACAATAGCGTTAGTGAAAGAGAAGAGTCCAGATGCTGTATCCTATTCTGATAGGATCCTCATGATCAAAATCTGTGTGGTATTTTGAGGGGTAGCCATGCCTATCAAAGTTGACCAGTACAGATGGGTAGAAATTTCACTTTACTTTGGTTCCAAGCAGAATGGAAAAATCCCATTGCATTTGGGTTAGAAAAAAGTTGAGACTTAAGGCAGGGGAGGAAGTGGAGAAAGCAGATTTGTCCACCTTCTAATTAGTCTTTTGCTGCTACTGAAGTCTCTCACACAGGGATTAATTGGGCTGACTTTGAACCCTGTAATTTTCTGAGATTTCTCAGGCCATCATTTATCTGGTCAACCCCAGGTGGATTTCCTCAGTCCTCAAGTGTGGTCAATAACACAGTATAAAAGATTGCAGTATTCTACCATTGATGCATGGCAGGCATGTCTCACTCAAAACTGGTGAGGACCTCAGAACATGTGGGACAGCACAAGTTTGCTCCTCAGCAGTTTTTCATGGTTAAAATAGACTAGCCCACTTGAAAGAAACATCTTGTGAATCAGCTTTGGTGGGTGAGGAGAGAGATAGGGCCACCTGCCCCATGATGCTGGAAATTTTGCTTTTTCTATGGCTGCAGCTGACTCCAACTGAAAGCAAGAGCCATTCTGATATATGTGCCATGGATGACACGTTCCAGCTTCCACACCAGTATTATCAAACAGGGGACCTAATTGTTGGGATGATCACTTCTCAGTTCGGCTGTGTATTCCATGAAGCATTTTTCTGTGACCACCCTAAAGAAACCTTTGTAGATGAACTTATGTAAGGAAATGATTTCCACCTTCCAATCTGTATTAAGCACATTTCTAGAGCGTGTCTGTCACATGGATTACTCTCTTGTCCTAGGATATTGTTATCAATGTATATTTTCATCCTTTTGACATTATATCTGTTTTGTTCTCTCCCCTCCCCTCCACTCCTTGGCTTTCACATTGCAAGGCATTATTCTAGGTCAGCACTCCCTTCCTATTTTGACGGCATCCTCCCTTTAAGCATCCTTTTCAATCTCTCTGAATCTCTTTCTGTAGTACCAGAGCTTTTTCCTCCTGTTGTGTTTGAGCCACTTTCTTTTCTTTTGTCAATCACAGCTGGTGAGGTAACGTATAGTGATAGCTTTTCTATCAAATGGGTGTATTTTAAAATACCTGGAGGGTCTGTTCCTCTCAACTTTCCATCAGATTTGTATATAATGCAGAAAATCTTACACATTTTCTTGGAACACCTGGGTTACACCTGTATTTGCATGGTTATGGGGTCCCCATGGATATTTTTGCTTGAGCAGATTCCTTGGAATTGTGCTATTCTTGTCCAATTGGCACCAGCCATCAAAGAAGTTAACATATTCCCTTGCACTCATTTTACTGTTGTCAGTTGGTGAGCTGTCAGGAGTAAATAAAGCCTAAGGAATACTCATCAGAAAAGTCTTTTTATTTTGGACCCTGAAAATGCACAAGTACACACTGCCATGTACTGACAGTTTAAAGGCAATTTACAAAGATTGCACAGTTCATCTGACTGAGGAACCCACAGGAACACTAGAATTTAGTGTGTGTGTGTGTGGGGGGGGGGGTGTAATCATCTGCAGCTGGCTGAAGGAGCTATGCTGCAAAACACCAATATTGAACATGTCTAATGCCTAAGAGGTGACAGCGGGGTGGACCACATCTTCAACACTTAATATAACTTTTTCTTAGCACAATCCTGAAGAACTACCAGCACATTCTCTCCTTGGTGTTTGCTGTGAAGGAGATCAACGAGAACCCCAAGGTCTTACTGAACAGCAGCCTTGGGTTCTCCATCTATGAAAGCTACACAAATGAAAGGATGACCCACCAAAACACACTAAAACTTCTCACCACCACAGAACAGATCATTCCCAACTTCAAATGTGGCAAGAAAAAAAGTGTTGTAGCTGTCATAGGAGGACTTCACTCTGAAATCTCACTTCATATGGCCAGCATCTTGGGCATCTATAAGATTCCACAGGTAGCGTGAGCTTGTGAGTCACAACTAATTCAGTTAGAATAATTCTGCTTTGCCACTTAGAGACTTTATTTCCCTTGCCTTCTTTTCATGAGACCGAAAGTGAGCAAATGAGTGTGATAAATCTATCACCTGATGGAGCAAGCCTACACTCTCTTGAAGGGTGCTCATGGGAAGCTGTGGACTTATTCTCTGGGGTAGAAAAGGGGTGGATGGACGATTGTCTGAACTGAAGGCAGCAACGCACCTCAGTGTTGTTGCTTCCATTTCAGGGAGACCAGCAATCTGGCCTGTTGTTGGGCAGGGCTTCAAAGAAGGCAGTTAACACTGGATTTTGACAAGATTCTAGCTCTTGGTTTCAGCTTAGCAGATATTTGACATATGTTATACAAGTTTAGCATAACTTCTCCCAATTACTTAAAAAACATTTAGGTTGCTTATTGTATATCATCTCCATTGATGAGTGCTGAATTACAGCTTCCCTTCTTCTATCGAACGGTTCCCAATGAACTCTATCAGTATGAAGGCATTTTGCATCTCCTCCTGCATTTCCAGTGGTCCTGGGTTGGAATCATTGCATCAGACAATGAAAATGGGGTGCAGTTTCTGCGAGACTTCATAACAATGCTTTCCCAGAAAGGGATCTGCACTGCTTTTACTGAAAAAATGCCAGCCATATCACATGCTACAGAAATGTTTACCTTGGCTTTGGAACTCCTCCAGGCCAAAGTCTTCACACTGAATGATTCAAAAGTCAAAGTATTAGTTATAAATGCAGAACTTCAGACAATGACTTGTTTCACCTGGATGATGTATTTCTATTCAGTAATAGAAGACATTTCAATGGCTTCTATAGGTAAAGTATGGATTCTAACAGCACACTGGAATTTCTCAAGGCAGACAATGCAGAAGCATTTTGATATACAAGACTTCCATGGTGCTTTATCTTTTCAAATCCATGTGAATGATGTGCCTGGATTTCAAGAATTCCTGCATCTTCTGAACCCTCACTTGCCCACAGGAGATGGCTTTCTCAGGGGCTTCTGGAAAGAAGCATTTGACTGCACCTTTTCTGCTTCTAATGTGAGGAATGGAATCAGCGTGCCTTGCACAGGGAAAGAGGAGCTGCAAAGTCTCCCCAACACTCTCTTTGAACTCAGCATGACTGGCCAAAGCTACAGCATCTACAATGCGGTCCATGCCATAGCACACACTCTGCAAAAGATGCACTCAGCTAGGACAAAGCACAGAGGGATGCTGAACAGAGAGAAATCGGATCTTCCAGGTCTCCACCCTTGGCAGGTAACTTTTGCATTAAAAATTATTCCCTTCTAGTGCAGAAACATTTGCACATCAAACTCTGCTCTTTCCTTTAAACATTTTGATCTCTATCAATCCCAAATATCTCCTAGTCTTGTGATGAACTGAACCCATCAGCCCTCTGAGATACCAGATTCCCCCTGGAAGTTGCAGTCATTGTTTTTCCTCCTCAATTACAAGGCCAGAAGGATTTTTGGCCTACTCATATATGATGGCATGTTTAGGTGGCTGCAGTGCTCTTTTGGGCACTTTACCTTTTCATCTTCTTAGAACACAAACAAAACAATGAGGCTCTATATATTTGTCTCCACTTCTTTGCATCCTCCATGGCTGCTAAGATTTGCTGGAATGATCATGGAAGGGCACAATGTCATGAGCCAGAGGGGCTTTGTCCTGACTAATCTTGGAAGCATGGTAGCTCAGGCCTCGTTGGATTCTAGGCCTGACTTTAGTTCTGCATTAATCAGGCAGTTAGAACCAGTGGCCTGCTAGGCCCCTTCCAGGTGTCTGAGTTTATGAAAATATGAATTATGGCAGGGGAAAAAAGACAAAGAGGAAAAGGTGGCCTAATGACAGGATCAATCAATCAGTCAATTCTGACATAACAAACCAATATCACAAGCTGCATAATGTACATAAGTGAAAGAATAACATCTTGTATCTTTCAGGATCACCCAGTGTAAGTTGCTCCTTCAGTGACATGATACCTGATAGGTTTCAGAAAATGTACATCAGTTGTGTCCATTCTTTATAGCAAACCTGCTTTGTAGCAAACCTCTCCAGAGATCTAATGATTGTCTTGGTTTCCTTTAAGCAGATCAAGTCAAATGTTAATTTCATGCACTTGGACTTTAGGAGCCGACTACCCAGCTCTGTTTGGCAGAATTTCTGGGTTCATGCTTGTGTTTTCAGCTTGATATTGCAAGTAACTATTGCGTTCATGGTTCCATGTGCTGGTCAGTTTTATGTGCTTCTAATAAATCGTATCTATTTCCTACAGCCAAGTAGGGAAAGGTTTTTTCCCTCCTTCAATGAGGTTCTTCAATCAATTAATTCCTGCTTTGTCCAGATTTCACCAAGGAGGAGAAGACAATTTACTAGGGCAGGGATCATAGCAAGAGAGATCAGTTTGTGGTATCACAAGCATTAGCCAGTATTTCCGAGCATCACTTTTCAAGATCAAAAATAATTAGTTGCTGCTATATCTGCCGATCATTTCAGTCTTCTTTTGCTTCTTTCCTTCTAGCTTCACCCTTTCCTAAGGAGCGTCTCATTTAACAACAGTGTTGGGGACTTGGTGTCTTTGGATGAGAACGGTGAATTAGCCGCTGGATTTGATCTAATCAACTGGGTGACTTTCCCAAACCAGTCCTTTCTAAGAGTGAGAGTAGGAAGGATGGATCCACAGGCTGTATCAGGTCAAGAGTTTACCATCAACATGGAGGCCATCACATGGCATAGAGCTTTTCATCAGGTGAGAAGAAACTATTGCTTGCAGCAACTCTTTTATTATTTACTATGCATAGTCCTTCTGATCCTGTGTACTTGGGGTGGCGAGGGGAATACAGAACACAGATTTGGTGGGAAAAAAACAGCCTTCACAGCACTCCTCTTAAAATCCCAATCTGTTTGCTCCTCATTTAACTATTTTGAACTGCTGCCTTCAATTGCCACCTTTACAAATTGCTGCTCTTGCATGCTCTCTTTGGTTCCTTAGGCTGATATAACATCACTCCTGTTAAAAAAAAAAACTCACCTGCCATAACATGGAATGACTAGAATTAATTGGGTCCATGAGCTACCTGTCAAGTTCATTGCTTTCCAACTTGTGCTTTCTGGTTTGTTTGTTTGTTTGTTTTTTGGAGTTCAGCCCCAGGGTGCTTGTTAAGCAAAGACTGATCATGTTAAACAAGTAAAAATTCCCTGGCTGTTCATACGCAAGTAATACTGATCATTGCAGCTCCTCCCCTCCCCTCCCCCCCCTTTTAACAGTGAGACACTTCCTCATTTCCTAGCCTTATTTCAGGTATTCTGTTCTCCACATATTTTGACTCCTTCTATGAACAGGTGCTGCCCATTGCAAGATGCAATGACAACTGTCCTTCAGGTTCCCGAAGAAAAAAGAAAGAAGGGCATCCATTTTGTTGCTATGATTGTGCATCATGTCCAGCTGAGATGATTTCTGATATGAAGGGTAGGTCCCAAAGCGGTTAGTGCTGTGCATAATATGTCACATGGGTTTTCACTATCACTTCTACAGTCTTCTGTGTGTAGCAGTTATGGCAACAGCACCTATACTGGCAGATTCAAATGTGCCATAGAAACATAGTGAGCAAGAAGGGGCATCCTAGGTTGTCTTGTCAGACTTCTATGCTCCAGCAAGTTCTGCTCATGTAATACCCAACAAGTAGTTGTTCAGTCTTTCCTTGAGCTTTCTCACTGATGGGACCTCCACCACCTCCCATGGAAGCCCACTCATTATCTTAGAGGTCCTAAAATTAGGAAGTACCGTATTTTTTGCTCTATAAGATGCACTTCTTTACCCCTCAAAAGTAAGGGGAAATGTCTGTGTGTCTTATAGAGCAAATATGTGTGTGCAGTAAGTCTGTCAGATGTGCAGCCCATGGGGAAGTGATAGGGAATGTGCCTGTGATTATGTGCCCATTGGATTTAGAATATTTTTTTTCTTGTTTTCCTCCTCTAAAAACTAGGTGCGTCTTATGGTCAGGCGCGTCTTATAAAGCGAAAAATATGGTACATTCTGACATCAAACCTGAAACCCGGATTCTTGATCTTTGCCCCATTGGATCACATCCTGTCCTCCACTGCTGGAGAGAACAGATCACATCCCTCTGGAATGTGACACGTGTTCCATACCTATATGTTCCCAGAAGAGCCCATCTGACTCTACTCTTTTCCAGGCTGAAAAGAGGCAGCCACCCAATATCATCTCATATGGCATGCCCACCACTCCAATCCAGCTACCATCCTTTTGACCCTGCACTGAACTGATTGTAAAACTGCAATACTAAGATACTCTCTTGAACTAATAAGTCCATTAAAGCTTTCAAGGAAAGAAAGCAGGTACCAAAATGGACTGACATAGAAAGATAAATATCGTGTGCAAAACCTTCTGCTAGGTTTTCTCAAATCACACCTGCTATTCATTTAGTTCACCTGTTGTGGTATGACAGTTGTCATAGGGTGTGTTAGGACCACAGCTTCCAGAACAGTATTGACTAATTTCTTTTAAAATGCTTCTGTACTGCTTAATATTGAACAACCTTAAAAATAAACAAAGCAAGTAGATTTGAAATGCTTAAATGCATCCTTACCTGGATGAGCAATGCCTAGCAACGGTGACACATACTCTGGTAACTTCCTGGTTGGACTATTGTAATGTCCACTACGTGGGGCTGCCCTTGACGACAGTTTGGATACTTCAATTGGTTCAAAAAAGAGCTGCCAGATTGCTGATGGAGATTGGTTGTATTCTGATACAATGCTGGTCCTCTATCAGCTCCACTGGCTCCAGATTGAAGTCCGAGTTCAATTTAAGATGCTGGTGTTAAGCTATAAAGTCCTAAATGGCTTGGGACCAGGATACCTGAAGGAATGCCTCCATCCCTATATGCCCTTGCATCCACTAAGACCTGCAGAGGTGGTTCCACTCCAGGAACCCTCCCTGATGGAGGTAAAGAAGGTCTCTACATGGAGGAGGGCCTTCTCTGCAGTGGTGCCCAGACTCTGGAATGCGCTCCCCAGAGAGGTTCGCCTGGCACCAACTTTACATTTATTCCAGCACCAGGTGAAAACCTGTTTATTTACCCATCATTTTAAGAATTAGAAATTTTAATTGGTTTTAACATCTACAATCACTTTTTGTTTTAGTTTCTGATTTGATTTGGATTTTGGACTTTTGCTGATATTATGTTTTCATTGTTTACAATGGTTATTTGATGTTCTTACTAATTGTTATAATTTTGTTTTCATTTGAAGTTATTAATTGGTGTAATTTTGTAAGCCACCTTGGGATGTTTTTCTCATGCAGGACAGGATAGAAATGTTTTAAATAAATAGTGCTGAACCTCTTGGGGATAGTGATGTAACAGTGTGTTACACCTGCTCCAAAATTTTTAATATCTATAGGAACTCCATTTTGTTCTAAATATCCTGAATGCAAAGATGACACCCTCACTCTCGGGTCATCATATTCCTTTCTGTGCTGCAGAAACACAAAGCAAATCTCGGACAAGACTTTTCCTGGTGTTTGCTTCCTAGTAAAGACCCATGTGTTGGGACTGCATTTTCTATCTCCCTCACCATATCTGCAAATGCCTTAGTAGCACATAGTGCAGGGTTGGGCAGAAAAAGAAATAGGAAGAAAGCTTGACCTTTCTAGATTGTTTAGATTTATTAAATGTTTTAATAAATAAAATAGATAAATAGATTGGATAATAAGCAAATGATTGACTCAACATTTCCACAACTTTGTTGTGACCAAGGAACAGATTGCAGAGGAAAAGAGTGGAGTTCATGGAGTGCATGAGGCAGTTTCTTAAGCTCCACCTCAGGGCTGGCCAGCTGTGGTTGCTCTAAAAAGCCCAAACTGGTGGCCTTTCCTGAGAACAGGAATTGTCTCATTACACACATCACATTATTTCTCAGGGATTCTACAATAACACTACTTGGATTCCTCCACAGATTATTGCTTTCATGCATCCTATTCACTACATGCTATGCATCTTCAAAAATCCCTCAGTGTCTGACAACTACTTTCAAATATACACTGTACATTTGTCAAGGTGACAGAAGGAAAAAAATGGCTCTAAATATGGCATAGGATGATATGAGTCAGCATATGCCTGAGCCCATGACCGTGGAGTTTGATATACCAATCCTCTGATTTTCAGATATGGATGATTGCTTCCACTGCCCAGAAGAGCAATTTCCAAACAGGGAGCAAGACCACTGCATTCCCAAGAGCCTAAATTTCCTCTCTTTCTCTGAACCTTTGGGGATGACTTCAGTTTTCTTGTCACTCTCCTTTGCTCTTCTCACAGCTTTGGTGCTAGCTGTGTTCATTAAGAACAGGAACACTCCAATTATTAAAGCCAACAACCGGGACCTCACTTACTCCCTGCTTACCTCCCTCTTGCTCAGCTTCTTCTGCCCCTTGCTATTCATTGGCCAGCCTCAGGCACTGACTTGTTTTTTACGACAAACAGCATTTGCAGTCATCTTCTCAGTGGCTATTTCTTGTGTGCTGGCAAAAACTATCACAGTGGTTCTAGCTTTCCTGGCCACTAAGCCAGGATCCAGGATGAGGAAATGGGTGGGGAAAACACTGGCCAACTCTATTTTGCTAGGGTGCTCTTTCATTCAGGCCTCTCTTTGCATCTTCTGGCTATGCACAACTCCTCCATTCCCTGCCAGGGATTTGAAATCCCTGCCAAAAGAAATTATAGTAGAATGCAATGAAGGATCCGTCATCATGCTGTACAGTGTGCTGTGCTACCTGGGATTTTTGGCTTCCATCAGCTTCATGGTGGCTTTCCTGGCCAGAAAGTTGCCAGATACTTTCAACGAAGCCACGTTCATCACTTTCAGCATGCTGGTCTTCTGCAGTGTCTGGTTTTCATTCCATCATACCTGAGCATGAAGGGGAAATACATGGTTGCTGTGGAGATCTTCTCCATCTTAGCTTCCAGTGCTGGGCTTCTGGGGTGCATCTTTTTCCCTAAGTGCTACATTATTGTGTTCAGGCCTCATCTGAACAGCAGAGACCACCTTCTTTGGAAAAAGGACCCAAAGGGATAATTGTTGTCCTCATTCAAAAATGGTGAAGCAAGTCTCAAACAGGAGTAGATGAGCATCATACAGCACAGTGGTGGAAGGTGTCAGCAGCACAATCAAACCCTGACTCTACAGCACCAGGTCCATCTCCAACACCAGTTAATATACTAAACTGTTTTAAGGAGTGTTTCTGTTTTTCTTTGTCTTATTTTTCCTTTAACAATGCTGTATACCTTCACACATACTTACAGATGCTCTTTCTTCAGTGCCTATAGTTACTGTATTATTATAATTATTGCAATGCTGCATTGTGTTTAAGACGTTTCAGCAAATATTGAAGTTTTTTAAGTGTTTCTATGCACAGAAAGGTAAAATATATGCATATACTAAGGCAAGAATTTGCATCATTCACGTGATCAGACTTCTATAGAAGTAGAAATTCAGCTTAAGGGCATTCTCAGGAACAGAACTCAGGTGTAACCCTGGGAATACCTTTATAGATTACTACTACAAAAGAAGCAGAGAACCAAAGGACAAAAGTTTGTAAAAGAGGACTGCTGAGGAGCCTGTCTCCCCACTCCCCCACTGATAGCGGGGATAAGGGATCATGTTGAGAGAGAGGCTGGGCAAGCAAGGGGGTTTGATTAATTCTCCTTAGTTACAACAACCCTCGAGCCTCTAATACGAAGAAAACGGCATGGGCAGTGCTGCGATTGTCATCCAAGAGGAAAAAGGGATGGCAGCCTGAAAACGTTTGGGGACCACTGTCCTAGCTGATACTGGCAAGCTTATTTTCTTACATTGTCACAGTTGGACAATAACATGCACAATTGTGATTCATCTATTATATGGGAGGAAGAGGCAGAATCATGGCAGAGACAGAAAACACAAGATGAGAACACTGGAACGCCTAATTCACAAACTGATCAGCACACATTTCAAAATTTATATTTATGCATAATAGAAAATCAAGGAGAGCTCTCATCTCATATGGAACTCCTGAATAACCTCAGCAAAAGAATAGACCTATAAGGAACACATCCTACTCTTGTGATCATTTCCCATAACTTAAGAATCCTGTTCAATGAACATGTGTGTGCATTAAGATTCCAGGCTTCTGCACAATTCTGGAGATAAGACCCACTGAACAAAATGGCACTTCCTCCTAAGAAAGCAGGCATGCTTTACTGCTGTAAGCTACAGAGAATCATGACAAATATGCTTTCTCCTTCTCTGGAGTTGAAAATTAATGAGGCCTGAGCTAAATGACAAGGGACATCTGATAAGCATGGGAAAGGAAGAAAATTAGGCCTGGGACTATATCCTGGTCTACTCTAACCACTTTCATTGGGCATTTCAGCTGAGCGCAGACCCCAGTTATACTGTTGAAAAGCTGTAAGTGCTGAGGTTTCTGTAGTGAGGCTAGAACAATTAAAATGCCTTAGGAAGGGTTTACTTTTGTCTAGTACACTGTCTTCTATGGAACAGAACTTCTAATCATTTGGTCTATAGAATGCAACATTCCCACCTCCATATAGTGTTATGTTTTTGTACTGTGAGTGTGAGAAAGTCTTTCTAACTTTAGAAAGACTTTAGTAGGGATGTATATAAACCTGCTCCATCGCCATTCATAAAAGTCTGGCTTTTTCACTATTCTCTGTGTGCGTGTTCCATCAAACATTGTTGGTGCAAAGGGAATTGATACAATTCCCCTTCCTAGACTAACCCTTGGATGAACTCTTTGATAGAAACCTGCTGGCCTAGTTTTTCAGAAGTGGTAAAAGAGGCATTGAAATAGGGTTATATACATCTCCACATAGCAAAGCAATCACGATATATTTTTTCTTTTGATCCCTAAGTGGTGTTAAAAAACAGAAGTGGTGGTGGTGCTTCTACAGCTGACTTATGATGCTGGAAGACCAGGGTTTCTGGATTGCAAACAAGATTTGGTATGAGAAACAACACTTGATCCATAACACACTTCCAAGGTTGGTAAATTGAGCATGGAGGCACCTCTCTGTGTGGTAGCTTTAGGAATAGGCACATACTTCCATTGCTATACAATATTTCAGAGACCCACATCTTCTGTGGGATAGAAGGTGACCCCCTCCCATGACCTCAAGGGGAACCACATCCCTGCTCTGCCAAAGTGAAATGCCCTTCAATAGCACATGCTTTGTGCTCAGTACAAGGCCATTCACATGCACCATTGCTCACTCATTGGTTCAACCAGATTCCTATGAGAAGCCTTGGAAAACATATTTTGCCTTAACTAAATTCAACATGTAGTGCTGCAGCTCTAGTCAGACTAATTTACAGAGGGGAGGAATGTGTGCTTCTGCCCTTCAAGCTTTCATTCCTAAATGCTTGGCACAACTTTTTGGTGAGGTGTAGAACTGGATTGTAAAGGTAAATTCTACATATGCATTTATTTGGTCAATTGGTCTATGTAAAGATTTTTTTTCTCTCAAATCCTTGGAAAAGGGGTTTCTTGTTTGGAGGCCTCTGTATACAGAATAGTGTAAAACAACCACTATAGCTTGGCTGGATTGGGTGCATGAGACCTGGCAATGCCACAATGCACTGGTAGAACAAAGGTGCCAGAGATTTGCTCATGGAACAATTATTTTTTATTATTATTAAGGGGGTATTTCTAACCTGTCCATTATGTTTCATCTCTGGATGACTTA
>NW_025335960.1:0-5759 GCF_004798865.1 Varanus komodoensis
TTGCCCATCTGTCAGGGTGGTGCCGGGAAATCGCGGCCTCCGGCCTGGGCTCCGACCGTCAGAGCGCACTCGGAATGGGCGGAAACGGAGGCCTGCAAGGAGGGACAGCATCTGAAAGAGCAGTAGTTTTGTCCGCGTCACCGTCTTTTCAGGGCAACTTTTGCCCCTCTGTCAGGGCGGGGCTGGGAAATCACAGCCTCCGGGCATGCATCCGAATGTGTTATGCGCTCGGAAAGGGCGGAAACGGAGTGCTGCGCGGAGGGAAAGCATCTCAAAGAAGAATAGCTGTGTCCGCGTGGCCCTCTTTTCCGGGCAAGTCTTGCCCACCTGTCAGGGTGGGGCCGGGAAATCGCGGCCTCCGGGCTGGACTCCTACCGTCGGAAGGCTCTCGGAACGGGCGGAAACGGAGGAATGCGTAGAGTGACAGCACCTCAAAGATGACCAGATGCGCGCTTCGACCTGTTTTCCGGGCAACTTTTGTCCCTCTGTCAGGGTGGAACCGGGAAATCCCGGCCTCCAGGCGGGCCTCAGACCATGGGAACGGTTTCAGAACGGGCAGTAACGGAGGCTTGCGTGGAAGGACACCGTCTCAAAGAGGACTAGCTGCGCACGCTTTGCCCTTTTTTCTGGGCAACTTTTGCCTCTCTGTCAGAGTGGGGCTGGGAAATCCTGGCCTTCGGGCTGGCCTCCGACCGTCGTAACGCGCTCGGAATGGGTGAAAATGGAGGACTGCGCGGAGGGACAGCGTCTCAAAGAGGACTAGGTGTGTCCATGTGGCCCCCTTTTTGGGGAAACTTTTGGGCCACTGTCAGGGTGGGGCCGGGAAATCGCGGCCTCTGGGCGGAACTCCGACCGGCAGAACGCGCTCAGAACAAGCGTAAACGGTGGCCCCCGTGCAGGGACAGCGTCTCCAAGAGGACTAGGTGCGCGCACATCCCCCTCTTTCCGGGGCAACTTTTGGCCCTCTGTCAGGGTGGGCCAGGAAATCGCGACCTCCGGGCAGTCCTCCGACCGTCGGAACGTGCTCTGAATGGGTGGAAAAGGAGGCCTGCGCGGAGGGACAGCTTCTCCAAGAGGACTAGGTGGATGCGCGTCACCCTGTTTCAGGGCAACGTTTGCCCCACTGTCAGTGTGGGTCTGGGAAATCGTGGCCTCCGGGCAAGCCTCAGACCATCGGAACGTGCTCGGAACGGGCAGAAACAGAGCCGTGCGCGAAGGACATCATCTCAAATTGGACTAGTTGCGCGCGCTTTGCCCTGTTTTCTGGGCAACTTTTGCCTCTCTGACAGGGTGGGGCCGGGAAATCGCGGCCTCCGGGTGGGCCTCCGACTGTCGGAATACGCTCGGAAGGGGCAGAAACGGAGGCCTGCGGGAGGGACAGCGTCTCAAAGAGGACTAGGTGTTTCCGCATCACCCTCATTTCGGGGCAACTTTTGCCCCTCTGTTAGCGTGGGGCCGGGAAATCGCGGCCTCTGAGCGGGACTCCGATCGTCGGATTGCACTCGGAATTGCCGGAAACAGAGGCCTGCGCGGAGGGACAGCGTCTCAAAAGGACTAGTTGCGCGCGTCACCCTCTGTTCGGAGAAACTTTTGGCCCTCTGTCAGAGTGGGGCCAGGAAACTCCGGCATTTGGGTGGGCCTCGAACCGTCGAACCGCGGTCGGTATGGTCAGAAACGGAGGCCTGCAAGGAGGGACAGCGTCTCAAAGAGGTCTAGGTGTGTCCGCATCTGCCTCTTTTCGGGGCAAGTCTTGCCCATCTGTCAGGGTGGAGCCGGGAAATCGCGGCCTCCGAGAGGGCCTCAGAATGTTGGAATGTGCTCAGAACGGGCAGAAACAGAGGCCTGCGTGGAGGGACAGCGTCTCAAATAGGACTAGGGGTGTCCTCGTCGCCCCCTTTTCGGGGCATCTTTTTCTCCTCTTTCAGGGTGGTGCCGGGAAATCGCGGCCTCTGGGCGGTACTCCGACCGTCGAAACGCGCTCAGAAAGGGTGGAAATGGAGGCCTGCGTGGATGGACAGCGTCTCCAGGAGGACTAGGTGTGTCCGCGTGACCCTCTATAAGGGGCAACTTTTCTCCTCTGGCAGGTGGGGCTGAGAAATTGCGGCCCCCGTGCGGGTCTCCGACCGTCGGCATGCGCTCGAAATGGGCAGAAACGGAGGCCTGCACGGAGGGATAGAGTCTCAAAGAGGACTAGGTTTATCCGCGACACCGCCTTTTTGGGGAAACTTTTGGCCCTCTGTCAGGGTTGAGACAGGAAATCCCGGCCACCGGGTTGGTCTCCAACCGTCGGAACACGCTCGGAACGGGCGGGAACGGAGGCCTGCATGGAGGGACAGCGTCTCAAAGAGGTCTAGGTGTGTCCACATCACCCTCATTTCGGGGCAACTTTTGCCCCTCTGTCAGGTTGGGGCCAGGAAATTGCAGCCTTTGGGCGGGCGTCCGACCATCGAAACGAGTTTGGTACAGGCAGAAACGGAGGCCTGTACGGAGGGACAGCGTCTCAAAGAATACTAGGTGTGTCCGCTTGGCGCTCTTTTGGGGCAACTTTTGCATCTCTGTCAGAGTCGGGCTGGGAAATCACGGCCCCCGGGCGGGCCTCCGACCGACGGAACATGCTCGGAACGGGCGGAAACGGAGGCCTGCGCGGAGGGACAGCGTCTCAAAGAAAACTAGGTGCCCGTGCATCACTCCCCTTTCGGGGCAACTTTTGCCCCTCTGTCAGCATGGGGCCAGGAAATCACGGACTCCGGGCGGGCCTCCGTCCATCGGAACGCACTCGGACGGGCGGAAACTGAGGGCTGCAAGAGGCACAGTGTCTCAAAGAGGACTAAGCTTTCTGTGTCGCCCTATATTTGGGGCAACTTTTGCCGCACTATCATGGTTGGGTCCAGAAATCGCGGCGTCCAGGCGTGCATCCGAACGTGGAACGCGCATTTAAGGGGCCGAAACGGAGTCCTGCGCGGAGGGACAGCAACTCAGAGAGGACAAACTGTGTCCACGTGGCCCTCTTTTCTTGGCAACTTTTGCCCCTCTGTCAGGGTGGGGCTGGGAAATCGCGGCCTCCGGGTGTGCCTCCGACTGTTGGAACGCACTCGGAACAGGCAGAACAGAGGCCTGTGCGGAGCGACAGCGTCTCAAAGAAAACAAGGTGCGCACCCGTCGCCCTGTTTTCGGGGCAACTTTTGCCCCTCTGTCAGGGTGAAGCTGGGAAATCGCGGCCTCCGTGCGGGCCTCCGACCTTCGGAACGTGATCGGAATGGGTGGAAACGGAGGCCTGCGTGGAGGGACAGCGTCTAAAAGTTGACTAGGTTTCCGTGTGGCCCTCTTTTCGGGGCAACTTTTGCCCCTCTGTCAGGGTGGGGCTGGGAAATCGAAGGCTCCGGGCCTGCATCTGAACGTGGAACACGCTCGGAATGGGCGGAAATGGAGTCCTTCGCTGAGGGACACCATCTCAAAGAAGACTAGGTGTGTCCACGTGGCCCTCATTTTGGGGCAAATTTTACCCCTCTGTAAGGGTGGGGCCAGGAAATCGCGGCCCCAGGGCGGGCCCCGTCCGTTGGAACGCGCTCGGAATGGGCGGTAATGAAGGCCTACGCGGTGGGACAGTGTCTCAAAGAGGACCAGGTGTGTCTGCTTCTCCCTCAATTAGGGGCAACTTTTTCCTCTTTGTCAGGGTGGGGCCGGGAAATCGCAGCTTCCGGCCGGGCCTCCGACCGTCGGAACCCACTCGGAACGGGCGGAAATGGAGTCCTGCACGGAGGGACAGCAACTCAAAGAGGATAAGGTGTGTCCACTTGGCCCTCTTTTCTTGACAACTTTTGCCCCTCTGTCAGGGTGGGGCCGGGAAATCGCAGCTCCCGGGCGGGCCTCCGACCATCGGAACCCACTCGGAACGGGCGGAAACGGAGGCCTGCATGAGGGACAGCGTCTCAAAAAAGACTAGGTTTTCCGCGTCGTCCTCTTTTTGGGGCAACTTTTGCCCCTCTGTCAGGGTGGGGCTGGGAACTCGCGGCCTCCGCTTTGAGTGGGCAGAAACGGAGGCCTGCTTGGAGGGACAGCGTCTCAAAGATGACTAGGTGTATCCGCTTCTTCCTCTTGTCAGGGCAACTCTTGCCTCTCTTTCAGGGTGGGGCCAGGAAATCACAGCCTTTGGGCGGGCCTCTGACGGTAGAAACGCTGTCGGGACAGGCGGAAACGGAGTCCTGCTCGGAGGAACACGATCTCAAAGAAGACTAGTTGTGTCCTTGTGTCCCTCTTTTCGGGGCAACTTTTGCCTCTCTTTCAGGGTGGGGCCGGGAAATCCCGGCCTTCGGGCGGTCCTCCGACCGTCGGAACGCACGCGGAACTGGCAGAAACGGAGGCCTGCGCGGAGGGACAGCGTCCCAAAGAGGACTAGGTGTGTCCGTGTGGCCCTCTTTTCGGGGCAACATTTTCCCCTCTGTCAGGGTCAGGCCGGAAATCGCAGCCTCCGGGCATGCATCCGAAGGTGGAACGCACTCAGAACGGGCGAAAACGGAGTCCTGCGCGGGGGACACCATCTCAAAGAAGACTAGGTGTGTCCGCGTGGCCCTCTTTTTGAGGCAAATTTGCCCCTCTGTTAGAGTGGGGCCAGGAAATCGCGGCCGCAGGGTGGGCCCCTTCCGTGGGAACGTGCTCGGAATGGGCGGAAATTGAGGCCTGCGCCGTGGGACAGTGTCTCAAAGAGGATTAGAAGTGTCCGCTTCTCCCTCTATTCGGGGCAACTTTTGCCTCTCTGTCAGGGTGGGGCCGGGAAATCCTGGCCTCCGTGCGGGCCTCAGACCGTGGGAACGCGCTCGGAAAGGGCAGAAACGGAGGCCTGCGTGGAAGGACAGCGTCTCAAGGAGGACTAGGTTTGTCAGCGTGGCCCTCTTTTCGGGGCAACGTTTGGCCCTCTGTCAGGGTGGGGCCGGGAAATCGCGGCCTTCGGGCAGGCCTCCGACTTTTGGAACTCGCTCGGTATGGGCAGAAACGGAAGCCTGCACAGAGGGACAGCGTCTCAAAGAGGACTATGTGTGTCCGCGTGACCCTCTTCTCGGGGCAACTTTTGCCCCTCTGTCAGAGTGGGGCTGTGAAATCACGGCCCCAGGGCGGGCCTCCGACCATCGGAAAGCGCTCGGAATGGGCGGAAACGGAGTCCTGCACGGAGGGACAGCAATTGAAAGAGGATAAGGTGTGTCCACGTGGCCCTCTTTTCTTGGCAACATTTGTCCCTCTGTCAGGGTGGGGCTGGGAAATCGCAGCTCCCGGGGGGGGCCTCCGACCATCGGAACGCACTCGGAACGGGCGGAAATGGAGGCCTGCATGAGGGACAGCGTCTCAAAAAAAGACTAGGTGTTTCCGCTTCTCCCTCTTTTCAGGGCAACTTTTGCCTCTGTTTCAGGATGGGGCCGGGAAATAGCGGCCTCTGGGCGGGACTCCGACCGTCAGAAAGCACTCGGAACGGCGGACACGGATTCCTGCGTGGAGGGATAGCGTCTCAAAGGGGACTAGGTTTGTCCGCGTCACCCTCTCTTCGGGGCAACTTCTGGCCCTCTGTCAGGGTGGAGCTGGGAAATCGCGGCTTCCTGGCGGTCCTCCGACCGTCAGAACACACTCGGAATGGGTGGAAACGGAGACATGCGCGGAGCGACAGCGTCTCCAAGAGGACTAGGTGCGCGGACATCCCCCTGTTTTCGGGACACCTTTAGCCCCACTGTCAGCGTGGGGCCGGGAAATCACGGAACCGGATGGGTCTCCGA
>NW_025335960.1:5859-11232 GCF_004798865.1 Varanus komodoensis
GGTCGGAACGTGCTGTAAACGGGCGGAAACGGAAGCCTGTGCGAGGGACAGATGCTCAAAGTGGATTAGGTGTGTCCGCGTGGCTCTCTTTTCGCGGCAACTCTTGCCCCACTGTCAGGGTGGAGCCGGGAAGTCGCGGCCTCCGGGCGGGACTTTGACTGTCAGAACACTCTCGGAATGAGCGGAAACGGAGGCCTGTGCGAGGGATTGCGTCCCCAAGAGAACCAGGTGTGTCCGTGTGGCCCTCTTTTCGGGGCAACTTTTGCCTCTCTGTCAGGGTGGAACCGGGAAATCCCGGCCTTCAAGCGGGCCTCAGACCGTGGGAACGTGCTCGGAACGGACTAAAACGGAGGCCCGTGTGGTAGGACAGCGACTCAAAGAGGACGATGTGTGTCCGCGTGGCCCTCTTTTCGGGGCAACTTTTGACCCACCGTCAGGGTGGGGCTGGGAAATCGCGGCGTCTGGCGGGCCTCCGACCGTCGGAACGCACTCGGAACGGGCGCAAATGGAGGCCTGCGCCATGGACAGCTTCTCAAAGAGGACTCGGTGCGCTCGCTGCGCCCTGTTTTCGGGACAGCTTTAGCCCCACTGTCAGCGTGGGGCCGGGAAATCTCTGGCACCGGGCGGGCTTCCGACCGTCGGTACACGCTCGGAACGGGGGGGAAGCTGCGGCCTGCGCGGAGGGACAATGTCTCCAAGAGGACTAGGTGCTCGTGTTCCCCTTTTTTCGGGTCAACATTTGCCCCTCTATCAGCGTGGGGCCGTATAATCCCGGCCTCCGCGGGGGCCTCTGACCGTCGGAACATGCTCGGAACGGGAGGAAGTGGAGGCCTGCGTGGAGGGACAGCATCTCAAAGAGGACTAGGTGTGTCCGCGTCACCCTCTTTTTGGGGTAACTTTTCACCCTCCGCCAGAGTGGGGCCGGGAAATCTCGGCCTCCGGGCGGGCCTCCGACAATCGGAACGCGTTCGGAAAGGGCGGAAGCGGAGGCCTGCGCGGAGGGACAGCGTCTCAAAGGGGACTAGGTGTGTTCGCGTCACCCTCTTTTTGGGGCTACTTTTGGCCCTCTGTCAGGGTGGGGCCGGGAAATCGCGGATCCGGGCAGTCCTCCGACCGTCGGAACGTGCTCTAAACGGGCGGAAACGGAGGCCTGCGTGAGGGGCAGATGCTCAAAGAGGATTAGGTGTGTCCGCGTCACTCTCTTTTCTGGGCAACTCTTGCCCCTCTGTCAGGGTGGAGCCGGGAAATCGTGGCCTCTGGGCAGTCCTCCGACCATCGGAACGCGCTCGGAGTGGGCAGAAATGGAGACCTACGTGGAGGGACAGCGTGTCAAAGATGAGTAGGTGTGTCCGTGTGGCCCTCTTTTTGGGGCAACTTTTGCCTCTCTTTCAGGGTGGGGCCGGGAAATCTCAGCCTTCGTGCGGGCCTCCAACCGTCGAAACGCCGTCGGTACAGTCGGAAACGGAGTCCTGCAAGGAGGAACACGATCTCAAAGAAGACTAGTTGTGTCCTTGTGTCCCTCTTTTCGGGGCAACTGTTGCCTCTCTGTCAGGGTGGGGCCGGGAAATCCCGGCCTTTGGGCGGTCCTCCCACCCTCGGAACGCACTCGGAAGGGCGGGCACAGATTCCTGCGCGGAGGGACAGGGTCTCAAATCTGACTAGGAGCGTGCATCTCCTTGTTTTCTGGGCAACTTTTGTCCCTCTGTCAGGGTGGAGCCGGGAAGTCGCGGCCTCCGGGCGGGACTCCGACCGTCGAAATGAGCATGGAATGGGCCGAAACGGAGGCCTACTCGAAGGGACAGCGTCTCAAAGAAGACTAGGTGTGTCCCCGTCACCCATTTTCGGGGCAGCTTTTCGCCCTCTGTCAGGTTGGGTCCAGGAAAATACGGCCTCCGGGCAGGCCTCCGACAGTCGGAACGCCCTCGGAACGGGCTGAAACGGAGGCCTGAGCGAGGGACAGCATCTCACAGAAAACCAGGAGTGCGTGCTTCGCCCCCCCTTCCGGGGCAAATTTTGCCCCTCCGTCAGCGTGGCGCCGGGAAATTGGGGCCTCCGGGCTGGCCTCCATCCGTTGGAACGCTGTCGGAGTGGGCAGAAACGGAGGTCTGCGTGGAGGAACAGCATCTAAAAGATGACTTGGTGTGTCTGCGTGGCCCTCTTCTCAGGGCAACTTTTGCCCCTCTGTCAGAGCGGGGCCGGGAAATCGCAGCCCCCGGGCTGGTTTCCGATCGTCGGAACGTGCTCGGAACTGGCGGAAATGGAGGCCTGCGCAGAGGGACAGCGTCTGAAAGAGGACTAGGTGTGTCCACGTGGCCCTCTATTCGGGGCAACTGTTGCCCCTCTGTCAGGGTGGGGCCGTGAAATTGCGGCCTCTGGGCGGGCCTCCGACCGTCGGAACGCACTCGGAACGTGCGGAAACGGAGGGCTGCGCGAAGGGACAGCACCACAAAGAGAACCAGGTGCGCGCGTCGCCCTGTTTTCCGGGCAACTTTTGACTCTCTGTCAGAGTGGTGCCGGGAAATCCCGGCTTTCGGGCCGGCCTCCGACTTTCGGAATGTGAGCGATACAGGCAGAAATGGAGGCCTGCGTGGAGGGACAGCGTCTCAAAGAGGACTAGGTGTGTCCGTGTGGCCCTCTTTTTGGGGCAACTTTTGCCTCTCTGTCAGGTTCGGGCTGGGAAATCTCGGCCTCCGGGCGGTCCTCCGACCGTTGGAACATGCTCGGACTGGGCGGAAAGTGAGACATGTGCGGATGGACAGCGTCTCAAAGAGGACTATCTGTTTCCGCATCACCCTCGTTTCGGGGCTACTTTTGCCCCTCTGTCATGGTGGAGCTGGGAAGGCGCGGCCTCCGGGCGGGTCTCCGACTGTTGGAACGCGCTCGGAATGGGCGGAAACAGAGGCCTGCGCGAGGGACTGCGTCCCCAAGGGAACCAGGTCTGTCCGTGTGGCCCACTTTTCGGGGCAACTTTTGCCCCTCTGTCTCGGTGGATCCGGGAAACCCCGGCCTCCGGGCGGGCCTCAGACCATGGGAACGCGTTCGGAACAGGCAGTAGCGGAGGCCTGCGTGGAAGGACATCGTCTCAAAGAGGACTAGGTGTGTCCGCGTGGACCTCTTTTTGGGGCAACTTTTGGCCCTCTCTCTTGGTGGGGCCGGGAAATCCCGGCCTCCAGGCGATCCTCTGACCGTCAGAACGTGCTTGGAACAGGCGGAAACCGAGGCCTGCACGAAGCACAGTTTCTCAGTTAGGACTAGCTGTGCGGGCTTGGCCCTGTATTCCGGGCAACTTTTGCCTCTGTCAGAGTGGGGCCGGGAAATCGCGGCCTCAGGGCTTGCCTCCGTCCTTCGGAACGCGCTCGGAACGGGTTGAGACGGAGTCCTGCGCGGATGCACTTCGTCTCCAAGAGGCCTAGGTGCGCGTGCAACCCCCTGTTTTCGGGGCTACTTTAGCCCCATTGTCAGCGTGGGGCCGGGAAATCACGACCTCCAGGCAGGCCTCCAACCGTCGGGAAGCACTTGGAAAGGGCTGAAGCGGAGGCCTTCACGAGTGACATCGTCTCAAAGAGGACTAGGTGTGTCCACATGGCCCTCTTTTCGGGGCAACGTTTGCCCCTCTGTCAGGGTGGGGCCAGGAAATCGCGGCCACTTGGCGTCCTCCGACCTTAGGAACGCGCTCGAAATGGGCGGAAACGGAGGCCTGCGCGGAGGGACAGCATCTGTAACAAAACTAGTTGCGCGTGCATCGCCCCCCCTTTCGGGACAACGTTTGCCCCTCTGTCAGCATGGGGCCGGGAAATCGCAGCCTCCGGGCGGTCCTCCGACTCTTGGAACGCGCTCGGAATGGGTAGAATGGAGACCTTCACGGAGGGACAGCGTCTCAAAGAGAACTAGGTGCGCGCGCGTCACCCTGTTTCCGGGGCAACTTTTGCCTCTCTGTTAGGGTGGGGCTGGCAAATCCCTGCCTTCGGGTGGGCCTCCAACCATCGGAACGTACTCGGTACGCGCAGTAACGAAGGCCTGCGCGGAGGGACAGCGTCACAAAAGGACTAGGTGCGCGCGCGTCGCCCTGTTTTCCGGGCAACTTTTGCCTCTCTGTCAGCGTGGGGCCAGGAAATCGCAGCTTCCGGGCCTGCATCCGAACGTGGAACGCGCTCGGAATGGGCGGAAATGGAGGCCTGCACGGAGGGACAGCGTCTCAAAGAGGACTAGGTGTGTCCACGTGGCCCTCTTTTTGGGTTAACTTTTGCCACTCTGTCAGGTCGGGGCCGGGAACTCGCGGCCTCCGGGCGGGCCTCCGACCGTCGGAACGCGTTCGGAACACACGGAAATGGAGGCCTGCGTGGCAGGACAGCATCTCAAAGAGGACTAAGTGTGTTCCCTTCTCCCTCTTTCGGGGCAACTTTTGCCTGTCTGTCAGGGTGGGGCCGGGAAATCGAACCCTTCAGGTGGGCCTCCAACCGTCGAAACGAGGTCGGTACAGGCAGAAACGGAGGCCTGCACGGAGCGACAGCATCTCAAAAAAAAACTAGGTGCATGCGCGTCGCCCTGTTTTCTAGGCAACTTTTGCCCCTCTGTCAGGGTGCAGCTGGGAAATTGCTGCCCTCGTGCGGGCGGCCGACCGTCGTAACGCGAACAGAACACGCGGAAACGGAGGCCTGCGCGGCGGGACAGAGTCTCAAAGAGGATTTGGTGTGTCCGCGTAGCCCTGTTTTCGGGGCAACTTTTGCCTCTTGTCAGGATGGAGCCGGGAACTCGCGGCCTCCGGGCGGGCCTCCGACCATCGGAACGCGCTCGGAACGGCCAGAAATGGAGGCCTGCGTGGAGGGACAGCGTCTCAAAGAGGACTAGGTGTGTCCGTGTGGCCCTCTTTTCGGGGCAACTTTTGCCTCTCGGTCAGGTTGGGGCCGGGAAATCGCAGCCTTCGGGCGGGCCTGTGACCGTTGCAACATGCTTGGACTGGGCGGAAACTGAGACATGTGCGGAGGGACAGCATCTCAAAGAGGACTATCTGTGTCCTCATCACCCTCAATTCGGGGCTACTTTTGCCCCTCTGTCAGGGTGGAGCCGGGAAGGCGCGGCCTCCGGGCAGGTCTCCGACCTTCCGAACGCGCTCGGAACGGGTTGAGACGGAGTCCTGCACGGAGGCACTTCGTCTCCAAGAGGCCTAGGTGCGCTTGCAACCCCCTGTTTTCGGGTCTACTTTAGCCCCATTGTCAGCGTCGGGCCGGGAAATCACGGCCTCCGGGCGGGCCTCCAACCGTCGGGAAGCGCTTGGAAAGGGCTGAAGCGGAGGCCTTCATGAGTTACAGCATCTCAAAGAGGACTAGGTGTGTCCACGTGGCCCTCTTTTCGGGGCAATGTTTGCCCCTCTGT
>NW_025335960.1:11332-22209 GCF_004798865.1 Varanus komodoensis
GACGAAGTACGCGCGTTTCGCTCTGTTTTCCGGGCAACTTTTGCCTCTCTTTCAGGGTGGGGCCGGGAAATCCCGGACTTTGGGAGGGTCTGCGACTGTCGTAACGTGCTCGGTATGGGCAGAAACCGAGGGCTGCGCGAAGGACAGCGTCTCAAAGAGGACTAAGTACGCGTGCGTCGCCCTGTTTTCCTGGGAACTTTCACCCCTATGTCAGGGTGGAGCCAGGAAATCCTGGCCTCCGGGCGGGCCTCAGACTGTGGGAACACTCTAGGAACTGGCAAAAACGGAGGCCTGCGTGGAAGGACAGCGTCTCAAAGAGGACTATGCGAGTCCGCGTGGCCCTCTTTTCGGGCCACCTTTTGGACCTCTGTAAGGGTGGAGCCGGAAAATCGCGGCCTTTGGCTGGGCATCCGACCATCAGAACGCACTCGGAACGGGTGGAAACGGACTCCTGCGCGGAGGGACAGCTTCTCAAAGGGACTATGTGGGTCCGCGTGGCCCTCTTTTCGGGGCAACTTTTGCCCCTCTGTCAGAGTGGAGCCGGGAAATCGCGGCCTCTGGGCGGGACTCCGAACGTCAGGAAGTGCTCAGAATGGGCAGAAAAGGAGGCCCGCGCGGAGGGACAGTGTCTCCAAGAGGACTAGGTGCGTCCATCGCCCTGTTTTCCTGGCAACTTTTGCCCCTCTCTCAGGGTGGAGCCAGGAAGTCGCGGCCTGCGGGCGGGTCTCCGACTGTCGGAACGCTCTCGGAATGGGCGGAAACGGAGGCCTGCGCGAGGGATTGCGTCTCCTGGAGAACCAGGTGTGTCCGTGTCGCCCTCTTTTCGGGGCAACATTTCCCTTCTGTAAGGGTGAACCGGGAAATCCCGGCCTCCGGGCGGGCCTCAGACTGTGGTAAAGTGCTCGGAACGGGTGAAAACGGAGGCCTGCGTGGAAGGACAGCGACTCAGAGGACGAGGGGTGTCCGCGTGGCCCTCTTTCGGGGAAACTTTTGCCCCTCCGTCAGAGTGGGGCCGGGAAATCGCGGCGTCCGGGTGGTCCTCCGACCGTCGGAACGCACTTGGAACGGGCGGAAACGGAGGCCTGCGCCAAGGACAGCTTCTCAAAGAGGACTCGGTGCGCGCGCTTCGCCCTGTTTTACGGGCATCTTTTGCCTCTCTGTAAGGGTCGGGCCAGGAAATCCTGGCCTTTGGGCGGGCCTCCGACCGTCGTAACGCGCTCGGTATGGGCAGAAATGGAAGCCTGTGCGGAGGAACAGCGTCTAGAAGAGCACTATGTGTGTCCGCGTGGCCCTCTTTTTGGAGCATCTTTTGCCCCTCTGTCAGAGTGGTTCCGGGAAATTGTGGCCTCCGGTAGGGCCTCTGATGGTCGGAACACACTCAGAATAGGCAGAAACGCAGGCCTGAGTGGAGGGACAGCGTCTCAAAGAGGTGTAAGTGCGCGGCATGGCCCCTTTTTGCGGCAAATTTTGCCCCTCTGTAAGAGTGGGGCCAGGAAATCGTGGCGTCCGAGCGGAAGTCCGACCATCGGAACGCGCTCAGAACAAGCGGAAACTGAGGCCTGCACGGAGGGACAGCATCTCAAAGAGGACTAGGTGTGTCCGTGTCACCCTGTTTTCAGGGCAACTTTTGGCCCTCTGTCAGGGTGGTGCCGGGAAATCGTGGATCCGGGCGGGCCTCCGACCGTCGGAACGTGCTCGGAACAAGCGGAAACGGAGGCCCCGCGGAGGGTCAGCGTCTCCATGAGGACTAGGTGCGCGCACATCCCCCTCTTTTCGGGGCGACTTTTGGCCCTCTGTCAGAGTGGGGCCGGGAAGTCACGGCCTCTGGGCGGGACTCCGACCGTTAGAAAGCGCTCAGAACGGGCAGAAATGCAGGCCCCCGCGGAGGGTCAGCATCTCCAAGAGGACTAGGTGCGCGCACATCCCCCTCATTTTGGGGCAACTTTTGGCCCTCTGTCAGAGTGGGGCCAGGACGTCGCGGCCTCCGGGCGGGCCTCCGCCCATCGGAATGCGCTCGGAATGCGCGGAAACGGAGGCCTGCGCGAGGGATTGCGTCTCAAAGAGAACCAGGTGTGTCCGTGTGGCCCTCTTTTCGGGGCAACTTTTGCCCTTCTGTAAGGGTGGAACCGGGAAATCCCGGTCTCCGGGCGGGCCTCAGACCGTGGTAATGTGCTCGGAACCGGCGAAAATGGGGGCCTGCGTGGAAGGACAGCGACTCAAAGAGGACTAGGTGTGTCCGCATGGCCCTCTTTTCGGGGCAACTTTTGCCCCTCCGTCAGGGTGGGGCCGGGAAATCGCGGCGTCCGGGCGGACCGCCGATCATTGGAACGCACTCAGAATGGGCGGAAACGGAGGCCTGCGCCAAGGATAGCTTCTCAAAGAGGACTCGGCGCGCGCGCTTCGCCCTGTTTTCTGTGCATCTTTTGCCTCCCTGTCAGGGTCGGCCCGGGAAATCCTGGCCTACAGGCGGGCCTCCGACCCTCGTAACGCGCTCGTATGGGCAGAAATGGAAGCCTGCGCGGAGGAACAGCGTCTCAAAGAGCACTATGTGTGTCCACGCTGGCCTCCGTTTCTGTCTGTTCTGAGTGTGTTCCGACGGTCGGAGGCCCTACCAGAGGCCGCGATTTCCCGGAACCACTCTGACAGACAGAAACGGAGGCCAGCGTGGAGGGACAGTGTCTCAAAGAGGAGTAAGTGGGCGGCATGGCCCCTTTTCGGGGCAACTTTTGCCCTCTGTCAGGCTGGGGCCGGGAAATCGCGGCCAACGGGCGGGCCCCCGACTGTTGGAACGCGCTCAGAATGGGCGGAAAAGAAGCCCTGCGCGGAGGGACAGCGTCTCAAAGAGGACTAGGCGTGTCCGCGACACCCCCTTTTCGGGGCAATGTTCGCCCCTCTGTAAGGGTGGAACCGGAAAATCGCGGTCTTTGGGCGGGCATCCGACCGTGGGAACGCACTCGGAATGGGTGGATACGGACTCCTGCGCGGAGGGACAGCGTCTCAAAGGGGACTAGGTGTTTCCGTGTCTCCCCCTTTTTGGGGAAACTTTTGGGCCTCTGTCAGGGTGGGGCCGGGATATCGCCACCTCCGGGCGGTCCACCGATCGTCGGAACGTGCTTGGAAAGGGCAGAAACAGAGACCTGCGCAGAGGGACAGCGTCTCAAAGGGGACTAGGTGTGTCTACGTGGCCCTCTTTCCGGGGCAACATTTGCCTCTTTGTAAGGGTGGAGCCGGAAAATCGTGGCCTCTGTGCGGGCATCCGACTGTCGGAACTCACTCGGAACAGATGGAAACGCAATCCTGCGCGGAGGGACAGCGTCTCAAAGGGACCAGGTGTGACCGGGTCACCCTCTTTTCGGGGAAACTTTTGGCCCTCTGTAAGGGTGAGGCCGGGAAATCGCGGGCTCCGGGCGGTCCTCCGACCGTCGGAACCCGCTCGGAGCGTGTGGAAACGGAGACCTGTGTGGAGGGAGAGTATCTCCAAGAGGACTAGGTGCTCGTGTCCCCCTTTTTTTCAGGCCAACTTTTGCCCCTCTGTCAGCGTGGGGCCGGGAAACCCCGGCCTCCGCGTGGGCCTCCGACCATCGGAACGTGCTCGGAACGGGCTGAAACGGAGACCTGAGCGAGGGACAGCATCTCAAAGAGGACTAGCGGGGCGCGCGTCGCCCTCTTTTCGGGGCAACCTTTGCCCCTCTGTCAGACTGGGGCCGGCAAATCAGGGACTCCGGGCGGGCCTCCGACCGTCGGAACGCCTTCGGAATGGGTGGAAACGGAGGCCTGCGCCAAGGATAACTTCTCAAAGAGGACTCGGTGCGCGCGCTTCGCCCCGTTTTCCTGGCATCTTTTGCCTCTCTGTCAGGGTCGGGCCGGGAAATCCTGGCCTACGGGCGGGCCTCCGACCGTCGTTACGCGCTCGGTATGGGCAGAAATGGAAGCCTGCGCGGAGGGACAGAGTCTCAAAGAGGACTATGTGTGTCCGCGTGGCCCTTTTTTCGGAGCAACTTTTGGCCCTCTGTCAGGGTGGGCAGGGAAATCGCGACCTCCGGGCGGTCCTCCGACCGTCGGAACGTGCTCCGAACGAGCAGAAACAGAGGTCTGCGCAGAGGGACAGCGTCTCAAATGGGACTAGGTGTGTCCAGGTTACCCTCTCTTTGGGGAAAGTTTTGGGCCTCTGTCAGGGTGGGGCCGGGAAATCGCGGCCTCTGGGCAGGCCTCCGACCATTGGAATATGCTTGGAACGGGCGGAAACGGAGGCCTGCACTGAGGGACAGCGTCTCAAAGGGGACTAGGCGTGTCCGCGTCACCCTCTTTTTGGGGAATCCTTTGGGCCTCTGTCAGGGTGGGGCCAGGAAATCGCGGCCTCTGGGTGGGCCTCCGACCGTCGGAACGCACTCGGAATGGACGGAAGCGGAGGCTTGCGCGAGGAACTACTTCTCAAAGAGGACTAGGTGTGTCCACGTGGCCCTCTTTTTGGGGCAACTTTTGCCCCTTGGTCAGAGTGGGGCCGGGAAATCCTGGCCTCCGGGTGGACGTCCAACCATGTGAACGCGCTCAGAACAAGCGGAAACGGAGGCCTGCGCGGAGGGACAGCATTTCAAAGAGGACTATGTGTGTCCGCGTCACCCTCTTTTCTGGGCTACTTTTGGCCCTCTGTCAGGGTGGGGCTGGGAAATCGCGGATCCGGGCGGGCCTCCGACCATCGGAACGTGCTCTGAACGGGCGGAAACGGAGGCCTGTGCGAGGGACAGAGCTCAAAGAGGATTAGGTGTTTCCGCGTGGCTTTCTTTTCGGGGCAACTCTCGCCCCTCTGTCAGGGTGGAGCCGGGAAATCGCGGCCTCTGGGCGGTCCTCCGACCGTCGGAACACACTCGGAACGGCGGGCACAGATTCCTGCGCGGAGGTACAGTGTCTCAAATGTGACTAGGTGCGTGCATCTCCCTGTTTTCTGGGCAACTTTTGCCCCTCTGTCAGGGTGGAGCCGGGAAGTCGCGGCCTCCGGGCGGGCCTCCGATCGTCGAAATGCGCATGGAACGGGCCGAAACGGAGGCCTGCTCGGAGGGACAGCGTCTCAAAGATGATTAGGTGTGTCCCCGTCACTTTCTTTCAGGGCAGCTTTTCGCCCTCTGTCAGGGTGGGTCCCGGAAAATACGGCCTCCGGGCAGGTCTCCGACCGTCGGAACGCTCTCGGAATGGGCGGAAACAGAGGCCTTCGTGAGGGACAGCGTCTGAAAGAGGACTTGGTGCGCGAGATTAACCCTGTTTTTCGGGGAACTTTTGCCTTTCTGTCAGGGTGGGGCCCGGAAATCCCGGCCTTTCGGCGGACCTCTGACTGTAGGAAAGCTCTTGGTACGGGCAGAAATGGAGGCCTGCGTGGACGGACAGCATCTCAAAGAGGACTAGGTGTGTCCGCATGGCCTCCTGTCGGGGCAACTTTTGCCCCTCTGGAAGATTGGCACCGGGAAATCGCAGCCTCCGGGCGGGCCTCAGACCGTTGGAATGCGCTCGGAACAGGCAGAAACCGAGGCCTGCGTGGAGGGACAGCGTCTCAAAGAGGACTAAGTGCGCGCGCGTTGCCCTTTTTTCGGGGCAACTTTTGCCCCTCTGTCAGGGTCGAGCTGGGAAATCAACGCCTCTGGACAGGCCTCCGACCGTCTGAAAGCACTCGGAATGGACAGAAAGGGAGGCCTGCATGGAGGAACAGCGTCTCAAAGAGGACAAAGTGTGTCCGCGTCACTCTCTTTTCAGGGCAACTTTTGGCCCTCTCTCAGGGTGGGGCTGGGAAATCGCGGCGCCTGGGCAGTCCTCCGACCGTCAGAACGCGCTCGGAATGGGTGGAAACGTAGGCCTGCACGAGGGACAGCATCTCAAAGAGGACGAGCTGTGTCCACGTGGCCCTCTTTTCGGAGAAACTTTTGGCCCTCTGTCAGGGTGCAGCCGGGAAATCGCGGTCTCCGGGCAGGCCTCCGACTGACGGAAAGCGCTCTTGACGCGTGGAAATGGAGGCCTGCGCGGAGGGACAGCGTCTCCAAGAGGACTAGGTGCGCACGGATCCCCCTGTTTTTTGGGGCAACTTTTGCCCCTCTGTCATCGTGGGGCCGGGAAATCTCGGAAAACCGGGCGGGTCTCTGACCGTCGTAACGGGCATAAGCGGAGACCTGATCGAAGGACAGCGTCTCCAAGAGGACTAGCTGTGTGCATCGCCCTATTTTCCGGGCAACTTTTGCCCCTCTGTCATGGTGGAGCTGGGAAGTTGCGGCCTCCGGGCGGGTCTCCGACTGTTGCAACACGCACGGAATGGGTGGAAACGGAGGCCTGCACGAGGGACGGCGTCTCCAAGAGGACTAGGTGCGCGCGCATCCCCCTTGTTTTGGGACAACTTTAGCCCCACTGTCAGCGTGGGGCCGGCAAATCTCTGCCTCTGGGCGGGCTTCCGACCGTCGGAACACGCTCGGAATGGGCGGAAGCGGAGGCCTGCGCGGAGAGACAGCGTCTCAAAGAGGACTAGGTGTATCCGCAGCACCCTCTTTTCGGTGTAACATTTCGCCCTCTGTCAGATTGGGGCTGGGAAATCTCGGCCTCCGGGAGGGCCTCCAACCGTCGGAACGTGCTCGGAATGGGCGGAAACAGAGGCCTGGCCGAGGGACAGCTTCTCAAAGAGGACTAGGTGTGTCCGCGTGGCCCTCTTTTCGGAGCAACTTTTACCCCTCTGCCAGGGTGGAGCCAGGAAATCGTGGCCTCTGGGCAGGCTTCCGAACGTCGAAATGCGCCCAGAACGGGCGGAAACGGATTCCTGCGCGGAGGGACAGCGTCTCAAAGGGGAATAGGTATGTCCGCGTCTCCCTCTTTTCGGGGCATCTTTTGGCCCTCTGTCAGTGTGGGCCGGCCTCCGACCTTCGGAATGTGCTCGGAACGGGTGGAAACGGAGGCCTGCTCGGAGGGAGAGCTTCTCCAAGAGGACTAGGTACGCATGTCCCCCTGTTTTCAGGCCAACTTTTGCCCCTCTGTCAGCGTGGGGCCGGGAAATCCAGGCCTCCGGGGGGGCCTCGGACCATCGGAACGCACACGGAACAGACTGAAACGGATGTCTGAGCGAGGGACAGCGTCTCAAAGAGGACTAGGTGCGCGCGCGTCGCCCTCTTTTCGGGGCAACCTTTGCCCCTCCGTCAGACTGGGGCCGGGAAATCAGGGCCTCCGGGCGGGCCTCCCACCGTCGGAACTTTCTCGGAAACAGAGGCCTGTGCGGAGGGACTGTATCTCAAAGAGGAGTAGGTGTGGCCGCGTCACCCTCTTTTCGGGGCAACTTTTGCCCCTCTGTCAGAGTGGGGCCAGGAAATCACGGCCTCCAGGTGTGCGTCCGACCATCAGAACGCGCTCTGAACAAGCGGAAACGGAGGCCTTCGCGGAGGGCAGTTTATCCAAGAGGACAAGGTGTGCGCGCTTCCCCTTGTTTTCGTGGCAACTTCAGCCCCACTGTCACGTGGGGGGGGGGCGGGAAATCGCATCCTCTGGGCGGGCCTCCGACCGTGGGAACGTGCTCGGAACGGGCGGGAATGGAGGCTTGCGCGAGGGACAGCGTCACATAGAATAATTGGTGTGTCCGTGTGGCCCTCTTTTCGGGGCAACTTTTGCCCCTCTGTCAGAGTGGGGCCAGGAAATCGTGGCATCCGGGCGGACGTCTGACCTTCGGAACACGCTCAGAACAAGCGGAAACGGAGGCTTGTGCGGAGGGACAGCGTCTCCAAGAGGACTAGGTGCGCTCGCATCCCCCTGTTTTCGGGGCAACTTTGGCCCCACTGTCAGGGTGGGGAAGGGAAATAGCGGCCTGCGGGCGGGCCTCCGACCGTCGGAAAGTGCTCGGAACGGGCGGAAACGGAGGCCTGCGCGAGGGACAGCGTCTCCAAGAGGACTAGGTGCGCGCCTCCCCCTGTTTACGGGGCAATTTTAGCCCCACTGTAAGGGTGGGGCCGGGAATTCGCGGCCTCCTGGTGGGCCTCCGAACGTTGGAACGCACTCGGAACGGCGTACATGGATTCCTGCCCGAAGGGACAAGGTCTCAAAGGGGACGAGGTTTGTCCGAGTCACCCTCTTTTCGGGGCAACTTCTTGCCCTCTGTCACAGTGGGGATGGGAAATCTCGGCCTCCGGGTGGGCCTCCGACCGTCGGAATGTGCTCGGAACGTGCGGAAACGGAGGCCTGCGCGGTGGGACACCATCTCAAAGAAGACTAGGTGGGTCCTCGTGGCCCTCTTTTCGGGGAATCTTTTGGGCCTCTGTCAGGTTGGGTCCGGGAAATCGGGGCCTCTGGGCGGGCCTCCGACCGTTGGAACGCGCACGGAACAGGCGGAAATGGATTCCTGCCCGGAGGGACAGCGTCTCAAAGGGGACTAGGTGTGTCCGCGTCACCCTCTTTTTGGGGAAACTATTCGGCCTCTGCCAGGGTGGGGCCAGGAAATCTTGGCCTCCGGGCGGGCCTGCGACCGTCGGAACGCGCTCAGAATGGGGGAAATGGAGGTCCGCGCGGAGCGGCCGGTTCTCCAAGAGGACTAGGTGCGCACGCTTCGCCCTGTTTTCCTGGCAACTTTTGCCTCTCTGTCAGGGTGGGGCCGGGAAATCCCAGCGTTCGGGCCGGCCTCCGACTGTCGTAACGCGCTAGGTATGGGCAGAAACGGAGGTCTGCGCGGAGTGACAGCGTCTCAAAGAGGACTAGGTGTGCCCGCGTTGCCCTGTTTTCGGGGCAACTTTTGCCTTTCTGTCAGGGTGGGGCCGGGAAATCCCGGACTTCAGCGGGCCTCCGACTTTTGGAACGCACTCGGAATGGTCAGAAACGGAGGCCTGCATGGAGGGACACCATCTCAAAGAAGACTAGGTGTGTCCGCATGGCCCTCTTTTCGGGGCAACTTCTGGGCCTCTGTCAGGGTGGGGCCGGGAAATCGCGGCCTCCAGGCGGGCCTCCGAATGTCGGAACGTGTTCGGAACGTGCGGAAACGGAGGCCTGTGCGGAGGGACAGCGTCTCACAGAGGACTAGGTGTGTCCGCGTGGCCCTCATTTCGGAGCAACTTTTGCCCCTCTGTCAGAGTGGGACTGGGAAATCGCAGCCCCCAGGCGGGGCTCCGACTGTTGGAACGAAATCAGAATGGGCGGAAACGGAGTCCTGCACGGCGGGACAGCGTCTCAAAGAGGACTAGGTGTGTCCGCCTGGCCCTTTTTTCGGGGCAACTTTCGCCCCTCTGTCAGAGTGGGGCTGGGAAATCGCGGCCCCTGGGCGGGACTCCGACCGTCGGAACGTGCTCTGCATGGGCAGAAACCGAGGCCTGCTTGGAGGGTCAACCACTCAAAGAGGACTAGGTGTCCCCTCGTCGCCCTGTTTTCTGGCAACATTTGCCCCTATGTCATGGTGGGGCCAGTAAATCGAGGACCACGGGCGGCCCTCCGATGGTCGGAACGCACTCAGAACGGGCGGAAATGGAGGCCTACGCGGAGGGACAGCTTCTCAAAGTGGACTAGGTTTGCGCGCGTCACCCTGTTATCGGGGAAACTTTTGCCTTTAAGACAGGGTGGGTCCGGGAAATCCCGGGCTTCAGCGGGCCTCCGACTTTCGGAACGTGCTCGGAATGCTCAGAAACGGAGACCTGCGCAGATGGACAGCTTCTCAAAGAAACTAGGGGCTCGCGCGTCGCCCTCCTTTCGGGAGAAATTTTGCCCATCTTGAGTGTGGGTCTGGGAAATCGCAGCCTCCGGGCGGGCCTCCGACCGGCAGAATGCGCTCGGAAAGGGCGGAAACGGAGTCCTGCGCGGAGGGACAGCATCTCAAAGAAGACTAGCTGTGTCCGCGTGGCCCTCTTTTCGGGGCAAGTCTTGCCCATCTGTCAGGGCGGAGCCAGGAAATCATGGCCTCTGGGCAGGCCTCCGACTGTCGTAACGCGCTCAGTATGGGCAGAAACGGAAGCCCGCGCGGAGGGACAGCGTCTCAAAGAGGACTCTGTGTGTCCGCGTGGCCCTCTTTTCGGAGCAACTTTTGCCCCTCTGTCAGATTAGGGCCGGGAAATCGTGGCATCCGGGATGGCCTCCGACCGTCGGAACGCACTCAGAACAGGCAGAAACGGAGGCCTGCGTGGAGGGACAGCGTCTCAAAGAGGAGTAAGTGTGCGTGCATGGCCCCTTTTCAGGGCAACTTTTGCCCCTCTGTCAGGGTGGGGCCAGGAAATTGCGGACTATGGGCTGGCCTCCGACCGTCAGAACGCACTAGGGACGGGCGGAAATGGAGGCCTGCGCGGAGGGACAGCTTCTCAAAGAAAACTAGGGGCGTGCGCGTCCCCCTCCTTTCGGGGCAACTTTTGCCAATCTGTGAGGGTGGGGCCGGGAATTCACGGTCTCCAGGCGGGCCTCCGACCGTCAGAACGCTCTCGGAATGGGCGAAAACGGAGGCCTGCGCGGGGGAAAGTGTCTCAAAGTGGACTAGGTGCGCGCGCGTTGCTCTGTTTTTGGGGCAACTGCTGCCTTTAAGTCAGGGTGGGGCCGGGAAATCGCGGTCTCCGGGCGGGCCTCCGACCGTCAGAACGCACTCGGAACGGGCTGAAGTGGAGGCCTGCGCGGAGGCACACTGTCTCAAAAGTAATAGGTGCGCGTGCATTGCCCCCTTTTCAGGGCAACTTTTGCCCCTCTGTCAGCGTGGGGCCGGGAAATCGCAGCCTCCGGGCGGGCCTCCAACCATCGGAACGCTCTCGGAACGGGCGGAAACGGAGGCCTGCATGAAGGGACAGCGCCTCAAAGAGGAGCAGGTGCTCGCGTCGCCCTGTTTTCCGGGCAACTTTTGCCTCTCTGTCAGAGTGGGGGCGGGAAATCCCAGCTTTTGGGCGGGCCTCCGACCGTGGGAACGCGCT
>NW_025335960.1:22309-29993 GCF_004798865.1 Varanus komodoensis
TGTTTTCCGGGCAACTTTGCCAATCTGTCAGAGTGGGGCCGGGAAATTCCGGCCTTTCTGCGGGCCTCCGACCTTCGGAACTTTCTCGGAACGGGCGGAAAAGGAGGCCTGCGTGGAGGGACAGCACGCGAAAGAGGACTAGATGCGCGCCTCACCCTGTTTTTGGGCAACTTTTGCCTCTCTCCCAGGGTGTGGCCTGGAAATTCTGGCCTACGGGCGGGCCTCCAACCGTCGGAACGCACTTGGAACGGGCGGAAACGGAGGCCTGCGTGGAGCGACAGCGTCTCAAAGAGAACTAGGCATGTCCGCGTCGCCCTCTTTTCGGGGCAAGTCTTGCCCCTCTGTCAGGGTAGGGCCGGGAAATCATGGCCTCTGGGCGGGCCTCCGACTGTCAGACTGGTCTAGGTAAGGGCTGAAACGGAAGCCTGCGCGGACGGAAAGTGTCTCAAAGAGGACTAGGTTTGTCAACGTCACCCTCATTTCTGGGCAGCTTTTGCCCCTCTGTCAGGTTGTGGCCCGGAACTTGTGGCCTTTGGGCGGACCTCCGACCATTGGAATGCGCTCGGAACACGCGGAAACGGAGGCCTGCCTGACGGGACAGTGTCTCAAAGAGTACTAGGTGTGTCCGCGTGGCCCTCTTTTCGGGGCAACTTTTGCCCCTCTGTCAGAGTGGGGCCGGGAAATCGTGGCAACCAGCCGGGCCTCCGACTGTCGGAACGCGATCTGAATGGGCGGAAACGGAGTCCTGCGCGGCGGGACAGCGTCTCAAAGAGGACTAGTTGTGTCCGTGTGGCCCTGTTTTCAGGGCAACTTTTGCCCCTCTGTCAGGGTGGGGCCAGGAAATCGCGGACTGCGGGTGGGCCTCCGACCGTTGGAACGCGCTCGGAACGGGTGAAAATGGACGCCTGCGCGGAGGGACAGTTTCTCAATGAAAACTAGGGGCGCGCGCATCGCCCTCCTTTCGGGGCAACTTTTGCCAATCTGTGAGTTTGGGGCCGAGAAATAGCGGTCTCCAGGCGGGCCTCTGTCCGTCGGAACGCTCTCGGAATGGGCGGAAATGGAGGCCTGCCTGGAGGGACAACGTTTAAAAGAGGAGTCGGTGTCTCCGCGTCACCCTCTTTTCGGGGCAACTTTTGCCCCTCTGTCAGGGCGGGGCCGGGAAATCGCAGCCTCCGGGTGTGTATCCAAATGTGGAACGTGCTCGGAAAGGGCGGAAATGGAGTCCTGCGTGGAGGGACAGCATCTCAAAGAAGACTAGGTGTGTCCGTGTGGCCCTGTATTCGTGGCAAGTCTTGCCCCTCTGTCACGGTGGGCCCGGGAAATCGCGGCCTCTGGTCGGGCCTCCGACCGTCGGAACATGCTTGGAACGGGCGGAAACGGAGGCCTGCGTGGAGCGACAGCGTCTCAAAGGGAACTAGGTGTGTCTGTGTGGCCCTCTTTTGGGGGGCAACTTTTGCGGCTTTGTCAGGGTGGAGCCGGGAAATCAAGGCCCCCCGGGCTGGCCTCCGACCATTGGAACGCGAACGGAACACGCGGAAACGGAGGCCCGCGTGGCGGGACAGCATCTCAAAGAGGATTTGGTGTGTCCGCGTCACCCTGTTTTTGGGGGAACTTTTGCCCCTCTGTCAGCGTGGAGCCAGGAAATCGCGGCCTCCGGGCAGTCCTCCGTCCGTCAGAACGCACTCGGAACGGGCGGAAACTGAGGCCTGCATGAGGCACAGCGTCTCAAAGAGGACTAGGTTTTCCATGTTGCCCTATATTTGGGGCAACTTTTGCCCCACTATCATGGTTGGGCCCGGAAATCGCGGGTTCTCGAAGGGCATCCGACCGTCGGAAGGCGAACGGACCACGCCGAAACATAGGCCTGCGTGGCGGGACAGCGTCTCAAAGAGGACTAGGTGTGTCCGTGTGGCCCTGTATTCGTGGCAAGTCTTGCCCCTCTGTCACGGTGGGCCCGGGAAATCGCGACCTCCGGTCGGGCCTCCGACCGTCGGAACACGCTTGGAACGGGCGGAAACGGAGGCCTGCGCGGAGGGACAGCGTCTCAAAGAGGACTATGTGTGTCCGCGTGGCCCTCTTTTCGGGGCAAATTTTGCCCTCTGTCAGAGTGGGGGCGGGAAATCGCGGCCTCCGGGCGGGCCTCAGACCGTGGGAACGCGCTCGGAATGGGCGGAAACGGATGCCTGCGGGAAGGACAGCTTCTCAAAGAGGACTAGGTGCACATGCTTCTTCCTGTCTTCCGGGCAACTTTTGCCTCTCTGTCACGGTGGGGCCGGGAAATCCTGGGCTTCGGGTTGGGCTCTGACCGTCGTAACGTGCTCGGTGATGGCAGAAACAGAAGCCTGCGCGGAGGGGCAGCGTCTCAAAGAGGACTATGCGTTATCGTGTGGCCCTTATTTCGGAGCAAATTTTGCCCCTCTGTCAGAGTGGGCCCAGGAAATCGCGGCCTCCGGGAGGGCCTCCGACCATCGGGACGCACTTAGAAAAGGCAGAAACGGAGACCTTCGTGCAGGGACAGCGTCTCAAAAATAAGTAAGTGCGCGTTTGTGGCCCCTTTTTGGGGCAACTTTTGCCCCTCTGTCAGAGTGGGGCTGGGAAATCGCGGCCTCCGGGCGGGACTCCGACCGTTGGAACGTGCTCGAAACGGGCAGAAACGGAGGCCTGTGCGAGGGACAGCGTCTCAAAGAGGACTAGGTGTGTCCGCGGGGCCCTCTTTTCGGCGCAACTCTTGGACCTCTGTCAGGGTGGGGCCGGGAAATCACGGCCTCTGGCGGGCCTCCGACTGTCGGAACGCGCTAGGAATGGGTGGAAACGGAGGCCTGCGTAGAGGGAAAGCATCTCAAAGAGGACTAGGTGGACGCACGTCACCCTGTTTTCGAGGCAACGTTTGCCCCACTGTCAGCGTGGGTCCGGGAAATCGTGGCCCCCGGGCAAGCCTTCGACCATCCGAAGGTGCTCGGAACGGGCAGAAACAGAGGCCTGCGCGGAGGGACAGCGTCTCAAAAGGGACCAGGTGTGTCCGCATCACCGTCTATTCGGGGCAACTTTTGCCTCTCTGTCAGGGTGGGGCCGGGAAATCCCGGCCTCCGGGCAGGCCTCCGACCGTCGGAACGCGCTCGGTATGGGCAGAAATGGAGGCCTGCGCGGAGGGACAGTGTCTCAAAGAGGACTATGTGTGTCTGCGTGGCCCTCCATTCCGGGCAACTTTTGCCTCTCTGTCAGAGTGTAGCAGGGAAATCGCGGCCTCCGGGAGGGCCTCCGACCATCGGAACGCAGTCGGAACAGGCAGAAACGGAGGCCTGCGTGGAGGGACAGCTTCTCAAAGAGGAGTAAGTGCGCGGCATGGCCCCTTTTCGGGTCAACTTTTGCCCTCTGTCAGGGTGGGGCCAGGAAATCGCGGCCACCGGGCGGGCCTCCGACCGTTGGAACGCGCTCGGAATGGGCGGAAATGGATGCCTGCGCAAAAGGAAAGCGTCTAAAAGAGGACTAGGGGTGTCTGTGTCACCCTATTTTTGGGGAAACTTTTGGGCCTCTGTCAGGGTTGGGCCAGGAAATCGCGGCCTCTGGGCGGGCCTCCAACAGTCGGAACACGCTCGAAATGGGTGGAAACGGAGGCCTGCGCTTAGGGACAGCGCGTCCAAGAGGACTAGGTGGATGCGTGTCACCCTGTTTTCGGGGCAACGTTTGCCTCACTGTCAGCATGGGGCTGGGAAATCGCGGCCTCCGGCAAGCCTCCGACTGTCGGAACGTGCTCGGAACGGGCAGAAACAGATGTCTGCGCGGAGGGACAGCATCACAAAGGGGACTAAGTGTGTCCGCGTGGCTCTGTTTTCGGGGCAACTCTTGCCTCTCTGTCAGGGTGGAGCCGGGAAATCGCGGCCTCTGGGTGGTCCTCCGACCGTCGGGACGCACTCGGAACAGCGGGTACAGATTCCTGCGCGGAGGGACAGTTTCTCAAAGGTGACGAGGTGTGTGCATCCCCCTGTTTTCTGGGCAACATTTGCCCCTCTGTCAGGGTGGAGCCGGGAAGTCGCGGCCTCCGGGCGGGTGTCCGACTGGCGGAACGCGCTCGGAATGGGCGGAAACAGAGGCCTGCGCGAGGGACTGCGTCTCCAAGGGAACCAGGTGTGTCCGTGTGGCCCTCTTTTCGGGGCAACTTTTGGGCCTCTGTCAGGGTGGGGCTGGGAAATCACGGCCTCCGGGGGGGCCTCCGACCGTCGGAACGCGCTCAGAACGGGCGGGAACGGAGGCCTGCACGAAGGACAGGTTCTCAAAGTGGACTAGGTGTGTCCGCGTGGCCCTTTTCGGTGCAACTTTTGCCCCTCTGTAAGAGTGGAGCCGGGATATCGCGGCCTCTGGGCGGGACTCCGACCGTCAAAAAGCGCTCAGAACGGGCAGAAACGGAGGCCCACATGGAGGGACATCGTCTCCAAAAGGACTAGGTGTGTGCATTGCCCTGTTTTCCTTGCAACTTTTGCCCCTCTGTCAGGGTTGAGCCAGGAAGTCGCGGCCTTCCGGCGGGACTCCGACTGTCGGAACGCTGTCGGAATGGTCGGACACGGAGGCCTGCGCGAGGGAATTTGTTTCCAAGAGAACCAGGTGTGTCCGTGTGGCCCTCCTTTCGGGGCAACTTTTGCCCCTCTGTCAGGGTGGGGCCGGGAAATCGCGGCCTCTGGGCAGGCCTCCGACCGTCGGAACGCACTCGGAACGGGCGGAAAAGGAGGCCTGCCCGGAGGGGCAGCATCTCAAAGAGGAGTAAGTGCGCGTGCATTGCCCCTTTTTGGGGCAACATTTGCCCCTCTGTCAGAGAGGGGCGGGGAAATCCCCACCCCCAGGAGGACCTCCGACCTTCGGAACGCACTCAGAACAGGCAGAAACGGAGGCCTGCGTGGAGGGACAGCGTCTCAAAGAGGAGTAAGAGCGCGTGCATTGCCCCTTTTCGGGGCAACATTTGCCCCTCTGTCAGAGTGGGGCCGGGAAATCGTGGCCTCAAGGCGGACGTCCGACCGTCGGAACGCGGTCAGAACAAGCGGAAACGGAGGCCTGTGCGGAGGGACAGCATCTCAAAGAGGACTAGGTGTGTCCGCGTCACCCTCTTTTCGGGGCAACTTTTGGCCCTCTGTCAGGGTAGGGCCGGGAAATCGCGGATCCGTGCGGGCCTCCGACCGTCGGAACGCCCTCGGAATGTGTGGAAACGGATTCCTGCACGTAGGGACAGCGTCTCAAAGGGGACTAGGAGTGTCCGCTTCACCCTCTTTTCTCGGCAACTTTTGCCCCTCTGTCAGAGTGGGGCTGGGAAATCGTGGCCTCCGGGCGGACGTCCAACCGTCGGAACACGCTCAGAACACGGGGAAACGCAGGCCTTCGCGGAGGGACAGCATCTCAAAGAGGATTAGGTGTGTCTGCGTCACCCTATTTTCGGGGCAACTTTTGGCCCCTTGCAAGGGTGTGATGGGAAATCGAGGATCCGGGAGGGACACCTAGCGTCAGAATGTGCTCTGTACGGGCGGAAACGGAGGCCTGCGCGAGGGACAGATGCTCAAAGAGGATTAGGTGTGTCCGCGTGGCTCTCTTCTCGGGGCAACTCTTTCCCCTCTGTCAGGGCGAAGCCGGGGAATCGCGGCCTCTGGACGGTACTCCGACCGTCGGAACGCATTCGGAACAGCGGGCACAGATTCCTGCGTGGAGGGACAGTGTCTCAAAGGTGACTAGGTGTGTACATCTCCCTGTTTTCCGGGCAACTTTTGCCCCTCTGTCAGGGTGGAGCCGGGAAGTCGCGGCCTCCGGGCGGGTCTCCGACTGTTGGAACGCGCTCGGAATGGGCGGAAATGGATGCCTGCGCGGAGGTACAGCGTCTCAAAGAGGACTCGGTGTGTCCGCGTCACCCACTTTTTGGGGAAACGTTTGGGCCTCTGTCAGGGTGGGGCCAGGAAATCGCGGCGTCCGTGCCGGCCTCCGACCATCGAAACGTGCTCGGACCGGGCGGAAACGGAGGCCTGCGTGAGGGAAAGCGTCTCAAAGAAGACTATGTATGTCCGCGTGACCCTCTGTTTGGGGCAACTTTTGGACCTCTGTCAGGGTGGGGCTGGGAAATCGCGGCCTCTGGGCGGGTCTTCTACGGTTGGAACGCGCACGGAATGGGCGGAAACGGATCCCGGCGAGGAGGGACAGCGTCTCAATGGGGACTATGTGTGTCCGCGTCACCCTCTTTTTGGGAAACTTTTGGGGCTCTGTCACGGTGGGGCCGGGAAATCGTGGCGTCCGTGCGGGCCTCCGACCATCGGAATGCACTCGGAATGGGTGGAAACGGAGGCCTGCGCGGAGGGACAGTGTCTCCAAGAGGACTAGGTGCGCGCGTATCCAGCTGTTTTCGGGACAACTTTAGCCCCACTGTCAGCGTGGGGCCGGGAAATCTCTGGCTCCAGGCGGGCTTCCGACCCTCGGAACACGCTCGGATCCGGCGTAAGCGGAGGCCTGTGCGGAGGGACAGCGTCTCAAAGAGGATTAGTTCTGTCCGCCTCACCCTCTTTTCGGGGCCCCTTTTGGCTCTCTGTCAGCGTGGGGACTGGAAATCTCGGCCTCCGGGCGGGCCTAGGACCGTCGGAACACACTCACAACGGGCGAAAGCGGAGGCCTGCGCGAGGGACAACCTCTCAAAGAGTAGTAGGTGTGTCACGTGGCCCTCTTTTCGGGGCAACTTTTGCCCCTCTGTCAGGGTGGAGCGCGGAAATTGCGGCCTCTGGGCGGTCCTCCAACCGTAGGAACGCACTCGGAACGGAAGGCACAGATTCCTGCGTGGAGGGACAGCATCTCAAAGGTGACTAGGTGCGTGCAGCTCCCTGTTTTCCAGGCAACATTTGACCCTCTGTCAGGGTGGAACCAGGAAGTCGCGGCCTCCGAGCGGGTGTCCGACTGGCGGGACGCGCTCAGAATGGGCGGAAATGGAGGCCAGCGCGGAGGTACAGCGTCTCAAGGAGGACTAGGTGTGTCCGCGTCACCCTCTTTTTGGGGAAACTTTTGGGCCTCTGTCAGGGTGGGGCCAGGAAATCGCGGCGTCCATGCGGGCCTCCGACCATCGATACGTGCTCGGAACGGGCGGAAACAGGCCTGCGCGAGGGAAAGCCTCTCAAAGAGGTCTATGTATGTCCGCGTGACCCTCTATTCAGGGCAACTTTTGGACCTCTGTCTGGGTGGGGCCGGGAAATCGCTGCCTCAGGGCGGGCCCCCGACGGTTGGAACGAGCACGGAATGGGCGGAAACGGATTTCTGCGCGGAGGGACAGCGTCTCAAAGGGGACAAGGTGTGTCCGCGTCACCCTCTTTTTGGGAAACTTTTGGGGCTCTGTCAGGGTGTGGCCGGGAAATCGCGGCCTCCGTGCCGGCCTCCGACCATCGGAACGCGCTTGGAATGGGTGGAAATGGAGGCCTGCGCTGAGGGACAGCATCTCAAAGAGGACTAAGTGTGTCCGCGTCACCCTCTTTTCGGGGCAACTTTTGGCCCTCTGTCAGGGTTGGGCTGGGAAAGCGCAGATCCGCGCGGGCCTCTGACCGTCGGAACGAGCTCTGAACGGGCGGAAACGGAGGCCTGCGCGAGGGACAGATGCTCAAAAAGGATTAGGTGTGTCCGCGTGGCTCTCTTTTCGGGGCAACTCTTGCCCCTTTGTCAGGGTGGAGCCGGGAAATCG
>NW_025335960.1:30093-40539 GCF_004798865.1 Varanus komodoensis
TGGAAGGGTGGAGCCGGAAAATCGCGACCTCTGGGCGGGCATCCGACTGTCAGAACGCACTTCGAACGGGTGGATACGGAGGCCCCCGCGGAGGGACTGCATCTCCAAGGGAACCAGGTGTGTCCGTGTGGGCCTGTTTTCGGGGCAACTTTTGCCCTCTGTCAGGGTGGAGCCGGGAAATCCTGGCCTCCGGGCGGACCTCAGACCGTGGGAACGCATTCGGACCGGGCGGAAACAGAGGCCTGCGCGAAGGACAGCTTCTCAAAGAGGACTAGGTGCGCGTGCTTCGCCCTGTTTTCCGGGCAACTTTTGCCTCTCTGTCAGGGTGGGGCCAGGAAATACTGGCCTTCGGACTTGCCTCCAACCGTCATAACACGCTCGGTATTGGCAGAAACGGAAGCCTGCGCGGAGGGACAGCGTCTCAAAGAGAAGTAAGAGCGCGCATATAGCCCCTTTTCTGGGCAACTTTCGCCCCTCTGTCAGGGTGGGGCCGGGAAATCGCGCCCTCCAGGCGGTCGCCGACCATCGGAACATGCTCGGAATGGGCAGAAACATAGGCCTTTGCGGAGGGACAGCATCTCAAAGGGGACTAGGTATGTCCACGTCACCCTCTTTTTGGGGAAACTTTTGGGCCTCTGTCAGGGTGGGGCCGGGAAATGGCGTCCTCCGGGCCGGCCTCCGACCGTCGGAACGTGCTCGGAACGGGTTGAAACGGAGGCCTGCGCGAGGGACAGCATCTCAATGGTGACTAGGTGTGTCCACGTCACCCTCTCTTCGGGGCAACTTTTGGCCCTCTGTCATGGTGGGGCCGGGAAATCGTGGCCTCCGGGCGGTCCTCCGACCGCTGGAACGCGCTCAGAATGGGAGGAAACTGAGGCCTGCGTGAAGGACAGCTTCTCAAATAGGACTCGGCGCGCGCGCTTCGCCCTGTTTTCCGGGCATCTTTTGCCTCTCTGTCAGGAATGGGCTGGGAAATCCTGGCTTCGGGCGGGCCTCCGACCATCGTTACGCGCTCAGCATGAGCAGAAACGGAAGCCTGCGCGGAGGGACAGCGTCTCAAAGAGGACTATGTGTGTCCACGTGGCCCTCTTTTCGGAGCAATTTTTGCCCCATGTCAGAGTGGAGCCGGGAAATCCCGGCCTTTGGGCGGGCCTCCAACCGTCGAAACACGGTCGGTACGGTCATAAACGGAGGCCTGCAAGGAGGGACAGCATCTGAAAGAGGACTAGGTGTGTCTGAGTCGCCCTCATTTCGGGCCAACATTTGTCTTTCTGTCAGGGTTGGGCAGGGAATTCGCGGACTCTGGGAGGGCCTCCGACCGTCGGGACGCGCTCGGAACGGGTGGAAATGGAGGCCTGCGTGGAGGGACAGCCTATCCAATGGGACAAGGTGCGCACTCGTCCCCCTGTTTTCGGGGCAACTTTTGCCCCTCTGTCATGGTGGGGCCAGGAAATCGCAGCCTCTGGGCTGGCCGCCGACAGTTGGAATGCACTTGGAACGGGCATAAACCGAGGCCTCCGTGGAGGGACAGCGTCTCAAAGAGGACTAGGTGAGTCCGCTTCACCCCCTTTTCGGGGCAACTTTAGCCCATCTGTCAGGGGGGTGGCGGGAAAACGCGGCCTCTGCGCAGGCCCCCTACCATCAGAACACGCTCGGAACAGGCTGAAAAGGAGGCCTGAGCGAGGGACAGCGTCTCAAAGAGGACAAGGTGCGCGCGCATCGCCCTCTTTTCGGGACAACCTTTTCCCTCTGTCAGACTGAGGCCGGGAAATCAGGGCCTCCGTGCGGGCCTCCGAACGTCAGAATGCTCTCGGAATGGGCGGAAATGGAGGCCTGCGCGGAGGAACAGCATCTCAAAGAGGACTAGGTGTGTCCGCGTCTCCCTCTTTTCGGGGCATCTTTTGGCCCTCTGTCAGTGTGGGGCCGGGAAATCACGGCCTCCGGGCGTACGTCCGACCGTCGGAACGCGCTCAGAACAAGCCAAAACGGAGGCCTGCGCGGAAGGCATTTTCTCCAAGAGGACTAGGTGCGCGCGCTTCCCCTTTTTTCGGGGCAACTTTAGCCCCACTGTCAGGGTGGGGCCGGGAATTCGCGGCCTCCAGCGGGCCTCCAACCATCGGAACGTGCTCGTAACGGGTGGAAATGGAGACCTGCGCGAGGGACAGCGTCTCAAAGAATACTAGGTGTTTCCGTGTGGCCCTCTTTTCGGGGCAACTTTTGCCCCTCTGTCAGCGTGGAGCCGGGAAATCATGGCCTCTGGGCGGGCTTCCGACCTTCGGAACACACTCGGAACGGGTGGAAACGGACTCCTGCGCGGAGGCACAGCGTCTCCAAGGGAACTAGGTGTGTCCGCATCTCCCTCTTTTCGGGAAAACTTTTGACCCTCTGTCAGGGTGAGGCTGCGAAATCGTGGCCTCCGGGCGGTCCTCCGACCGTCAGAACGCGCTTGGAAAGGGTGGAACCGCAGCCTGCACGGAGGGAGAGCGTCTCCATGCGCGTGTCCCCGTTTTCGGGCCAACTTTTGCCCCTCAGTCAGCGTGGGGCCGGGAAATCCCGGCCTCCGGGGGGTCCTCCGATCATCGGAACGTGCTCGGAACGGGCAGAAACAGAGGCCTGCGCTGAGGGACAGCGTCTCAAAGGGGACTAGGCGTGTCCGCCTCACCCTGTTTTTGGGGAATCTTTTGGGCCTCTGTCAGGGTGGGGCCGGGAATTCGCAGCCACCGGGCGGATGTCCGACCATCGGAACGCGCTCCGGAAAAGCGGAAACGGAGGCCTGCGCCAGGGACAGATGCTCAAAGAGGATTAGGTGTGTCCGCGTGGCTCTCTTTTCGGGGCAACTTTTGCCCCTCTCTCAGGTTTGGGCCGGGAAATCGCGGCATTTGGGCGGGCCTCCGACTGTTGGAACGCGCTCGGAACACGTGGACACGGAGTCCTGCGCGGCCGGACAGCGTCTCAAAGAGGACTAGGTGTGTCCGCGTGGCCCTTGTTTCGGGGCAACTTTTGCCCCTCTGTCAGAGTGGGGCCGGGAAATCGTGGCCCCCAGGCGGGCCTCCGACTGTCGGAAGGCACTCGGAATGGGTGGAAAAGGAGGCCTGCGCGGAGGGACAGCATCTCAAAGAGGACTAAGTGTGTCCGCGTCGCCCTGTTTTCGGGGCAAGCCTAGCCCATATGTCATTGTGGTGCCGGGAAATCGCCTCCGACGATCAGAACGCTCTCAGAACGGGCGAAAATGGGGGCATGCGCGAGGGAAAGTGTCTCAAAGAAGACTAGGTGTGCGAGCGTCGCCCTGTTTTCGGGGCAACTTTTGCCAGTCTGTCAGGGAGTGGACGCGAAATCCCGGCCTTCGGGAGGGCCTCCGACTTTCGTAACACGTGCGATACAGGCAGAAAGGGAGGCCTGCGTGGAGGGACAGCGTCTCACAGAGGACTATGTGTGTCTGCGTCACCCTCTTTTCGGGGCAACTTTTTCCCCTCTGTCAGGGTGGGGCTGGGAAATCGCAGCCTCCGGGCGTGCATACAAACGTGGAACGCACTCGGAAAGGGCTGAAACAGAGTCCTGCGCAGAGGGACAGCATCTGAAAGAAGGCTAGGTGTGTCCATTTGGCCTTTTTCGGGGCTACTTTAGCCCCTCTGTCAGGGTGGGGACGGGAAGTCTCGTCCTCCCGACCGGTCGCTGACCCTCGGAACGGGCTCGGAACAGGCGGAAACGGAAGCCTGCGTGGAGGGACAGTGTCTCAAAGAGGACTAGGTGTGTCCGCGTGGCCCTTTTTCGGGTCAACTTTTGCCCCTCTGTCAGAGCGCGGCCGGGAAATCACGGCCCACGGGCGGTCCTCTGACCGTCAGAACGCGCTTGGAACGGGCGGAATTGGAGGCCTGCGCTGAGGGACAGCGTCTCAAAGAGGATTAGGTGTGTCCGCGTGGCCCTCTTTTCGGGGCAACTTTTGCCCCTCTGTCAGAGTGGGGCTGGGAAATCCTGGCTTTCGGGCGGACCTCCGACCGTTGTAACGCACTCGGTATGGGCAGAAACGGAAGCCTGCTCGGAGGGACAGCGTCTCAAAGAGGACTTTGTGTGTCCGCGTGGCCCTCTTTTCGGAGCAACTTTTGCCCCTCTGTCAGAGTGGGGCCGGGAAAGCGTGGTCTCTGGGCGGGTCTCCGACCGTTGGAACGCGCTTGGTATGGGCGGAAATGGAGTCCTGCACGAGGGCAGTGTTTCTAAAAGGACTATGTATATCCGCGTGACCCTGTTTTCGGGGCAAATCTTGGACATCTGTCAGGGTGGGGCCAGGAAATCGAGGACCACAGGCGGGCCTCATACCGTCGGAACGCGCTCAGAACGGGAGGAAATGGAGGCCTACGCGGAAGGGACAGCTTCTCAAAGAAAACTAGGGGCGCGCGTGTCGCCCTCATTTCGGGGCAACTTTTGCCCCCCTGTCAACATGGGGCCAGGAAATCGGGGCCTCCGGGCAGGCCGCCGACCTTCGGAACCTGCTCGGAACGGGTGGAAACGGAGGCCTGCGAGGAGGAAGAGCGTCTACAAGAGGAATAGGTGTGCGTGTCCCCCTGTTTTCGGGCCATCTTTTGCCCCTCTGTCAGCGTGGGGCTGGGAAATCCCGGCCTCCGGGGGGGACTCCGACCGTCGTAACGTGCATGGAACTCACTGAAACGGAGGCCTGAGCGATGGAGGGCATCTCAGAGAGGACTAGGTGCGCGCGCCTCGCCCCCTTTTCGGGGCAACCTTTGCCCCTTTGTCAGACTGGGGCCGGGAAATCAGGGCCTCCGGGCGGGCCTCCGACTGTCGGAACTCTCTCGGAAAGGGCGGAAACGGAGCCCTGCGTGGAGGGACAGCATCTCAAAGAGGACTAGGTGTTTCCGTGTCACCCTCTTTTCGGGGCAACTGTTGCCCCTCTGTCAGAGTGGGGCCGGTATATCACGGCCTCCGGGCGTACGTCCAACCGTCAGAACGTGCTCTGAACAAGCGGAAACGGAGGCCTGCCCGGAGGGCAGTTTCTCCAAGAGGACTAGGTGCGCGCGCTTCCCCTTGTTTTCCGGGCAACTTTAGCCCCACTCTCAGGGTGGGGCCGGGAAATCGCGGCCTCCGGGCGTGCCTCCGACCTTCAAAATGCGCTCGGAATGGGTGGATGCGGAGCCCTGCGCGGAGGGACAGCGTCTCCAAGAGGACTAGGTGGACGCGCGTCACCCTCTTTCCAGAGCAACTTTTGCCCCCCTGTCAGCGTGGGGCCAGGAAATCGGGGCCTCTGGGCGGGCCTCTGACCTTCGGAACCTGCTTGGAACGGGTGGAAACGGAGGCCTGCGCGGAGGGACAGCACCTCCAAGAGGACTAGGTGCGAGTGTTCTCCTGTTTTCGGGCCATCTTTTGCCCCTCTGTCAGCGTGGGTCCGGGAAATCCCGGCCTCCGGGGGGGACTCCGACCGTCGTTACGTGCTCGGAACTGGCTGAAAGTGAGGCCTGAGCGATGGAGGGCGTCTCAGAAAGGACTAGGTGCGCGCGCGTCGCCCTCTTGTCGGGGCAACCTTTGCCCCTCTGTCAGACTGGGGCCGGGAAATCAGGGCCTCCGGGCGGGCCTCCGACCGTTGGAACTCTCTCGGAATGGGAAGAAACGGAGGCCTGCGCGGAGGGACAGCATCTCAAAGAGGACTAGGTGTGTCCGAGTCACCCTCTTTTTGGGGAAAGTTTTGCCCCTCTGTCAGGGTGGAGCCGGGAAATCGCGGCCTCTGGGCGGGCCTCTGACCGTCGGAAAGTGCCCTGAACGGGCGGAAAAGGAGGCCTACGCGAGGGACAGATGCTCCAAGAGGATTAGGTTTATCCGTCTGGCTCTCTTTTCGGGGCAACTCTTGCCCCTCCGTCAGGGTGGAGCCGGGAAATCGCAGCCTCTCGGCGGTCCTCCGACCGTCGGAACGCACTCAGAACAGCGGGCACAGATTCCTGCGCGGAGGGACAGCATCTCAAAAGGGACTAGGTGTGTCCGAGTCACCCTCTTTTCGGGGCAACTTCTGGCCGTCTGTCAGGGTGGAACCGGAAAATCGCGGCCTCCAGGCGGTCCTCCGACCGTCGGAACGCTCTCGGAATGGGTGGAAACGGAGACATGCGTGGAGGGACAGCGTCTCCAGGAGGACTAGGTGTGTCTGCGTCATCCTCTTTTTGGAGCAATTTTTGCCCCCCTGTCAGAGTGGGGCCGGGAATTCGTGGCCTCCGGGCGGGCCCCTGATAGTCGGAACGTGCTCGGATCGGGCAGAAAAGGAGCCCTGCGCGTGGGACAGCGTCTCAAAGAATACTAGGTGTGTCCGTGTGGCCCTCTTTTCGGGGCAACTTTTGCCTCTCTGTCAGGGAGGAGCCGGGAAATCGCGGCCCCTGGGCGGGCCTCCGACCGTCGGAACGCACTCGGAACGGCGGACACTGATTTCTGCGCGGAGGGACAGCGTCTCAAAGGGGACTAGGTGTGTCCGAGTCACCCTCTTTTTGGGGAAAGTTTTGCCCCTCTGTCAGGGTGGAGCCGGGAAATCGCAGCCTCTGGGCTGGCCTCTGACCGTCGGAACGCACTCGGAATGGGTGGAAATGGAGACATGCGCGGACGGACAGCGTCTCCAAGAGGACTAGGTGCGCGCGCATCCCCCTGTTTTCGGGACAACTTTAGCCCCACTGTCAGCATGGGGCCGGGAAATCTCTGCCTTTGGGCGGGCTTCCGCCCGTCGGAATAAGCTCGGAACGGGCGGAAGCGGAGGCCTGCGCGGAGGGATAGCGTCTCAAAAAGCACAAGGTGCATCTGCGTCACCCTCTTTTCGGGGTAACTTCTCACTCTCTGTCAGAGTGGGGCCGGGAAATCTCGGCCTCCGGGCGGGCCTCCGACCGTCTGAACGCACTCGGAACGGGTGGAAGCGGAGGCCTGGGCGAGGGACAGCGTCTCAAAGTGGACTAGGTGTGTCCGCGTCACCCTCTTTTCGGGGCAACTTTGGCCCCACTGTCAGGGTGGGGCCGGGAAATCCTCGCCTCCCCGCTGGCCTCCGACCATCGGAACGTGGTCGGAACGGGCGGAAACGGAGGCCTGGCTGAGGGACAGCGTCTCAAAGAGGAATAAGTGTGTCCGCGTCACCCTCTTTTCGGGGCAACTTTTTCCCCTCTGTCAGTGTGGGGCCGGGAAATCACGGCCTCCGGGCGTACGTCTGACCGTCGGAACGTGCTCGGAATGGGCGAAAATGGAGGCCTGCGCGAGGGACAGCGTCTCAAAGGGGACAAGGTTTGTCCGCGTCACCTTCTTTTCGGGGAAACTTTTCACCCACTGTCAGAGTGGGGCCGGGAAATCTCGGCCTCCGGGCGGGTCTCCGACCATCGGAACGCACTCGGAACGGGCGGAAACGGAGGCCGGTACGGAGTGACACCGTCTCAAAGAAGACTAGGTGTGTCCGCGTCCCCCTCTTTTCGAGGCAACTTTTGGCCCTCTGTCAGCGTGAGGCCGGGAAATCTAGGCCTCCAGACGGGCCTCCGACCGTTGGAACGTGCTCAGAACGGGTGGAAATGGAGGCCTGCGCGAGGGACAACGTCTCAAAGAGGACTAGGTGTGCCCGCGTCACCCTGTGTTCAGGGCAACTTTTGCCCATCTGTCAGAGTGGGGCCGGGAAATCGCGGCCTCCGTGCCGTTCTCTGATCGACGGAACGTGCTCGGAACGGGCGGAAACGGAATCATGAGTGGAAGGACAGCATCTGAAAGAGGACTAGGCTTGTCCGCGTCGCCCTGTTTTCGGGGCAAGCCTTGCCCATCTGTCAGGGTAGTGCCGGTAAATCGCAGCCCCTGGGCGGGACTCCGACCATCGGAATGCGCTCGTAATGGGCAGAAACAGAGGCCTGCACGGAAGGACTGCGCCTCAACGAGGACCAGGTGCTTGCGTCGCCCTGTTATCCGGGCAACTTTTGCCTCTCTGTCAGGGTCGGCCGGGAAATTGCCGCCTCCGGGCCAGAATCCGAACGTGGAATGTGATCGGAATGGGTGGAAATGGAGGCCTGCGCTAAGGGACAGAATCTCAAAGAGGACTAGGTGTGTCCACGTAGCCTTCTTTTCGGGGCAACTTTTGCCCCTCTCTCAAGTTGGGGCCGGGAAATTGCGGCATTTCGGCGGGCCTCCGACTGTTGGAACGCGCTTGGTACACGCGGACACGGAGTCCTGCGCAGCGGGACAGCGTCTCAAAGAGGAATAGGTGTGTCCGCATGGCCCTCTTTTCGAGGCAACGTTTGCCCCTCTGTCAGAGTGGGGCCGGGAAATCGCGGCCCCCAGGCGGGCCTCCGACCGTCAGAATGTGCTCGGAACGGGCAGAAACGGAGGCCTGCATGAGGGACGGCGTCTAAAGGAGGACTAGGTGTGCCCGCGTCGGCCTCTTTTCGGGGCAAGTCTTGCCCGTCTGTCAGGGTGGGGCCAGGAAGTCTCGGCCTCCGGGCGGGACTCCGACGATCGGAACGCGCTCGGAATAGACAGAAACAGAGGCCTGCACGGAGGGACAGCGTTTCAAAGGGGACTAGGTGTGTCCTCATCACCCTGTTTTTGGGGAAACTTTTGGGCCTCTCTCAGGGTGGGGCCGGGAAATCGCGGCCTCCGGGCGGGACTCCGACGATCAGAACGAGCTCGGAACGGGCTGAAAGGGAGGCCTGCGTGGAGGGACAGCGTCTCAAAGGGGACTAGGTGTGTCCGCATCACCCTCTTTTGGGGAAACTGTTGGGCCTCTGTCAGGGTGGGGCCCGGAAATCGCGGCCTCCGGGCAGGCCTCCGACCGTCGGAACGTGCTCGGAATGGGCAGAAATGGAGGCCTCCGCGAAGGACAGTGTCTCAAAGAGGACTAGGTGTGCCCGCGTGGCCCTCTTTTCGGGGCAACTTTTGCACCTCTGTCAGGGTGGGGCCGGGAAATCGCGGCGTCCGTGCGGGCCTCCGACTGTCGGAACGCGCTCAGAACGGGAGGAAACGGAGGCCTGCGTGAAGGACAGCTTCTCAAAGAGGACTCGGTGCGCATGCTTCGCCCTGTTTTCCGGGCATCTTTTGCCTCTCTGTTAGGGTCAGGCCTGGAAATTCTGGCCTTCGGGCGGGCCTCCGACCATCGTAACAAGCTCGGTATTGGCAGAAATGGAATCCTGCGCGGAGGGACAGAGTCTCAAATAGGACTATGTGTGTCCGCGTGGCCCTCTTTACGGAGTAACTTTTGCCCCTCTGTCAGAGTGGGGCCGGGAAATCGCGGCCTCCGGGACGGACTCCGACCATCGGAACGCGCTCAGAAAAAGCGGAAATGGAAACCCCGGCGGAGGGACAGAGTCTCCAAGAGGACGAGGTGCGCGCACATCCCCTTCTTTTCGGGGCAACTTTTGCCCCTCTGTCAGGGTGGGGCTAGGAAATCGCAGCGTCCGGGCCCGCATCCGAACGTGGAACACGCTCGGAATGGGCGGAAATGTAGTCCTTCGTGGACGGACACCATCTCAAAAAAGACTAGGTGTGTCCACGTGGCCCTCTTTTTGGGGCAAATTTTGCCCCTCTGTCAGAGTGTGGCCGGGAAATCGCGGTCTCCGGGCGGAACTCTGACCGTCGGAACGCGTTCAGAACAAGCGGAAACGGAGGCCTGGCAAGGGACTGCGTCTCCAAGGGAACCAGGTGTGTCCGTGTGGCCCTCTTTTCGGGGCAACTTTTGCCCTCTGTCAGGGTCGAGCCGGGAAATCCCGGCCTCCGGGCGGGACTCTGACCATGGGAACGTGTTCGGAACGGGCAGAAACAGAGGCCTGCGCGGAGGGACAGCGTCTCAAAGGGGACAAGGTGTGTCCGCGTCACCCTCTTTTTGGGGAAACTTTTGGGCGTCTGTCAGGGTGGGGCCGGGAAATCGCGGCGTCCGGGCGGGCTCCGACCATCGAAACGTGCTCAGAACGGGCGGAAACGGAAGCCTGCGCGAGGGACAGCGTATCAAAGAGCACTATGTATGTACACGTGACCCTCTTTTCGGGGCAACTTTTGCCCCTCTGTCAGAGTGGGGCCGGGAAATCGAGGCCACCGGGCAGGAGTCCGACCATTGGAACGCGCTCGGAATGGGGGGAAATGGAGGCGTGCACGGAGGGAAAGCGTCTCGAAGAGGACTAGGTGTGTCCGCGTCACCCTCTTTTTGGGGAAACTTTTGGGCCACTCTCAGAGTGGGGCCGGGAAATCGCGGCCTCCAGGCGGGACTCCGACCGTCGGAACGCGCTTGGAATGGGTGAAAACGGAGACATGCGTGGAGGGACAGCGTCTCCTAGAGGACTAGGTGAGCGCGCATCCCCGTTTTCGGGACAACTTTAGCAGCCCTGTCAGCGTGGGGCCAGGAAATCTCTGCCTCCGTGCGGGCTTCCGACCGTCGGAACACGCTCGGAACGGGTGGAGGCGGATTCCTGCGCGGAGGGACAGGTTCTCAAAGGGGACTAGGTGTGTCCACGT
>NW_025335961.1:0-1164 GCF_004798865.1 Varanus komodoensis
GCACAGACCCTCCTTTCTTCCCGTCTCCATTCAGCTCACAGCCGAACATCCCCTGCAGGGAATGGAGCCCTGGAAGAGACAGGCCGGGGGTGGGGGGGATCAGACAGGGCTGCTGCCCCAGAGCCCCTCCACCTGGGTTATTTGCCCCAGGCTCAGGGTAGGGCAGTCCCAGCCCCAGCCCCAGCGCATCATGGGAGAAAAAACCAAAGCAAGCAAGCAAGCTTTAATGCTCAGCCTTCGATCAGGAAACGTTAATCACGACCGGCACCTAACATCTGTAACTCCTGCAGGTCAGCGGGGCTGTGCCCAGCGGGCTCCCGCACCCACCCGACTCTCTGCCGAGCGGGGAAGCGTGAGGAACAGGCGACCCAGACCCAGCCGGCGAGCCCGGAAACCAGCCTCGCGTTTGGGGGGCGGGGTGAACAGGCCACCCCCTCTCTCTTTCTCTCCAGGGATAAGAGCACCGCTGCGCCCCGTGTTTCCTCGGCAGAGGGGATTCGGGCGCTGCGCAGCAGAACCGCGAAGGGTCCCTGCCCCGGACGGCTTGCAAGAGTGGAAAAACGCTTCTTCCCACGAAGCGCTCCTCGATTCGCCCCTTCGCCTCGCAGTGCCCACGAGATCCCCGCCCTGGACCATCCCGGGGCCACAGTGGCCCTCGCGGTCCGCCCGTGGGCAGCGCCGCCCGGAGCCCGCACCCGGAGCCCCGCCGCTACCCGGCAGGGGGCGCGCCGCTCCGACTGGCCCCGACCCGGGCCGCCCCTCGCCCGCGTCCCCTCCCGGGCAGCGGCAGGCGCAGAGGAAGCGGCGCGCGCGGAGACTCACCGCGAGCCCCGGACGGCAGGAGCAGCCCGGGGACCCCCAGCAGGAGGACGGCCGCCCCCCAGAGCCGGGGAAGCGCCATCCCGCTCCCCGACCGCGTCTTCGCGGAGCCCCGGAGCCGTGAAGGCGGATCAGAAGAGCGCCGGTGCCCAGAGGATCCGGATTGGCCGAGAGGGAACATTTAGCCAATCGGAAGGCGCCCAAGGGATTCGACAGCGGTTGCCGGGTGGACCAGGGAGCAACAGGCTATTTGCTTCGAGATCGTAAGTTTACTCCTGGTTTTCCGCGAAGTGACCCGCCTCCGACAGAACATCATACGAAGAGCGAGGCGGGGAGCTGGGACCG
>NW_025335961.1:1264-18435 GCF_004798865.1 Varanus komodoensis
AAAGCAGCTTACATTATTCTCCTCCTGCTGCTCTCAATCTTATCCCCACAACAGCAACCCTGCAAGGTAGGCTGGGCAGAGAGGCTGGGAGTGGCTCCATGGCTGGGCGGGGACTAGAACCCGGGTCGCCCGAGTCCCAGCCCCGCGCTCGTCACCACTGCGCCAGGCTTTCCCCCAGTCTGTCCGGATAGGTGAGAAGTCCTCACAAGTGGATGCGAGGGGACGAGCTGCGCTCCCCTTGGGCCGCTTCCATGGCCCTCTGCCCCGGAAAGGGAGGGGCCCCTCTGCGCAGTGCATGGCAGGCGAAGCTCAGTCCCTACATCAGCTTCAGCCTTTGAATCTGTGCCTTTACTCTGTGCTAAAGGCTCCAGCAAAGGATTAGTCTTGCTCGCCGTGTGCCAAGAGGGGTGTGTGGGGCGCGTTCCTTTGGGGGAATCTGCGTCTTGGAGGGGCAGCATTTCTAAACGAGGCCGGTCACCACTCGGGCAGGGAAAGAGGACCGAGCTGGCCGTCAGCTGTGGGGGCTGCCAGGGTTGTGAGAGGCCTTTCCTGTGACTCGGCAGCCTGACCTGGGGCACATGGGCCATGGAAAGGGGAGCCCTTTTGGGGTGCACTGGCCCAGAAGGAGGTGGGGGTCGCCTGTGGGAGTGCCGCACACCTGCCTCTCTGGAAGGCTCTGTGGAGCAGGCAACACACACGCCACCCGGGGCGAGGGCCAGCCCATCTCGACCCACACATGCAGCAGAGAGCTGGAACCGCAGGGGGTTGGCGTTGCTGCTTTCTGCATAGGATTTCTGCCGAATGAGAAAGAAAAAGCTTTGGGGGTTCACACTCCATGCAGGGCAAAGGCAACCAAGCTCAGGGAAAGGCTTGGAGTAGCAGGAAGGCATCAGGACCCTTGTCCCCAGAGTCAACCTAGAATTCAGAGAAGCAGCATCATGTCGTCGGGTGAAATGTGGAATCCCCTTCCTTGACTTGTTAACCATGCAATTTGGGGAGGGGGGGTGCTAGCATTGTGCACCATGTGAGAGGAAGACGACGAAGTGTTCCCTGCCACAGATGGCTTGCTAAGCACACAAGCCGGGGAATGGGATAGGGGTTTGCCAAGGGGTCTGGCTGGCCCCACTTCCGGGCTGGTCCAGGAAAGGCAAAACCAGCTGTCTACTTGGCTGGGTGCAGGTCCTCCCACTTGAGCCCCCACAGGAGCTACTGAATCAGCCACCCAGCAGGAGGGCAGTGGCTCCCAGGAGAAGGGGGCCCTGGGGTAGCTGCCCCCCATCCAGGTCTGCAACCCAGTGAGACTGAGGGCAGCCCTCCAGCTGACAGGACCCTGCCGAGAAGGAACTGGGGCACAGGGACGTCCCACGGAGGTTTGGCGCATCCTGCAGGAGAAGGGCCCTCTGGGCTCGGGACCATCCGCTGCCCTTGGATACCCAAGAAGGTGTCTTGAGTCTTATTCCTCTGGTCATGGTGCTGCTTTGCCGATGCTTCGTATCAGAAGATCTGAGCGGGGTCCGTTCTCTCAAGGTTTGCTTCCTCTTGACGGTGTGGTGGGTTCCAGGTGACGTCCAGATGAATCGGTAGATCTTTCATTGGTTAAATCCTGCACTCACTGACACATAACCAGGCCAGAGAAAACCCTCTTTTCTGGAAACCAGCATGAATTGATTCGTCCTTGAAATGCAGCAGGCACTGACCAGGCCCCAGTCCAGAGAGAGCCAGTTGTCCCTCGACAGATCACAGCAGCTCAAGCGAAGGGCAGTCCACAGCTACACCCCCGTCCCCCACCCCTTCCACGTATGAACAGCCCGTCCTCCCCACTCCTTTGGAGCACAGGCAAGTGGGGAAGATCATGCCACTGTAACGTTTAGCTTCTGCAACCTTTTGGAAAGTGTGGCCCTCTAATGATCACCTAATGAAAGGGCTGACTCAGGTGCACCATCTGGAACGATCCCTTGGCAGCCAGTTACCCTCGAGAATACATTCTTTAAAAGAAAACCTTCCCCTGTTCTTCAAGATTTACACGAATACATCCTTTAAAAGAAAACCTTCCCCTGTTCTGCATTTTGGGCGCACAACAGAACATGGAGGGGTAGAGTTGAGTATCATCAGCATCCTGATGACACTTCCACCCAAACCTCCTGAGGACCTCTCCCAGTGGTTTCATGTAAATCCTGAAGATCTTGAAATGCGTGGGGAATTAAATGGAGCCGTGCAGCACTCGTGACGGGACTGCCATGGCGCAGAGCTGCATTCCCCCAGCGCCCCTGTCGGGAGTCAGCCAGCCAGGGAGGGGCAGAGCCACCGCAGAGCAGTGCCCCCCACTCCCACCTTGGCCAGCCTATCTGAAGGACAGCACAGTCTGTGGTATCCAAAGCTGCCGAAGGGTTCCGGAGAACCAAGAGAAACACACTCCGGTCTTTCTGGCAGCAAAGGGAGGCCAAGATGGTTTCTGTTCCCAAACCAGGTCAAAAATCAGACTGAGATGGATCTAAAAATGAAATGGATCCAGAAACCGGACTAAAATGGCTCCAGGTTGCTGGGCAGATCACGCAACGGCGGGCTGTGAGCCCAGGCTGAGAACAAAGTTTGGTCTCGATTCTCTATGAAGAGACACACACTCCAATGTGGAAGGGATTGGGGCAGAGGGCAGAATTTATACAAAGGGCCAAAGGGGTCTGCGGGGCAGGAGAGGCCACTCTGCTCCCCGAGTGCCGGAAGCAGCTTAGCCCAAGCCGGATCGCTCCCTCGCTGCCCTGGTCACAGTTTGCAGTCAAGACAGTAGAAATGTTTTTATGAATGGGGGCTCCGAGTGGGGCAATTTCAGAGAGAGAAGGCTACTGACCAACGTCCCTGGGGAATTTCTCAGAATATTCATCCATTCCACCCCATTCTCACATCCCGACCATTCATGGACAAATGGATGCTTTGATCAGGCATGCTGCGCTGAGAGCAAGAGGGACAGATTTAGCAGGGACAGGTGCCATGTTCTACACCTAGGAAAAATCAAAGGGGGGATTCTTGGCCCAACAGGGCTACCCCTGAGAAGGATCTGGGATTCTTCTAGCTCAGGAACTGAATATGAATCAACTATGGGATGTGGCTGCAAAAAAGCAGTGCAAGTTTGGGCTGCATTGATGCAAGTTCACTTCCAAGTACTGTGAGCTCCCCTCCACTCAGCCCTGGCTTGCCTCATCTCAAGTCCCGCGTCCTGTCCTGGACACTGCACTTTAAGAAGGCCACTGAGAAGCTGGGAAAGGTTCAGAGGAGGGCAATAAGGATCCGGGGACTGGAAACAAAGCCAGAGACTCGATCATCCCAGAGTGCAGGTCACAGAATAACAGGCTCCGGTGACAGGAAGCCAGATTCCGGCTGGACATCAGGAATAATCTCCTGGCTGTTCAGAGCAGCACAATGGGACCCAAGACCTGGGGAGGTGGTGGGCTCTCCTGCACAGGAGGCATCCAAGAGGCAGCTGGATGGCCTTCTGGGAAGGTTGTTCCAACTTTAGGTCCTGCATTGAGCAGAGGTTGGCTCCCCGGGGCTTATCAGTCTCTTCTAATGTTAGTATTTTGTTCTATGTTCCTGCAGGAGATTGACTTTAAAAAAAAAAGGTCACACCTCACAAGCAAAAAGAGCCTCAGTGTCGTTTCTTATCCACAGTCCTACCCTGGAGAAAACAGAAAGGCAAGGCAGGTGTGGCAGCGTTGATTTAGGGCGTTTCCTTCCAATCCAGGTTTCCCGCTGCTGTGTGAGGAGAGGGGCCACCACGCCACCCTTGCGGCTGAGATATTCTCCCAGGGCGCAGCACTTCAGCCTGAAAGGGGCAGTCTCCGCCACAGATCCAGCTGGCAGGGAGAAGAGGTGTGCATCTGCGGAAGGGCCATTCTGTGCAGACTGTCCCCAGCACAGAGGCAGGCAGCTGGGGGCACACCAGGACACCCATCCTGGTGGCTCCCAAGGAGCCCAGACTCACCCCGTTTTCATTTTCTTAGAAGAATAACACATCTTCTTACCAGCTGCAGGTCCTAAGGAGCCATTTTGTGGGTGGGAGCTCAGACCACCCCTCTGCCTTTCCTTCGTTCTCTGGGCAGGTTGCTTGCTTGTCCTTGGCCACCCCACCAGGGCGCCATTTTGGGGTGGTGCCAGATCAGTTCCTAAACTTGCCCAGGAGACCCAGGAGCCGGAAGGGGCTGCCTGGAGCAGGTAGGTGGGCCTGTGAGAAGAGCCCAGCCAGAGCAGAGCAGCGTCCATCCAGTCCAGCCCTGATATGGGGGTAGTGATGTGGGGTGGAAAAATTTCCACACAAAAATATTTGGGGTTTTATGGCTTTATTTTTCTGTTGCTCTATTTGATAACGTGATTGGGAAGACTTGAATGGATGCCAACTGCAAATACAGGCCGAGGTACCATATTTTTCCATGTATAAAACGCTACTTTTTCTTTAAAATATTTAGCTAAAAATGGAGGCACGTCTTATACATGGGGGGCACGTGCGGGGGGGGGCAAAGTGACGTGCGCGCACGGCAGCAGCTTGCTCACTGGAGATCGACAGAAAAAGTGGGGGCATCCTATACATGGGGGCGTCTTATAGACGGGAAAAGATGGTAATTGGGACATTTCTGTGTTCGAAATGGAGTTCCTGTCAGCACACCAGGCCGTTACTCAGTTGCTAAGATTCACCAGCATGTCAACAGATTCAGTGACTTTCCCTCCTTAAATTTATACTGTAAGGAAACAGAAAAAGGCCTACAATTCCCAGTATGTCCCAGTCGATTCAGTCCAAATTTACCAAGGATTGTGCTTTTGGTTGATTTCACTACTTTTCCTTAAATATTTCAAGGAATATTTGTGGTGTTTTCGGAGAGAACACAAACACATTTTTAAAGCATTTTGATTTACTAAATACCAGTAAAATACACATAAAAATTAGATTGCTGTCGAAGCATTCATTAAGCTCTTTACCCCCCGGCAAAAAAAACCCCTCTTGAAATAAGAACATTGGAAAATATCCAGGCAGCTTCCTTCTCTCCCCCACTTCCTGGCCTCACTCTCCCCCTACTCTCTGACTTCACTGGAGTCTTCCTCCTGGGCTGGGACCTTCCTCTCCCGCCCGTCTTTAGCTCCCTCGGACCAGCCATCATGTCACCAGCCGCGTCCTCAACAAAAGGTCCCCCCCCCCCCCCCCAGAGGTGCCGACAGCCCCAGAGCCCGTCCAGCTGGCCGGGCAGCCAGTGGACCCACACTGCCCCTCCCAACCCCCTCCGCCCAATTCTTTTTTGAGGGGACTGTCACAACCTCACAAGGAGAGATGCTGCGGGGTTTTCTGCTGAGCATGTGCAGAGTGAGACAAAAATCCCCATCCGACTTATCTCCTCCTGCCAAGTAAGTTTTAATTATAATCTTTTTAAAGAAGAAATAATTCTTATTTTTTCATAAAAGAAACAGAATACAGAAAAAAGAAAAATGTAAAAGAGAAACATTTTTTTCTTTTACATAACCTTAACCCTAACTTTGCAAAAAAACAAAATCAAAGCGAGGAAAAGACATCTTAATATTTAACTTGATAGAATTGAAAAAAAGGCATTATTTGTGCTGATTGCATTACCATCCAGAACATTTTCCTCAGTAAAAGAACATTTGCCTCAGTAAATATTCGAGACTGTTCCAGCCGGAACTTTATGCATATGATAAACTCCACCAAAGCAGCAGCAACTAAGCATAGCCAGAATCATTGATTAAAAGAGGGTATCCCCCTCCTGAGCTTGCAGTCTCCCAGATGGATGGGGAATTTCAATGCCCCCCCCCATCCCTGAAATGCCCCACAGGGAACCCCAGGAATTGGAAGCAGTGAAATGGCACCCAGAACAAGACAAAACTTATATTTTTCCAAAAACTGGAAAGCAGCCGCCAGTTTAACTTCCCCTGGGAAAGTGTTCCACAGGGAAGGTGCTGCCGGAAGGAATGCAACAGAACTAAGTATCTCAATTTATTCAGTGGTTCTCACTTCCACTGCACACGATTGGCACATTTCAGATCAATAAGCACAATCTGGATGGGAAATTCTAATAAGCCAAACTCAACAGACACAACGGGCCTTCCCAATTCCAGGCCAGAGTTGGAGACAGAGTTGCTGGGCGACAGGCAGGACAAGGCCCCGTAAGAAACCAGGGCCAGCAGGAGGTCTTCGCGTAGAGCAAACTGGGCCGGGCTCTTACGCCTTGTCCAGCAGTGCTGCAGGAAAAGCAACAGAGGGGTGGCGGTTCAGTCATTGCGATGGGTCCCTCCACTGGGGGAGGGATTAAAACCACAGGCCTGGAGGGGACCAAAGGCCTTCTAGCCCAGCCACAAGGATGAGGCCATCCGCCCTGAAGTATCAGGCAAATTGTGCACTAGGAGGAGGGAGCAGGAGCGCCTCCACAAGGTGCTTGCATCAGGGATCAAGCAAGCGAGCCAAACTGCATGCTTGTGAAAGCAGCGAGTGAGCCAAGCTGCAGGCTTGTGAGAAGATGTGAAGGGAAAAATCCCACCCTGTACCCCAAATGTGACTCCTGTACGGACCCCAGGCAACCCTTGTCCTTCAGGGTGACAGAGGAAGAACCGATCCCGGTCCTTCCAAATTAAACCGCAGTTGTGCTGAGCAAATGGGTGGCAAAACTCACATGTGCCCCACAGGCTGCGAGTCTGGGAAAGCCCCAGGTGGGGCCATGGGAAAGAGGAAGCCCTTCAAAATCTGGGCACATTCCCTGTTGGAAGATCTCCTGCCTTTGGGGTGAACGTCCAAACCCCTTTCCCCACATCATACGCACCCTTACTCTTCTCGGAGCCCTCCGAAGACTCACTGGGTGCTGCAAAAGGAGCAAAGGAAGAGATTTGCTGTCATGGGTTTTGCAGTGGGGCCTTCCACCCCACAAATCCCTTTCCTCCCCTGCCCCCCACCCCATTCACACATGCAGCTTTTCTTCTCATCGCTTCAAATTGGGACACATGCTTCAGTCCGAATTGCTGCAACTCAATTCACTGCAAACAGCAGCCCAGGATGAATTACGTGCCCTGGTACGAGAACCAAAGCGGTGACCCCTTGAAGCGGATTTCTGGGAGGTGCAGGACGGACCGAGTGAGGGACTCCGTCACACAGCGCTTGGCTGAGCCAGGGAATTCCCCTCCATGAGAGGGGACATGATTTGGACAGATTTCAAGGGGACGGAAGGAGGAGGTCTCCATGGCTGCTAGTCCTGATGACAGGAACCATGTTCCTCTGCACCCCAGTGGCCGGGGAACATGGGTGGGAGGGTGCTGTCACCCTCCCGCCCTGCTTGTGGGATCCGGCAGGCGATTGGCTGACTGAGGCTGGGCGGGATGGACCACTGGCCTGATCCGGCAGGGCTCCTCTTGCGTCCTCCTGGACGTGGCCTGAAGGGCTGCGAAAGGCCTTTGCGTCCAAGGCTTTCCCCTCATGGCCCATCAGCCTTCCCAAAAGTCATGAGGGGTGGACAGGCCTGATGTGTCTGGAAGCTGCTGCTCAATTTTGGGAGCTGTTACTTCGTGCACAGCACCCTCTGAGCCCCACTCACTCACTCTGTGGCTTGGAAGCCCATCTTTCAGCTCTCCCACTGGGCAAGTGCCACCTCCTCATGATCACCTGCAGCATTTCTCTCGGTCGCTTCATGCAGTCGCTCCAGACCCCCATCTCCATATATTTTCCTGCAAGATCTTCCCATCCAGCTGATCTCCAAATGAAACAGGAGGCAATGCCTGCTGCCCTCTGCCAAGATCAGCTCCCGGCAAAGGCACTATGGGGTCACCGAAGCTGCAGCATTTCCCCCATCTGTGTGTGTGTGTGTGTTGGGGCAGGGATAGCAAAAGTTGGTTGTCCAGTGAGCTTGTGCAATCCCCACTCACTGGAGCAGCTCCAGATGCCCCTCCAAGGGGCCCAGCAGCGCCTTGGTGCGGCTGCCATCTTGCCCCTGTTGCAGTTCATTCTTTGCACGAGCAACTGTGCTCAGATCTCTCCATACACAAAGAGACCAAAATAGGTATAGGGGCCCATTTTACCCCCCGAGGCTTGTTGTGTGGTGTGAAGCTGCCCACTGTGCACATTCAGCAGTCACAATCCTGACACCTTCACCGTGTCAAGGCTCGCAAATTCCTCTGCTCCGTGTCTGTTCCGATAGCAAGGAAGTGCCCTGATTATATTCGCCCACAGACTGGAAGTGCTTCATTCTGGGGAAAGACATGCCTCCACCATGGCAGGCACTGGAAAGCATTTCATTCCGTGCTGCTGCTGCAGCGAGTGAGGCCGTCACTTGCTCACCGCCGATCATTCAGGGGAATCGTCTGATTCCGAGGAGAAGGCGGCGGAGCGAGGGGAGGGGGCAGGACTTCCAGGGGTCCGGGTTGCCCAGTGAATTTCCCCAGGCTGAGCGTGTGCACCAGCCTGCTTGGGAAGGGGCGGAAGAGGTTTCAGGATGGGAAGGGGGGCAGAGGTGGGAACTGGTCCCTGACCGAGCTGGGAGACGAAGGGAGAAACCGACTGTCCAGGAAGAGGGCCTTTGCCATTCGCGCCATCTTGCCCTCAAGCAGTGACAGCCACACTGACGGTGGAGGCAGAAGCTTCCCCAAAAGGGAGAGGCCAAGGGGAGGTTTCCCGTTGGATCCAGCTCTCCACAGGGGCAGATGCTTCCCCCTCACCATTGACAGGAGGCTGAAGGAAGGAATTGCTTTAATTCAGTCAGACCCGTAAAATTTTGAAGGTTCTTAGGAATCAACACTGCTCTGGCATCTGTGAGGTTTCAGGACATACCTGCCCTTGAAAGGAGTGTCTTCAGTTTGATTACCAGAAGGAAAGAGGGAAGGAGCCAACTCACGACAGTAGCTGTGCTTTAGCATTCCCTCATTCAGGCTGTATTTCATTCTGTTTCCCCCCCCAACATTTCATCCACTAGAGCATTTTAACACTGCTTCCAGGACTGCTTCCTATTTCAGGGAAGGATGTTGTGATTCTGGTCCCCCCACCCAATGGTCCCAGCGACTGAAGGCAGAGCCGGGACAGGTCCGCCTGCTGAAACGAAACTCCGGCCAAAGCCGCACCCCTCAAAACACACGCAAGAGAGTCCAGGGGGCGCCTCTGCCTCTCAGGCTCACGCTGCTGCCCCCTCGAGAGGGACGTCCTGCAGGGGAAGGTAATACCAATGGCAGCAGCACCGGGAAAGTGCGGGAGGATTGAAATGCAGAATCCGTTGGAGCACAGGGGTTCTGGGGAAGGCCGAGTGTGGAAGCAGCCGCGATGCCTGGAAAAGCACACGCCTGGCACCTCCGTTTTCTCTCTCCAGGGAATCTAACATTTCTATTCAATGGGCATTTTGAACCTTCAGGGCAAGAGACAATACTCACATTTTTGTGGCTTGTAGCCTTTATCGGCTTGTTGTTTTTCTGCAAAGAAAGAATCCGACAATTAGAGCTGGAAGAGACCCTGGAGAAACGCTGCCTTTCCCAATGATCCAAGCCTTTTGGAACATAGAGGGCCCCAGTCATATCCTTCCTAAGTCCCCTCCTGACCAACTTCGGGAGCAATTTGAGGCAAGAGACATTAGTAATTGGGACGGCATACAAATTTTATATATAGATCGATCGATCGATCCACATACAGGAGACTGATTTTTCTAAATCTGATTTTTCTAAAACAAATATGCAGAGAACTTGCAATGTTATGCTAAGGGCTGCCTGGAAGTGTGGAAGAGGGACAACCAGAGCCCACAAGGCAAGAAATGGGCCCCTTAAAATTGTAGTAAAAAAGATATAAAGGCTGTTAAACTTCAGAAGCATCCCCAAGACCTCACTAAAGTTAAATGTACCTTCACAGGATCACTATCAGGCAACTACCCCAGGTGAGAAAATAAGGAGCCTGATTCAGGGTGCTCTGTGGTGGCTGGTGGACTTTGGGGTGCCGCTGCTGTCCTGGGGGTTCCCTCTCCAACATGGGTGGACACCGGGAGGCCGTTCCCGCGCAGGGGGCAGCGACCCACGGCCTTCCTTCAGGTCTTTCCCTGCTCCTGCTCCTAAAGCTACTTTCAGGGAGGCGCCTTTTGGGGCTGCCTCCCTCATGGAGGGGCCACGATCCACCGTTTCTTAGTGAGGGCCACCAACAGAGTGACGCATGTCCACATGCAGCCCAGCAAAGGCAGCCCCAGCTTACTTACTCATGACGATGATGATGATGGCCACAACAAGCAGGAGAACCAGAGCCCCTGCGACGACTCCTACAATGATCCACACGTTCCCTGAAAGGGGACAAACGCACGTCAGTCTGGGGCAGCGGCAGCCGTCCCAGCCGAACGCAGAGACCCTGCGTGCCCCCCTCCCGCTGCAGCACTCGCCCCCCAGGAACAGCACAATGGCGGTTTGCGTTCCAAATTCGGCAGCAAACCCCTGCAGAGAGGAAAGCGGACATTCAGAAGCTCTGAGCTGCTTGCTGCCTCCTTTCAGTGGCAAACTGCCCACGTTTTGGCCACAACTCTGCCAAGTTTCCGCAGTGCAGGGGCGGCGGCAGCAGCAGCACCATGCAAGGCCACGTCCCCCCAGGCCACATATTACCCCCCCAAGACTTGTCTAGCTATTCAGTCCTGCATGGCTTGTATTAAAGAAGGCATCGCACGGCCACCTGCAACGGTCCAACTTTGGGCATCCGAGGGCTGAACTGGCCCCATCCTTGCCGTGACTTCAGCCAGAGACAGAGCAGCTCCTTCCCGGGACTAATCTTCCAGCTGTCCTGCCAAGAATCACACCCTCCCTCCCCATTAACTTCAATCCCTTGCTTTGCACCCCAAACCACACATGGGGCTCCTTTTGGATTCTCCCATCTCTCTCAGGGGAAACACAACTTCCAGCGCCCAACCTGCCCCTTCTCCCCCCCCCAGCCGTCTCTCACCCACAGGCCCCTCCCAGGCCAAGACCAGAGGCTGCGACAGGCCAGCATGGTCCACACGGCACCGGTAGCGGCCCCGCTCCTCGGGGTCGATGTCAATGCAGAGCCAGACATAGTAAGTCCCGTCAGGATTGGGGGCCACACGTCTACGGAAGGTCTCGTGTTCCCAGCTCTGCCCATCTTTTGTCCAGGTAGCGTCAATCTCCTTGGGGTAGAAACCGTGGGCCCGGCAGACGAGGGTTTCCGTGTCCTCCATGGGTGACTCGTGGCGAGTCACCTTCACCACAGGGGGCTCTGCAAAGTGGGCAAACTCGGAGTTACCACCACTGGCAGAACCTCTCCAGTGACGGGCAGGATGGGCCGCCTCTGTGTAGCAGGTCAGGATTCCCTGGGGCCATCCAGGCCCTCCCAACACTCTCCTGAGATGGGCTCCCCACTTTCAGGACGCCCAGGAAATGAAACTTCTAAAGAAAGGGCTTCCCAGGCACTCGTACTTTTTAATTTTACACATTCAGAGCATGTGCAGGCTGGGGCGTGAGGGCAAATCCCTGCCTGGAGCCATTCCTGCTTTGGGCTTCGGGAACTACCCTGCACGCGCTGGGGCTGAAGCCGCCCGGCCCCCCCTCTCGATCGACGGGCGGGAGCAGCACGCTGGCTCCCCAGAGGGAGGGCCGGGACCGCAGCCCTGGTGCCTCAGACGAGCTTTCAGGTTCCATGCTGCTGAAATGTCCCTTTTAGCATGGCTGCTCTGCCTCGCCTGGCCAGAGATTCCTGGAGAAGTGATCTCAGCACCGCCAACGAGCCTGCCAGCAAGTCAGAGCCAAAAAACACGATGTGCCCAATGATTTCTGTACGTTTTGTAGGAGGCAGTTGTTCCAAAGCATTCTACGTTTAGTCATCTTTCCCAGTTGTCCCTCCAAAATGGTAAATAAACTCTGCACATGCTCAGATGTACTCAGCAGGAGTGTTAACTTTTTAATGAGCTGGCAGGGATCACTAACTTGCAGAAACTTCCTCTCTTGCTTCGAGGAAGGAACTGGTGGAAAACGCTTTTCTGCTCCTCCCAGCTTGGGGATTCCTTAGCCCGCCTGCCCCATTTCTCTTCCCCCCTTGGGGGGCGTGTGGTGCAAAAGGGCAGATGTGTCTGGAATTACTTGGAGGGCAGGAAAGGGCCCAGTTCCCAAGCATGCAGGACAGTCGGGGGAAGGGGGTTATTTGAGCCGAGAAATTAGTTGAGGTCCGGCTGTCCCAAAGGGGGGAGGATTTGGTTTGACCAGTTCAGGGAGGGGCTCCCCACACATGCCCAGCACCTGCCCCATGGTCGCCCTCCTGCAATGGCCCTGCCCAACCACTGGGGGGCAGAGGGGGGCAGAGGGTCCCTGGAGGGAAGGAGCGGCCTCTGCACTTCTGGACCCTGTGTGTGCGGAGGAGCCCCACACCTCTGGATGGAGAAAGCGAAAATCTGGGGGAGGCATTCAAAAGCGGAGCAGATGGAACATTGTTGACATTTCAAGATCCAATAAATACTATAGAGAGAATATATTCACACTTAAAGGAATTTGGGAAATATAGTGGGGTGCAAGTAAATTGGGAAAAATTTGAAATGATGTTATATAATCCTAATAGTGAAGAATTAGATATATTAAAGGAAAAATATAAATTAAATTGGTAGACAATACTAGCAAGTTAGGAATTGATATCCCAAAAGATAGTCAAGAATTAAAGAAGAAAAATTATGAAACGTTAAAGAAGGATATAAAAGATATAATAGGAAAGTATGAAAAGGTGAAATTATGTTTGGGAAGAATAGCAGTAACACAAATGAAAATTCTGCCAAAGATCAATTTCTTGTCTTGGACTATTCCAATCAGGTTTCATCATCAACAATTAAAGGAAATGCAGAAATTATTGGAGGTTTATTGTAATGGAGGGAAGAGAGCAAGAATAAGTAAAGTACTATGGTATGAATCACAAAAAAAGGAGGGCTGGGTATTCCAGATGTTAAAAGTATTGGGTTGCAACCCAATTAACGATAGTTCCAGAAATTATAGCCCAAAGCAAAGAACTAATATGGAGTGATATTGAATTAAAAGAATTAAGGGAAATAGGTGATCACTTAGAGATACACTGGTTTAAAAAGGATATTAAAAAGATTATTAAGAGAATACAAAATCCCTCTTTAAAAAAGTACAATGGAAGTATGGGAAAAATGGAGACAACAGTTAATCCCAGGAATTTCTCCGTTAACAGCAGTGGTTGAAATGGAGAAATTTCCAAAAATAGAATCAAAGGACTGGATTAATAAATTAAAAATAATCATATATACAAATGGGAAGACTGGAAAAATAAGATAAAAATTATAGCACAATTAAGGACTATATTGACAGAGGCCAAATTAAACTGGTTAAATCTAATTCAATTAGAAAAATGGATACAAATGGAGGATAAATTCAAAGAGGAAAAAAGACAATTAACAACATTTGAAATGATTATGAAAGAATACGAGGTTGAGGAAGAATATACAAGTAAAGGAAGAATTGCCAACATCTATAGGATATTAATAGAGTTAGGGATCAGACAAAAAGTTTAAAATCAATTTGGCCAATGGACGTAGGTGAAGACAAGGATTGGAAGAATATTTGGAATAGAAGAGTATATAAGAATTAAAGAACATGGATATAAAGTGATATGGAGATGATATTTATCACCAGTTAAGTTAAATCAAATTGATGATAAATAATATATGTTGGAGATAAGGGAAAGGGATTGGAACTTATAAACATATGTGGTGGGATTGTGATAATATACAAAATATATGGATTATAGTATTTAATGAAATTAGAGAAATATTAGACACAGATTTAGAAATGTCACCGAGAGTTGTGTTATTGCTGTTGTTTGAAAAACAAGATATAAATGAAATTAAGAACTGATCCTAAGTTTAATAATGGCAGCTAGATTAGTGATAGTTAAATGTTGGAAACAGAACTGGGTTATGCAAAGGCATGAATGGTATAATGAAATATGGAATATGATAATTAATGACAAACTGACAACAGAAATAAAAAATCAAGAAGGGTTAATAAAAGCAAATAAATATAATGAAATTTGGAAAGATTTTGTAAAAGTATTGATAGAAGGTAAAGGTTGTAAGCCTAATCAAGATTATGTGAATTTTTGGAGGGGATATGGACATAATTGTACTATATATTATTGGGACCTGGGGATCTGAAGGAGCGCCTGCGTCCATACGTGCCCTCCCGCCCTCTAAGATCGGCGGCAGAGGCCCTTCTCCGGGAGCCCTCCGTGAAGGAACTTAGGTGGGTGAGTGCCCGGAGGAGGGCCTTCTCGGCGGTGGCGCCCCATCTGTGGAATGCGCTCCCCAGAGAGGTCCGCCAGGCGCAGTCAGTATTGGATTTTTGGCGCCAGGTCAAGATCTTTTTATTTAAATGTTATTTTAATGGATTGTTAAATGATTTATTGCTTTTATGTTCTCCCAGGATGTTTCCAATTTCTGTATATTTCTGTATATTGTTATTTATTTGTTGGAAGCTGCCCCAAGGCTCTTGCAAATGGGGTGGCATACAAGCACTCCAAATAAATAAATAAATAAATTAAATTATTGCTATAATTAATGTGAAGTAAAATAGAGGTACTATTGGTCTCCTGGGTGGTGGGGGCACTGTTGTATTTCTTTTTTTATTCATTAGTTGGTTGTTTTGTGTCATATTATTAATATTATGATGTTTGCCTTTGTATTTATTTTCTTTTCTGTATTTTAAAAAAATTAAAAGGGGGGAGAAGCGGCACTCCCACTCCCCCCAGTACGGGCTGAAGTGGTATGCTCCTGCCCCCTTCCTGCTCTTCTGTCCAATGAGGAACCAGGGGAGGGGAGAAGAACTGCCCCCCAAGACACCTCCGTCCCCCCCACACACCTCTCCTCTGCTGCAGGGTCTCCTTGCCGTACTCCAGGTATCTCCGCAGCCACTCAATGCAGGTCTCCTCCAGGTAGGCCTTCCATCTCTGACCCTCGGCGGGTTCAGCCTCCCACTTCCGCTTGGTGAGCTGGGCTTTGGCATCGGCCGCCGTCCACCTGAGATGCTCCTTGTCCAGGCTGAGGTAGTCGCTCCCGTCGTAGCCGAACTGCATATACCCTCCTTTGCTCCCATCCCCACTCAGCTCACAGCCGTACATCCACTGCAGGGTGTGGAGCCCTGGAAGAGGAGGCGAGTCAGGCGGGGAGCCCCACGGGCCGCAAGTGAAGCCCAGGCGGAGTCCCACTCTCTGGGAACAGGCGGGACGTAAAAATTATTACACTTATTTCCCCCACAGGGGAGGTGGAGACTGTGCCTGGGTGAGGGTGTGAGACCCCACATTGGACACTGGGCTGCCCCCGCCCCACATGCCTCCTGCTGCCCCCCGAGCACTGAAGCTGTGACTGATCCGAAAATCCTGAGGCACCCAAAGGCCTGTCCTCACTTCCCTCCCCCTCCTTGACCCAGATGGCCCTTCCTCCTCCTCCAAGCCCCCAGAACCCCACGGACTCTGCCCCCATGACTTCCATCATGCCCCCACAGCCACGTGTCACGCCCCACAGGGGGGCCCAGGCAGACATTTCCGCCTCAGGGGAGCTGGAGGGACACCAAAGCATTGAATGACCCCCTTCTGCCCCACTGACTGCTGCACCTGCAAAATGGAGCCCGTCCTCGCACCCCCTCGCCCACCCCCTGCCCCCTGCTGTGGCCCCCCCCTCAGGATTTTCCTGTCAGGCACTCGCAGGCTCTGCCCCACGACCCACAAGGGCAAGAGGGCAGCTCCCATCTCCCCCTCCCAGTCAGATCATGCCAAGCTACTCAGGTTATTTTCACTGAGGCAAACCTGACCCAGAGATCCTGCTGGTTCCTCCTTCCCCACTCTAGGAAAAGAAAAACCAAAATGGTTCCTGTGGGGGGGATGCATGTGGGGGGAGCTTCCAGGAAAGGCATCAATGGCAGGCACCCCAGTTCTCCTCCAAGAAGGTCCCTGCAGGCTGGGGTAGAAAAGGCAAAACCTTGGGGTCTTCCTTCCCACAGGTCCCTGGGGAATCCTGAAGAAAGGGAGGCGGCCTTTTGCATAGCTAAAAAAAGATCTCCTCCTTGGAAGTAGGAAATGCACATAATCCCTTTATTGTCCAGGACCTGAAGTTTTGTCCTACTTCAAAATGGACCCCCTGAGCAGATGCAGAATTCAGGCTGCCCCCACCTAAGATGGCTCCCTTGAGCTCCCAGCAGACTCATCCGCTGCCAGGTGCCCCCCACATGTCCCCAAACCAGAACTGAGCTGCCTCTCCCACAAACATAAGCGACATGAAAATAAATTGCATGATGACCATCTCTTTCAGCTGTTCTGTTCTTAATACCAATTATTCTTCAGTGCTCAGAATTCTTTCTTCGAACTCAGATTGTGTGCGGGCTCTGAGATTCCTTCAATTGGCCGCAGCCCTCGGCCCACTGGCCTCAGTGCAGGTCCCACTGAGCTCAGTGAGGAGGTGGGTGGTGGAGCGGCTGTCCCAGGAGCGCAAAACGGTCCTGCAACACAACCCCCCCCCCCCCGCCAGAGGAACCACCAACTGCCTCTGACCAAAGCCTCCCACCTGCCCCTCGTGGCTTGACGTGGCCACGAGGTCCACTGCTGCACTACGAAGGACACGCCATTGTGACACCGTGCTCTGTGCTGCGGTCGGGTGGGGGGCACGGCTGGGCGACCCTGAGAGCCAACCCAGCAGGGCCCCCGGGCAAGGCCCCAGATTGGCTCCCCTTCCCCACCATCCCCACCTGCTTCTCCCCCTGCCTGTCGCTCTGGCCTGGACCAAGACGGTGCTGGACTCGGCCCGCCATGCCCACCTGGACCCGCCATGTGCACTGTCGCCCACCTCGCCCCACGGCCATTCGCTGGAAAGGGGACAGAGTCGCAGTCAAGAACGGCTGACGTCGGGGACCAGGGCTGCGTGTCGGAGGCGGACGAGGGCATGCTCATGACCAGGCCAAAGCTCCAGAATGGGGAAGGCAAACGTGGCAGGGAGCTGGTCAGAGTGGGGGTGGGCCAGGAGATGGGTGACCCAGGCAGGTTGCAGGGTGGCGAAGTGAGCAGAGCAGTACTGGAGCAGCACAAGGCGGAACCAAACCAAGGCAGGACCTTGCGAGATGCAGGAGCTGAGAAATGCCCAGCCAGCAGGAAGAGCCACACTGCCGAGGCAGCCCCTGCAGGG
>NW_025335961.1:18535-33495 GCF_004798865.1 Varanus komodoensis
GTGAAATGCCTCCCACAAAGCTTTGCTCCTGCCTGAAGTTGAGAAGCGGCCAAGCCAACCTCCTTTGGGAAGGTGCTCCACAGGGAGGGGGTGGCCGGAAGGAGTCCGACAGAACCGAATATCCCGGTCCAGTGTCAACGCTCTCACTTCCACTGCACACACTTGGCACAGTTCAGATCAATACACGCAGTCCGGCGCTGGTCCAGGTTCAACAGGCACAGCACCTTCCCAGTCCCAGGCCAGAGGTGGAGACAGAGTCGCTGGGCAACCGGCAGGACAAGGCCCCGTAAGAAACCAGGGCCAGCAGGAGGTCTTCGCGTAGAGCAAACTGGGCCGGGCTCTTACGCCTTGTCCAGCAGTGCTGCAGGAAAAGCAAGAGAGGGGTGGCGGTTAAGTCATTGCGATGGGTCTCTCCACTGGGGGAGGGATTAAAATCACAGGCTGGAGGGGACCAAAGGCCTTCTAGCCCAGCCGCATGGATGAGGCTATCCGCCCTAAGTATCAGGCAAATTGTGTGCTAGCAAGAGAGAGGAGCACTCCCAGAAGATGCCTGCATCAGAGGGGTCAAGCAGGTGAACCAAGCTGCATGCATGTGAGAAGACAGCCTCTTGTGCAGGGAAAAATTCCACCCTGTACTCCAAATATGGCTCTCGTGTGCAGCTTGGGCAACCCTCGTCCTTCAGAGTGACAGAGGAAGAAGATCCCCGTCATGCCGGATGAACCACAGATGGGTTGAGCAAATGGAGGGGGAAAGCCACACTCGCCCCAGAGGCCGCGGGTTCTGGAAAGGCCCCACGTGGGGCCATGGGCAAGAGGAAGCCCTTCAATCTCTGGGCACATTCCCTGTTGGAAGATCTCCTGCCTTCGGGGTGGACCTCCAAGCCCCTTTCCCCACATCATACGCACCCTTACTGTTTTCGGAGCTCTCCGAAGACTCACTGCGTGCTGCAAAAGGAGCAAAGACGGAGAATTGGTATCACAGTTTTGCAGTGGGATGTTGCATCTCACAAAGTCCTTTCTTCCCCTGGCCCCACTTCACACACACAGCTTCTCTCCTTGTCGCTTCTAATCAGGACACACGCTTCAGCCATACACCTCTGCAGCTCAATTCACCGCAAACAGCAGCCTGGGAGATTCTCTCTTTGTCCCGTGTCCCGGGGCGCATGGGAGCCCAGAACAGCCTCGGCAGGGGAATTGCCTCCCAGAATATGAGAACCAGAGGGGTCCCCCCGCGAAGCCGATTTCTGGGAGATGCAGGACGGGCCGAGGGAAGGACTCCTTCACAGAGAGCTTGGCTGAGCCATGGAATCCCCCTCCATGGGAAGTGGCAACGGCCATTGATTTGGACAGGTTTTAAGGGGGCTGGAGGAGGAGGTCTCCATGGCTGCTAGTCCTCATGGCACAGCCAGCCTTCCCACCAATCAGGAGAGGTGGACAGGCCAGATTTTTCTGGATGCTGCTGGTCCTTTTACGGAGCCGTTGCTGTATGTACAACACCTTTGTGCCCCACTTACTCTGGGGCTCCATCAGCCCGTCCTTAACATCTCCCACTGGGCAAATGCCACCTTGTCGAAATTAACTGCAACAAATCTCCCTGGTCCCACGATGCAGCCATTCCAGACCCCCACCTCTGCATACATTCCTACAACATCCTCCCATTCCACTGATCTTCCAATCAAGCGTATTCCCACTGAAGTCAGAGGAAAGCCTGGCTGCCCTCTGCCATGAGAAGCTCTGAATGAGGCCACCACGAGGGAGGTCGTCAAAAGTTTGCAAGCATCTCTGTTCAACATACAACAAAGTCGGTTTGGTGGTGAACTGAGGCATTCGTGAGCCGAGGTATCACTGTGCTAATGGCAGCAGCACCGGAAAAATGTGGGAGGGTTGAAATGGACAATGGGCGAGAGCACAGGGCTTCTGAGGGAGGCCGAGCGTGGAAGCAGCCCGAGTACCTGGAAATACACAGCCGGCAACTGCGTTTTTTCCATCTACATCATCTGTCAGCTAGTATTAATGGTCATTTCTTCAGAGAGAGAGGTGATACTCACGTGAGGGTTGCTTTTGGGAGTTGTTGGTTCGTCGTTTCTCTGCAGAGACAGAATTAGAAAATGAGAGCTGGAGGGACCCCGGGAGGAAACCTGCCTTTTCCAATGAACCCTGCCTTTTCCTTTTCGAACATAGAAAGCCCCAGCCATGTTCTTCCTAAGTCTTCTTCTGACTACTGCCAGGAGTAATTTGAGACAGGATCCACATAGAGGACCCTGGAAATCTATTTCTTCCAAACAAATACGCAGATGGCTTCCAATGTCATGCACTGGACTGCCTGGAAGTACGGAAGAGTTTCCCCCAGAATCTGGGGCCAGCCAGAGCTCATGGGGGAAAGGAAAGGGCCCCTTAAATTAATAGTAAAAAAGATATGCAGGCTGTTAAATTTCAGAAGAATCCCCAAGACCTCACTAGAGTTAAATATATTGAGGATCCTGGTGAAAATCCTGGCAGTGGAAAAGAGAGGCCAAACCCGAAAACACTTCGGAGCCTTCCAGCCCCTGGGATTTGGGTCTTCTGTTCCAGACTTCACAGGTTCACTATCAGGCAGGACCCCAGGTGAGAAAATAGGGAATCTATTCAAGGCGCACTGTGGTGGCTGCTGGTCTTTGGGGTGCCGCTGCTGTCCTGGGGGTTCCCTCTCCAATATGGCTGGACACAGGCAGGCAGTCCTCGTGCAGGGGGCAGCGTGGAAGCGACCCACGGCCTTCCTTCAGATCTTTCCCTGTTCCCACTCCTGAAGCTACTTCCAGACAGGTGCGTTTTGGGGCTGCCTCTAGCATGGAGGGGCCACGATCCACCGTTTCTTAGTGAGGGCCACCAACAGAGTGACACACGTGAACATGCAGCCCAGCAAAGGCATGAACAGTTTACTTACTGATGAAGATAAAGATGCAGAAACTGATTATAAGCACCGCCAGGACAGCTCCTATGACAGCCGCCACTATGAGCCCCACATTCCCTAAAATGGGAACAAGGGGGAAAGGGCCAGTTAGAGTTCCTGGAGCACTTTGCTGCCTCTTTTTGGTGGCAAACTGACTATCTTTTGGCCAAAACAACACCACGTTTCGGCTCTGTGGGGGCAGCAGCACAAGTGGGGGCCCGTGAAAGGCATGTATCATCCCTTCCAGACTCTACTGTCTATTCAGCCCTGTGTGACTCTCACGAAGAAAAGCATCACAGGGCCATCTGCACTGGTTCTAACTCTGGGCCTCCCGGGGCTGAAACACCCACGTTCCTGCCGTGAGCTCAACCAGAGAGGAAGCTGCTCCTTCCAAGGGCCAATCTTCCAGCTCTCCTGCCAGGAATCACACCTCCCTCCCCATAACTTCCCTTGCTTTGCACCCCAAACCACACGCGGGCCTCTTCTTTGGATTCCACCATTTCCTAGGGGAAGCTCAACTTACCAGAATCCAGACCCCAATCTGTGCCTTCTCCCCTCCCCAGCTGTCTCTCGCCCACAGGCCCCTCCCAGGCCAAGGCCAGAGGCTGCGACAGGCCGGCATGGTCTACACGGCACCGGTAGCGGCCCCGCTCCTCGGGCTCTACGTCAGTGTAGAGCGAGATGTAGTAAGTCCCATCCGGATTGGGGGCCACACGACTACGGAAGGTCTCGTGTTCCCAGCGCTGCCCATCTTTTGTCCAGGTGGCTTCGATCTCCTTGGGGTAGAAACCGTGGGCCTGGCAGACAAGGGTTTCCACGTCCTCTGTGGATGACTTTTGGCGAGTCACCTTCACTTCGGGGGGCTCTGGAAAATGGGCAAACTGGGTGTTATCACCACTAGCAGAATCTCTCCAGCGATGGGCAGGATGGGGCGTATCTGAATAGCAGGTCAGGGTTCCATGGGGCCTTCCAGTCCTTCTCAATGGTCTCCCGAGAGGGGCTGCCCCACACCTTCAGCATGCCCTGAAAACAAAACTTCTAAAGAAAGGAGTTCCCAGGCACCCAAATATTTTCTGTTTTTAAACGTTTTGAACATGCTCAAACGGGGACTTGAGGAGGAATCCCTGCCTGGAGCCATTCTGCTTTGGGCTTCTGGGAGGATCCAGGGCCGAATTCGCCCCGCCACCCCCTCGATTGAATGGCAGGAGCAGTGCGCTGGCTCCCCCAGAGGGAGAGGCTGGAACTGCAGCTCTTGGTGCTTTGATGTGCTTTGTGGTTTCATGCTGCTTAAAAGTCCTTTTAGCATGGCTGCTCTACCTTGCTTGGGCCAGAAGTCCCCGGAGGAGAAGCGATCTAAGGATTGCCAACGAGCCAGTCCAGCATTTCAGAGCCAGAAAAATAGCTGTTCTCAGCTATTTCTGTATGTTTTATAGAGTTAGTTTTTCCAAAGCATTCTTTGTTTAGCAAATTTTCCAGTTTTCCCTTCTGAAAGGTGAAGAAATTCTGCACAGACTCAGATACACTCAGCAGGAGTGTTAAACTTTTTAACAAACTGGCAAGGATTACACACTTGCAGAAACTTCCTCTCTCCCTTTGAGGAAGGGACCAGGAAAGGGCCCAATCCCCATGCGCACTGCATAGTCTTGGGGAAGGGGGATGTTTTCGTTGAGAAATCAGGCAGGCAAAATTTGATGGGTTCAGGGAGGGGCTCCCCACACACACCCAGGCCCTGCCCCATGCCAGACCTCTTGCAAAGGCCCCACCGGCCGGGGGGTGGGGGGTGGATGGAGGGGCCCTGGAGGGAAGGAGCGGTCTCTGCACTTCTGGACACGTGGGTGAGGGGGAGCCCCACAAGCAAGGAGGCACTAAGAGGGGGGAACTCCCAGCCCTCCCAGCTTTCGTGCTCTCCTTTTCAGCTTCTGGGCCAGATGGAGAGGGAAAAATCTGATGGGAGGCATTCAAAACTGGAGCAACCCCCCCGCCTCAAGTGCAGGCTGAAGTGGTACGCTCCTGCCATCTTCCTTCTCTTCTGCCCAGTGATGAACCAGGGAAGGAGACGGGACGGGATGGGAGGGGATCTGTCCCCAAGACACCCGTATTCCCCACGCACACCTCTCCTCAGCAGCAGGAACTCCTTCCCGTAGCCCAGGTATCTCTGCAGCCGCTCAATGCATTCCTCCTCCAGGTAGGCCTTGATTTTCCAAGCAAAGTTGGGTTTGGCCTCCCAGTTCCACTTGGTTAGCTGGGCTCTGACATCGACCGCCGTCCAGGTGAGGGTCTCCTTGTCAAAGCTGAGGAAGTCCCTCCCGTCATAGCCATCCTGGAAAGCCCCTCCTTTGCTCCCATCCCCACTCAGCTCACAGCCGTACATCCACTGCAGGGTGTGGAGCCCTGGAAGAGGAGGCGAGTCAGGCGGGGAGTCCGGCGGGCCGCAGCTGAAGCTCTGGGAACAGGCGGGATGTAAAAATTATTATACTTGTTTACCCCACAGGGGAGGTGGAGACTGTGCCTGGGTGAGGATGTGAGACCCCACATTGGAAATTGGGCTGCACCCGCCCCACATGCCTCCTGCTGCCCTCCGAGCAATTTGCTGCGATTGATCGGAATATCCTGAGGCACCCAAAGGGCCTTTCCTGGTTTCCTTCCCCCTCCTTGACCCAGATGGCCCTTCCTCCTCCTCCTCCTCCAAGCCCCCACGGACTCTGCCCCCGTGACTTTCATCATGCCCCCACAGCCACCTGTCACGCCCCACAAGGGGGATCAGGCAGACATTTCTGCCTCAGGGGGGCAGGACTGGTGGCTGGGAAATTGCTCTGGCCTTCACACCCCCAGGAAGAGGAAGCCATCCTGGCGTTGGGGGAGAGCCGTGTGTCTCTTTGGGGGCAGTGATTGGGGAACAGGGTTGGTGGCTGCCCTCCTCTTCCCTTTTGGGGCTCCTGCAGGCCCAGCGTGGGAAAAGCAAGCCCACGAGGCCTTCCCCCACTTTCAAATGGAGGAGGGGCTCTCACTCAGCACCCCCAAGGCGAGAGCACCTGCCCTTTCCGCTCCTGGGTGTAGGACAGAGGTGCAGGACCTGTGTTCTGCATGGCAGGCCACATTCTTTGCACGGGTCCCTGGCCAAGAGGCGGAGCGTGTTTCTCTTGTGCCTGGGGCAGTGCCTTCTGTTGGGGCATGCAGGTAGGGCTAGGAAGGGCTTGTCTCCCTCTCCCCGCACCCTCGGGATATACGGGGGGGGGGGGGGGGAGCCACAGGTGCATGTGTGTCCTCCTCTGCACATGTGTGCGTGTGTGCATTCGTAGCCATACTCATAAATATAAAGCTCAGTCGTAGCTTTATACAGCATCAGGACATGCATGTTTATGCAAACCCCAGTGCCATTCATGTGCAATTTGTAAATTAAGTTTAGGTATTTGTTTTTTAGTAATGGAAAATGAAATCAACTGCATGCTTATTTAAAAACAAAATATTAAGTCCTGCTCTGTTAAATGGGGCTTTGTTGTTGTTGTTAGTTGCAAAGTCATGTCTGACCCATCGCGACCCCATGGTACAACACCCCCCTAGGCCTTCCTGTCCTCCACCATCCCCCGGAATCCACCCAAGCTCACACCCACTGCCCCAGTGACTCTGTCCAGCCACCCCATCCTCTGCGGTCCCCTCCTTCTTTTGCCCTCAATTGTTCCCAGCATTAGGCTCTTCTCCAGGGAGTCCCTCCTTCTCATTAGGTGGCCGAAGTATTTGAGCTTCATCTTCAGGATCTGGCCTTCTAAAGAGTAGTCCGGGTTGGTCTCCTCTCGGACTGACCGGCTTGATCTCCCCTTCCTCCCAGTTTCCCCTCCCCTCCCCCAGCCCCTGGAAATGACAAACATGGGAGGGCGATCTGCCCCCCCCCCCCCGTGCACCACTCACCCCCGCTCTGGTTGTGGTACTTCCCCAGTCACCATGTTCCCTCTGAATGCAGCTCATTGCCCTTTGTGGTCTGAGCGTACAGCTCCCAGTACTGGGGATCGAACTGGTCCACCCTCCCCATCCAGGGGACTCTGGGCTGATACTTCCTGGTGCTGCTGTCGTACTGAGCGAAGAGCTGGTCGTCCATGTACCCCACAGCGATGAACTGGGGCAGCCCCTGGCCGGGCTCCGACACCCCCAGGTAGAAAAAGCCCAGCGAGTGGGAGGAGGCGGCTGCAGAGGGCAAGGGGGGAGGCAGAGTTAGGGGGCTGCAGCTGAGGACACCCCTGAACACGGCAGCCCACTGGGGATGCGGCCACCCTAGAGGAGTCCTGTGGGGAGCCCCAGAAGCGAGCTGCAGAACAGTTCGCGCAACCGTGGCGCACTGAGCCGGCCGCAGTGTCTTGTCCAGACCACGTGTGCCTGGCAAACGGCCCGATTCCCTCGCGGGCCTGCAGTTCACTAGCCACGTCACGTGTCCTTGGCCAGCGAGGTCTCTGGGGGGCCACCACATACCAGGCTGTGGGGTGCAGCTGGGCTACTGCCCCTCCCCCAAGCAGGCCAGGCCACCCAGAGGACAAGAGGAGCCGCACTAGCAGAAGTGGCTGGGCAAAGAGGGCCGGTCCGCGCAGCGGGGGCTGCTTCCCCTGGGTGCGATCGTGTGAACCAGCCCATGTGGGTCAGGGGGCTGACCCCTTTCACAAACCGCAGGGTGGCCACTGAGCCACGCTGCCTCAGGGCCCGGCTGCCTGCCAGCCCAGTTTGCCTCCTCCGCCTCCCCAGAGGCCGCTCGGTGTGATGCCCAAACCCAGCAGGAAGGGTGCTTCTCAAGCCACCCCACACCCCACAGGCCAGTGTGGGGTGCCAGTGGGGCTTGCCCAGCCTAGAAGACGCTCCAGGCAGAGGGAGGGGAGGCAGTGGGGTGTCTCCTGCTACCTCTTTGCTTGCAAGGAACCCAAGGGGCGTCCATTGCCTTCTTGCTCCTCGCCATTTTATCCCCACAACAACCCTGTAAGGTAGGACAAATCAACAGTCCCTGATTGGTGGGAAAGTAGTCATAGTTGAGTGAAGACTGTTCAAATTGCCTGAGTCCCGGTGCTATAACCACTAGACCACACCACTAGCCCCCCTTCTGGTGTACGTATACTGTAGTTGCATCTGTACTCAAATGCACACTGTTTGTGGTGAGCTTGTCTGAAAACTACTGCCATGATTTATGCCTCAAGTACACATGGGGAGAGGGAGTTTAAACCCCAGTGTATTCATCCATGTTTCGAGCAGTATTTTGTACAGAAGATGAGCAGCAAAAAAATGAACATTTCCAAATCACGGTGGCCAGTCAGGTGAAGTTTCCCATTGGCACCAGGAATTCCTCAGTACTTCCTCCTCCCTGCTGCCAAAAAGCAGGAGGGCCACTGGAAAAGGCACCGAGCAGACAGAGGGCCAGGAGCTTCTCCTTCCATTTCCCGGAGAATCAGCCCAAGTGCCTCAGAGTGGATCAGCCACGGGGAGAACCCTCTCGGCCGCTCTCGGGAGGCCCCTTCATAGTGCAGGTGGCCGGGCAGGAGTTTGCTCATGGGGTGGCCTGGGCCGCATCCAAAGCAGAGCATATTCGCAGCATTTATTCTCGATTAATTGCTGCACAGCTGCACTGGCATCAGGCACCAGGCGCTTCCCCTGCGGGGTCAGGCAGGGACTGAAGCCAGGAGGGTCTTTGCCCGGCTCAGTGGCTGCTTTCCTGGAGGAAGCGCGTCTGGCCCGGTGCCCACGCCACGTCCAGGAGCTGCAGCTGGAGCCAAACGCAGCAGCCGGGCGGCTCTCTGGTCCATGTGAGCTGAACTGCATGACTTCAGTCTGGTATCGGCAGCGCTGGGCCAGCTGGTGTCTGGCTCAGTTTCGGTGCCTAGGAAGCTCTCAGTGTCCCCTTGAGTCTGCCCACAACGCAGGACCGTCTTGGAGGCCTTGATCCTCCTCTGACCACCAACGAGGTTAGGCTGCTGTGGACGGGCGACGGGGCCTTCACCAGGGCAGCCCCCAGTTACAGACCCTCACTGTGGAGGTTAAATTGCAACGTTCAATGCATCGTGAAGAACATTTTGTTAGGCTTGCCATTGATAGGGGTTTTAAAAAAATAGCTTTACTCCTTTCTTGATGTTATAAAAGTTGTTCTTGCTGTTTTCAGTTTAATTCTTTTGATATGAAGTTATTTTAAGCTCTATGTTGTCTTAAGATCCCTTTTGGACAGAATCTCAAAAGCTTAAATATCACAGAAGATTAATAACCTAAGAAGGGATACAGCAAGAATAGCAGAATTTTACTGTAGTCACTTTTTATTATTTTATTATTATTACTTAAATCATTGTACCTGTTATGATTTACTCTAAACTGCCCAAAGGGCTCTGGCTACTGAGAAGTATGAAGATGAAAATAATAATTGTTTTGATGAATGAAATTCTCTAATTTTGCCGCTCCAGCTCTCATGACTAGATGGGCTAAGAAACCAGCACCCGGGCCGCCCCTCGCCCGCGTCCCCTCCCGGGCAGCGGCAGGCGCAGAAAAAGCCGCACACGCGGAGACTCACCGCGAGCCCCGCAGGGCAGGAGCAGCGCGGGGACCCCCAGCAGGAGGACGGCCGCCGCCCAGAGCCGGGGAAGCGCCATCCGCTCCTCGACGCGCCTCCTGAAGACTCTCCTTGCCGCGCGTCTTCCAAGCGTCCCAAAGTCGCGAAAGCGGAGCAGGAGAACGTGGTGCCTGGAGAATCCGGAATAAGAACCGCGATTGTGCAAGAGGGAAATAGGTACAGAACCCGCAGGCCAGGCAGCGGCAGAGTCCCGACTAGAAATCGAGCTTGCGCTTGGATTTCCGCGAAGAGACGCCCCCTCCGACGCGGTGGGGGACGGAAATCCTACGAAGGGGAAAGCAGGGGAGGCTGATCTGCTCCTGGCCAGAGCCAGAAAAATCTCAGCACAAGCCAGATCCTTTGACGTCTGGCTTTGTCGCTGCCCCTCTCACAGCCTGCTTGTTAAAAACGAGGCCAAGGCAATAGAAACATTTTAATGCATGGGGGCTCCGGATATGTCGCAACGAGGCAACTTTGAACAGAAAGTTCCTGGAAAGTCCGTGGGAAGTCGCCCACAATCCTCCCCCGTGCAGCTGCCCCCTCGCCCCCCCCCCGCTCCATAAAGATACGAACGCTTCCGATTTAGGAGCGTGGGGCTGAAAACTGCAGGGACGAATTGTATTTTATTATGTTGTGAGCCTCCCCGAGGCTACGGCAAGGGGCGGCATAGAAATGTTTTAATTAATAAATAAATAAATAAATAAATAAAAATTCAAAAGAGACAAGTGCCAAGTTGCGCATCTAGGAAAAAGAAATCAACGGTTGGAATGGGAGTAGAGATGAAAGGGACCATGAACCCCCCCCCCCCCGACAACTGGAGAGTCTCCCGCCCGCCCCCCTCTGAGCAGAATGTGGACCCGCCCGTCTCCCTCCCTGGCGGAGGACGGCTGCGCTCTGCGCTTGATCCAGCGACAGGGCACGGAGGGGACCGAGCCTCTGGCCTGCGGGGTGGGCGCTGTGCTGGGATTTGGCTGGATGCTGGGAGGCCTGCAGGACTCGCTTCTGCACCCCTCTGGAGGGAGGTCGCTCTGCCCCTTCTGCCAACGCAGGGAGCTTCTCTGGACTCGCCCCAACCTTTCCTCCTGGAAGCAAACATTTTCCGTGTATGACCCTAGCATTCCACAGGCTGCTCCCCCTTTTCAAGGTGTTGTGATTTATTTATTTATTTATTTATTTATTAGATTTAGAGCCTACTTCTTTCTTTCAAAGAACTCAAAGTGGCTTACATCCATCTCTTCCTGCTCTCCATCTTATCCCCTCAACAACCACCCTGCGAGGTATGTTGGGCAGAGAGACCGGGAGGGTGTCAGAGGGTTTGTTCCACAAAAAAACACAATGACTTAATTAATCTCCTGTGCTGCTCGCCAAGTCTGCTCTGTTCGCAGACAGCAAAGCTGGCTAACCGTTTCCCCGTTTTCCTGAAGATTACACTGGTCTACAAATTTTGGGAAATTATCAGCTCCAAGATAAAATGTGCTAATTCTTACATGTTTTGATCGGATGAATTAAAAAGCAGGTGACAAAGGTGCTGGTTGGCTAAAGGGTTCAAGATATTCCACAATGCAGATTTATACACAGGCGAGTATATTTGCCTACAAGGAGGGAGGTGCCTGATGGTCATGCTGCCTTGTAACTTCTCAACAAAGTACGGTAGAACAAGGAACATGGTACCCCATGGAAGTGGATGAAATTATCTTCACATTGAGACTAAAGATTACTACCTAACTGTACTTTATTGTTAATTGCAAGGTACATTCCTCTTGGTCAGATCTCGGCATCATGCAGTTACATCTGGTGCCTCTCGAAAGCGTCATTGCCCAACATTTCCAAGGATCAGTTGCGTGATGTTTTCCCTCGGAAGCCAAGATGCCTCCAGAGTGTTAACTACCCAGAGAACTTCTGCAACATTTGTGGAGAGGTCCCATTTGCATCTCAAAAGTGCAGTATGACCGCAGTGGTCAAAAAGACAGACCACCTAAATTTTGTTTGCAAACTAGGGGATCAGGGGGAGAGTCGGGCCCCTCATTAGGGTTGCATGACATGCGCAACTGATCTGCATCACTGGCTAAGCCAGAAGAAAAGGTCCATGCCTTTTGCAGTCCCAAGGGTGTTTTTGTTGCAGTTTTGACCTAAAGCTGTATCCTGGAAACACCAACTTCCTTTATTAGTGACCCACTTCTGGTAAATTTAGCTACTTGCATTTCCGAGGCTTTCTCCTTGTTGTTGTTGTTGTTAGTCGCGAAGTCATGTCCGACCCATCGCAACCCCATGGACAGCATTCCTTCCTTGTTAATCAACATCTGGATCTACCAGCTTGTTCTCAGCCTTTCTTTGCACATCCCCACCTGCCTTGGCACTTTGGACACCCCCCCCCGCCATGGCCTTGAGTCTCGCAAGGGCGTTTGTGGGCACTGCACCGCTCCTGGTGCCCTGGCAGCATGGAGACGTTACAAGACCGTTAGAGACCAGATGGCTCAGCTTGTTGCTGCTGTAAGCCGCCTGCAGTCTCACTTAACCCAAATGCAGATCCCATCATCCTCCCCCCCCCCCCGCTCCAGAGCAACCCCAGCGACTGTCCCAGGGGGCTGGCTGCTCTTCCGATGGAGCGCAGCCTCCCCAGCCGTGCTCTCATGCCTGGCCATGGCTCTGGCCCGCTGCCCCGGCCCTCCTCGCCCGAGGAATTTTCCTCCAGGTAGGACGTGACAGCAGGGCTGTCAGCGTGGATTCGCCTGGGCAGGCCCCCACTTTCGGTGGGGAGCAATGAAAAGGCACGCACTTGACCTGAATGTCACAATTTCCACAGGATTTCAAATCACGAATGTGAATGCCACTCCTACAGAAAGGCTGGGAGGAGGAGGAGGAAAGGAGGGGTCTGGGAATCTGTGTTTCTCTCCCTTCTGCCCAGCCTCGTTTTCCTCCTGCAAGGAACCGGGCAGCGTGCCTGGCCGTCACCTCTCCACCCCACCCTCGCAACAACCACCCTGTAAGGCGCTCTGGCTGAGAAGCACCGACTGGCCCACAGCTGCCACCGTGCCTAAGCACGGACGTTGCTGGCGGAGACTCCCCTGGGGGACTGCAAAGGGGAACGAAAGGTTTGGGAACTCGTGCGAGCGCGCGCTGCCCTTTCAGGCTGCCCGTGCAGAGCCATCTAGGGCTTTACATAACCTCTGGCACGTCTGATCTCGTTTATATTTTTTATTTATGTCTTACGTTCGTAAAGGAACCCTTTGCAAGGTGGCTGACCTAGGCTGCCTCCTCTCCATTTATCCTCACAACAACCCCATCAGGTAGGTTAAGCGGAGAGTCAGTGGTTGGTCCAAATCGCCCAATGAGCTAGCCTGGGAATTCCTCTCCCCCGGGGAATCCTCTAAATATGGTGGTGGAGCAAGAAGGAAAAAGAGAAAGTCGCCACCCCCCCCCATCTCATAATTCCCGCCACACTCCATCCTTTGGGGCTCATGTTTTTTTGCTTTTTTTTAAAAAAGTAAGTTTTATTATTATTTTTCTACTAACAAAACGAAACGAAAAATCATCAATCATCAGAAACATCATACCTACTGGGTCAGCCCCCCATACTTTTTTTTATAGTAATCCATAAACGTTTTTAAGTCTATGCATAGTCCCGTTCCTCTAGCCACTAATAAAAAGAATTCCAAGTTTGATAGAAGTCTGTATTCTCTGTCTCCTTCAGAGACAAAGTCAGTATGTCCATTTCGGCACAGTCCAAGATCTTTTTTAAAATCAGTTCGTCGGTAGGTAGTTCACTCCTCCAATGTTGGGCAAATGCAATCCTCGCCGCAGTAATTACATGTAGAATCAACTACACTGCTTGATTAGCAACATCATCAGGTACAATGCCTAATAAGAAAACTTCAGGTTTAAATATTAGAGGTTTTTGTAACATTCCCTCAAGCCATTTATATATTTTAACCCAGTATTGTTTTTGCCTTATCACAAGTCCACCACATATGATTAAAAAGTACCCGGTTTATGTTTTTATGCTTCTAATGCTCTGCCAACTCTGTTGGACGTTCCCTTTCCCGGAAAGAAATCAGCTCGCGTCCGAGAGATCGGGGGAGACGCACCTCGAACGACCCCCGGGAGGGCGGGGCTAAAGCTGACCACGCCCCCGCCTGGGCTCCCGCCCCTTCCAATAGAGAACGACCTGCGGGTCTCTGCGGGGGCCTCTTGTCCAAAGAGGGAGGGAGGGAGGGAGGAGTTGGCTGGGGGACTCGCCGCGGGGGGGGAGATCCGGGGCGGGGTTCAGCGCGCGCCTGTGCATTCCGGGGGGGAGATAAGCGGGGAGCGCGGCGCCGATTCCGGGAAGAGGAAAGGGGCGGCGCTGCGAGGAGCGGAGGGGACGCTTTGCGGGCGGGGAAGCAGCGACAGCAACGAGGAAGGGCGGGGGGGGGGGGCGTTTTTGCTGGCCTTAGGAAGGGGGAGAGCCTGGCTGAGTTTCAGGATGATGTGCATTGCGCGGGGTCAAATCGATTCCTACAAGCAGAAAGGACGAGGCTGAGGCTGTCATGCTTTGGCCCATCATGAGAAAGCCAAATTCTCCGGCGAAGACACTCGTGATGGGGAACGGCAAAAGCAGAAGACGAACGGGAAGACCGGACAGGCGATGGATGGAAGCCGGAGAGGAAGCCGCAGCCTTGGACAGGGCTGGGCAGGGCTGGCCTGGGCAGGGCATCTTGGAAGGTTTTCATTCCGAGGGTTCTCTTTGGATAATTAGTCCCTATCCATGTCCAAACAGCTATATTATCAACAAGTCAGGTTTCATAAAAACTAAACTCTGCTGTAGTTTCCCTGGCCTTGCAGAAAGAAAGAGGGGATAGGTGGTCCAGTATCTGTAGCAGGTACTTCCACATGGGCATGTAATATTAAAGCATGATTTAGTATGTGACCAATACCTTGTGCATTAAGAATGGCTGTACTTAAGCATAAATTTTGAGAAGCCTATTGCAAAGATTAATGGTACCACGTATCTGCATGGAGTTGAGAAACAAGCAGGTTTGGTTTTGTTAAGTTGGAGGCGTCTTGATAACACACAACAGCGTGACCAAACCCTGGCTGATGAAACAAGCCTTGGGGAAGGAAGCTCGGCGGGGAGGGGGTGGGATTCCTCAGCTGCCTGGCTTCCTGTTACTGAGCGTCACCATTTTGTTTAAGAAAATATGTTTAAGAAGATGTCTAATCTGCTTTTCTGGGCTCCTTGCCCTCGTGCAACGGCCTGTGATGTTATAAAACATGGACAATAAGGATTAACTGTGCATAACATCCAGCAGCGAGGAAAAATTAAAGCCCCAAATGCAGACAGGAATACATGTCTCTGGGGGGTTTGGCTTGCTTTTTAAAAGCAGCAGTGATGAGGCCGCGTGGAGGGAATTCAAAAGGTGTGGGGCCACCACTAAGAAAGCCCTTGGCTTAAGGTCCCTTACTAGGGGGCCAAAGGGTGCCCCCCCC
>NW_025335961.1:33595-40173 GCF_004798865.1 Varanus komodoensis
CCTCTCCTGCCTGCCCATTTAGTGAGAAATTCAACAGCTCCCACTTCCGTGTCTTCCCTTTTCCCTTGATGAAGTTAACGCATGTGCAAACTGAGTGTGCGAAGCCTTTCCAGGGTCTTCCCCATGAGCTAGGAAGCAGCTGCATTTTTAAAGGAACGTATTTAGAAATTCTGAAGACCAAAAAGGCCAAAACTGAAGCTACATATCTGCAGCTGTTGTACTTCTGGCACATCTTGAATAAACTAGACGCAAGGGGGAAGGCAATTCTGGGGAAAGCTGAATGCAAAAGAGGAAGAGGAAGAGGAAGACTATGCCTGCGATGGAGCGACTCTTCCAGCTGAGCAGGGCTGTCCGGGCAGGGCCTTCTGCGGGGCCCTCACCCAGGGGGCACCCCGAATGGGGACGACTGCATGGCACACGACAACACCCCATTCAGACATGGGGGGATTCCCGCTCTCTGATTTTGGGCAGCGGCGCGGCTACCAAAAAAACACAAGGTAGGAAGCAAAGATGGGAGTTGTAATCTTCCCACTCAGGTCTTGTTAGTGTATTTTTTCCCCTGAAAGTATGAATATTTTGAGAATTATCTTGATGGCACGTGCAGATAAAGAAAATCACTATTCTGCCCATATTGCAGGAGACAGGACCGTGGCTGAAAAGGTGCTGGTTACATTGGCCCTGCAAGGTAGGCTAGTGTCGTTCCTCCCACTGAGGAGGGTGTGGGTGTGAATACAGGACAGGACAACCCTGGGAAACGCAGATGGAGCTGGGACTGGATTGCCACAGCAGGGCCCGTGACAGCCCTGCAGGGTTCCTATGGAGCTGTGTGAGGACCTGCCCTGCTGAGCTCCCAGGGGTGGCCAAGGGGCCTCTCTCCATCTCCCCCTCTCAGGGCATCTGGCCGGGCGCAGAGTCCACAGGCCAGGTGGCTCCAAGCAGGCCAGCGGTTTGCAGGCACGGCCAGATCCCGCGCAAGGGGCGTCTTCGCTTACGCAGCGCAGCCCCATCCTGGGATTTATTTATTTATTTATTTAGAATATTTGTATGCCGTCCCATTCGCATAAACCTCAGGATGGCTTCCATACAATAAATAAACAACCGTACAAATAGTGCACCTAAAATCCAGATTCACCCTGGCTGCAAATTAAAACCTATAGATAATATTAAAAGTTTTTAAAATATTGTTTAAATAAAAGGTCTTAGCCTGGCGCCGAAAAACAAATAACAACGGTGCCAGGCAGACCTCTCTGGGGAGCACTTTCCATAGGTGGTGCACCACCGCAGAGAAGGCCTTCCTCCGGGAACTTTGCCTCCTGATGTCTTTCACGGAGGGCTCCCGGAGGAGGGCCTCTGCTGCCGATCTCAGGGGGCGGGAGGGCAAATAGGGAAAAAGGCATTCCTTTAGGTATCCAGGTCCCAAGCCATTAAGGGCTTTATAGGTGATAACCACACCTTGAATTGAGCCCGGACTTCGATGGGGAGCCAGTGAAGCTGGTAGAGGACTGGGGTTATGTGAGAATAACGCCCAGTCCCCAGCAGCAACCTGGCTGCTCTTCTTTGCACCATTTGAAATATCCGAACTGTCTTCAAGGGCAGCCCCATCTAAAGCGCGTTACCGAAATCCAATCGGGAAGTAACCAATGCATGTGTCATTGTCGCTAGGCAGTCATACTCCAGGTAGGGACGCAGCTGATGGATTAACTGAAGCTGAAGGAAAGCGCTCCTCGCCACCACAGTCACTTGAGCTTCCAAAGACAGCTCTGGGTCGAGGAGCACTCCCAAGCTATGGACCCTGTCCTTTAGAGGGAGTGCGACCCCATTCAGGACAAGATCCAAGTCACCTGCCCAGGATTTCGAACCACCCCCCAGCAGGACCTCCGTCTTGTTTGGATTGAGCTTCAGTTTATTGGCCCTCATCCAGCCCATTACCTCGGCCAGGCACCGGTTCAGCACAGCCACTGCCTCACCTGGATTGGTGGAGAACGAGAGGTAGAGCTGGGTATCATCAGCGTATTGATGATTCCGCAGCCCACACCTCCGGATGACCTCTCCCAGCGGTTTCATGTAGATGCTGAATAGCAAGGGGGACAAGATGGACCCCTGTGGGACTCCATGGCATAGCTGCCATGGCGCAGAGCCATAGTCCCCCGGCACCACCTTCGGTTACGAACCGACCTTCGGCCAGTCACGGACTCCCAACCTCACCTCACAGGGTTGGAAGGATCAAACCGAGAAGATCATGTCACCCACCTTACTTATTTTTATTTCCACTCTTTTGTTGATTAGTGGATCTGCCTCGTTCTTCTCGCCATGTATTTAGCAGCCCGATCCCGACGCGCTTTTCTGGGAAGGGGGACCGGGGACCCCAAACCATTTCCAGCAGGCGTGGCGGGAGCGGAAGCGGATCGAAAGCGGGCTGACCCGGTTTACACTGCGAGGTGAGCCGAGCAAGAAGCCAATGCGCCGCAACACCGAGAGGCAGCGCGACCCCGCACTGGCCCTCCGGGCCAATTCCGGGCGCCGCAGGGACTCACCGGAGCAGAGGGCCGCGCTGAGGGCCGCCGCCCACAGGAAAAGAGCGAGCGGCCACAGGCGCCGCATCTTCGCCGGGTGTCCTGCCGGGTGTCCTTTTCTCCGCTTTCTCGGATTTCACTCCAAAACAGGAGAAGCGCGCTCGTCTCTCCGCTCGCGGGCGCCGCTCTGCCGAGTAGGAGGAGCTCCGGCCCAGCGGCTTCGGTGACAGAAAGCCCGGATTGGCCGAGGGGGAAATTCCGACCAGTAGAAAAAAAGGCCTCCTGTGACGAGCGCAGTTGCCGGCAGAAGGTCCTGTCGGCAGCCTGCGAGCGCTGGAAAGGAAAGCGAAACTTAGCCGCTCGGGGAATCCCCTCGCGAGCAGTCTGCGCGGAGGGGGGGGGGGGCCGGGGGGGCGCGGCGGGGGGGGGGGGGGGTCCCGCGCATGGCGACGGACGTGGGGCAGCCCCCAAGGCAGGCGAGGCCTGTAGGACAGACTGTAGGACAGACCCCGCCTTGGGAGTCCCTTGGGGGGCCGCCTGCATGCTGCGTGTCGTTCCTTGGGTCTGAGTACGCGGTCCGTGCTCCTTTGATGCTTGGCCCCCGCAGACTCTGCTTTTTCCCCGTCATGGCCCAGCGGCCTCCACCCACCTCCTGCCCTGCGCCCCCTCTTGGCCCAGTAAACCTCCTGTCCTGTGCAGGAAGAGGCAGGCGCGGGGGGGGGGGGCGAAGTGACCCCCTCCCCAACCACGCGCCCTCCGCAAAGCCGCATTCCCAGCAAAACGTCACGCTCGGGACAAGCCAACACCCGAGCAAAGCCGACCTCTCTCCCTGTCTGATCTGGGGAAAAAGAGCAACATTCTCGAAGGAAAACTCCACACAGTATTTTCCAACAGGAGGGAAGCTTTGGGGCTGCGGAGCCCCTGGAGTTCGGGGTCAGGGACTAAAAGGCAGCATAAACTAAGTGACGGCCCCCTTCCGCGCAGGCACCTGTCAAGGTCTGTGTGAGCGCCTGCCCGGGGGCGCGGGGGCAGGACCCACAGCAGAATTTACAGGCCTGCCTCAGCAGATCTAGGTGTGGGCCGGGCAGTGGGGAGCTGGACTTGCAAGAGGGATCGCTGATCGGGTCAGGAACCTAACCTCAACCCTAAAGCTGTCGCTTCTGTTCGCGGGTTCTCCAAAATTTGCGGGTACCACGCTGAAATCCGAAAATGGGACTTGGGTGACAGGACAGACCAAAAAAGGAAAAATGTATTTACCACCCGTTCCTCTCCCGCCCGTGTCGGCCCCGCAGCGCCCCCTGCTGGCCGCTGCAGCGGAGGCGGAAATCAGGCGCTTTCCTGGAAATCACGAGGAACGCTCGAGCAGCGACGCGACGCGACGCGAGAGGCAGCCCCGCCCTCGCCCTCCCGCGGGGCTTCCCGGGTGTCTGCAATGCAAGCCGAGGGATAAAGGGCAATTATGCAACTAAAAAAGGCCAACATGATGTCCATTTCATGGGTGCCTATATTAGCTCTGGCTATTGGGCGATGTCAAAAGAAATACAGAAATATTGCATGTATTATACATGATACAAATATATTTTAGGCTGCTAGTGCAGGAATGAAAGCTTTTGGGTTACACAGAACTCTTCATCTGGCCATGCCTCAGCCCAGTGTCACATCAAAAGTTAGCCTGCAGTTAGCAAACAGGACCGTTGCACTTGGTTCTTCAGAGGAAAGGCTGAGGGTTCATTTTAAAGTCCCAACTCTGATTCCTTAGTGGGCATTTCTCAGCCTGCACCCATCCGTGATTCTCAGTGCAAGTGGGGATCACCCAAATGCCAGAAGCTTCAGGCTGCTATTGCTGCACAGCATCAGATGTGGGATCTGCCCTAGGCCAGGTACACAAGAGTGCCTCTGAACATAGGAAGAGTGTTCATGTTACCATAGATTAACCACCACAGCCAATATTGCCCATTCGCATATCTGAGATCTGGACAGCAGTGATTTCAAGCCAGGGAGTGCTGCTTAGAGGCAGGTCAAGTCCCATAACCTCTTTCCCTGGACCAAACCACCCATGTTCATGCCAAAACCCGGGAGTGTGTGACTCATCCAAAGTCACCCCATGAGTTTCATGGCTGAGTGGGGACTGGAACCCCACAACCCCTGAGCCCCAGCCCAATGCTCTAACCACTGTGCCACACTGGCTTTCAAAATGCTGCATTCATTCTAAACAACAACAGCAAAAAATCAACATTGTTTGCTTATTTATTTACTTACAATACCACCAAATACTAAGAAAAATCCCTAAATGTTTCCATATGTTACAATCCCATTAAAAAACTATGCTAACAGTAATAGCGGCAACGCAGAGCCACGCACTAAACCAGCAGGGCCGATTGATGGCGGGGCAGGCAAAGCGTTGGTGAGCAGGCGCTTTCCCGAGGTGCCTGAAGAATATATATTTTTTCCACCCTTTCCCCCAACAGGGAGCCCCACCTCCAGGAGGACCAGCCACCGGGGCACCGCATGGCGAGCGCCCGATGGCTTGGGCGCAACCGGCGCGGGCTCCTCCGGGGTCCTGCCGGCCGGCCAGGTGCCAGCAAGGGACGTCGGCCCGCCGGACGTCGGCTGCGGACGTGGGTCCTTGGCGGCGGATCGGCCCCAGGCGGTTCTGCCCCAAGGCCTCTGTGGCGGCTGCGCGTCCCGGGAGCTCCGTGGCTGCGCCCTTTGCACCAGCGGGGCTTCTGGCCTCCCCGGCACACAGGCTTTCTCTCGGCCTGCCGCCCCCCCAAGACGGAGCTGAGTGGCAGGGGGCGCCCGCGGATGCCCCGGGATGCCGCTGCGCAACTGGCTGCGCCCCTTCGTGTCTGCAGAGCAGCGCAAGGAGGCGCAAAGGAAGGGCGCTCCGTGCACAGCACACGGGCCCCGATTCCGGGCGGGGGTCGCACAGCGCAGGGACTCGGACTCGGCCATACAATGAACGAGACCCGAGTCCGGGGGACCGAGCCCAGGAATTCTTCGGCGTCGATTCCCCCACACCCCTTCTGCGCTCCAATTGTGGGGCGCCCTGCAGGGAGCCCAGCGGCAGGTCGGCCCAATCCAGGAACGGGCACGGCTGGCCACTGAGGGCCCCAGACCCTCCTGTGGCCAAGACGGAACTGGAACTGCCCCGACTAGGCGCTCCTGCAAGGGGAGGGGAGCCCATTCGGAGCAGGGAATGGCCGGCTGCAGCCCTGGGACTCCTGAACCGCCAGATCCGACCCCATCAGAACGCAGTTCCAGTTCCCAGACAATGCTCCCGGATCGTCTGCCAGGCAGCTGGCCGAGGCCACCCAGGCTGCTCCCTGGAACCACCCCCAAGCACAAGTTGGACCCTGCGGACCAACATGTCCAGCTCCCATGAGGGCCGTCCAGGGGGATTCCCAGGCCAGCGCTGCCAAGGCCCCTGAGCTCCGGCAGCAGCAAGAGGGCTGCGCTCTGTCCTTCTCCCCAGGAGGGCTGACCCACGGCCGGCCGGCTCATCCTCAAGCCAGGCCTGAATCCATACAAGCTGGGCCGGGCACCCAACAGACCCATGCCACCCCCTCCCCACCCCCACCCGGCACCCCTCCCCCCAATTCTCCTTTAGGGTGACTGTCGCAACCTCAAAAGGAGAGATGCCGTGGGGATTTCTGCTGCGCTTGTGCAGGGTGGGCTGAAAATCCCCACCCAGATTACCTTTACTTCCAAATTAGTTTTTAGTATAAATTTTATTTTTAGAAGAAATATTTCTTACTGTTTTCTTAAAAGAAACAGAATGCAGAAAAAAAGTAAAATGTAAATGTAAAATATAAATTATATATTTTCAACAAAACAAAATCATAAAAACATTTTACTATTCAACTTCATTGATTTGAACATTTAAAAAACAGGTTATTCTTGCTAACTGTGTGTTTCCATCCAGAAACTGGTACACAATACAAAAGGACACGCGCCTCAGTAAATATTCAGGGCTGTTCTAGCAGGAAGTTTATCCCTATGATTCACTCCTCCCAAAGGGCAGCTTTTAAGCATGGCAATCAAAAGATGAAGTTCCCCTCTTGA